>NC_060128.1:192143603-192460478 GCF_021461395.2 Schistocerca americana
CCATTCTATCTGCCCAGGCAGTTTATTTGAGAATGCTACATCTCTTTTATCATGTCTTGCCTCTGTCATTGAGGCATCTTTTTGATCTTGGGCTAGGGCAATGATGACATTCCTCAGACAACAGCTTAGGTTGCTCGGGTCCACTACTCCTATACATTGCAGCATTGGATTTGTTCTCAAGGCACGCGACAAATGCTCGAAAGAGATGGAAATCGCTCCGTGTGAGGTCTAGGGATTTATGGACAGTTACAATTTGAACACAATTAAAGAAATGTACGAGAAGAAGCTGAAAATGAAACAATCAGTAAGAAATGATATCGATGTAGCTAGAAAAATAAAGAAAGAAAATTAAAAATATGCTGTCATTCCATACATCAGAAAGATTTCAGATAAAGTAACATGCATCTTTCGAAAAATAAACATTCATATTTATTCCCATACCAATAACATCATGCACCATAAAACACACTAAGGGCTGCTTTGCAACGAATCCGACATTTATAAAATAAATTGTGGAGACTGAAGTTTTCTATTGGCCAAACAGAGAGAGAATAAATCCACATTCGACATACATCTCAGAGTAAACAGCCACTCTGAATCATATATTAACACAAAATTAAAAGTGTTTCATGGAGCTAATAAGGGAAAACTCTGAACAACTTGGAGGAAATAGAAATATACAAGCATATGAAAAAGCAGCTGTTACGAATATTAAATGAACAGACAGACTTGCAAAACAGTAGGTTTTTGGAGAATTTAAAATATGATTAAAGTTCCGTATGATGATGAAACTGGTCATGGGAAAATGAAATCTTTATTGCACAAAAGGGTCATCAGAATTATAGGCAGAGTGCATCCTAGATGCTTGTGTGGAAATTTATTCAAACAGCCAGGGATCCTCGCCATGCTATGCCAGTACATTTTTTCCCAAAAACGTCCTTTGTGAACAGTAATCACAGAATTTACAGAACAGTGAATGTCATGATCATGATACAAGTAGTAAACATGATCTTCACAAAGATATAAAAAAACCTCCCCACAATGCAGAAAGAAGTACATTACGTCAAGCATAAAATTATAGCATAAACTTCCAGTTCATTTTAAATCAATCTTTGATGATAAGACAGAATTCAAGAAACAGTTAAAACTATGTCTCTTGAATAGTTCTTCCTATGCTTTACACGAATTTTTTGACAATGTAATAGCAAAATGTGTTTAATTCTAAGCATTCCTGTAAGAATTGACTATGCAGCACTGGTATATCAATTGTCGACAGACTTCTTTTTATATGAATCTGAATATAAGCCTTATAATTTATTTGTGCAACCATTATTAGTACAATAATCTGTGTTATTATTTTAACTCTTTAGCCCCATACATCTGCTTACATATGTTGTGGGTTATAAGCCTCATGACCATATGGTTATTAGGGTAATAATCTGACACATTCTATATCCTAGTGATATGCTCTCGGCACGGAAACATAGAACTCAAAATAAATTGCAGTTACTTCAGTGTAATTATTGCCTTTGAATAATAATATTTCTGTTTGATTCATTACATGTTTCTTTCAGTTACATTTTGTGCCATACAGTAGCAGTTCTTTTTGTGTGCAGTCCACTTTTAATTTAGCAAATTACTTGGCACTGATATGCGAAAATTACTTTCATAAGTTTTGCACACCAGCATACATTGACACACTGAAACATGTCAAGATCTGAACACGTACCTTGAGCATGGCTTTTCCCTTATTTTTTAAAGACTGCATGCATGTCAATGGATGTGAAAATTTATGTTGCTCTGCTAAAAACATTGGCAAGGACTTAGATTTATATGAAAGCTGTAATGACATTAAATTAATGGTTTAACTTTTACTTTGTTGGTGGTGTTATTAGAGGCATCTGAAGATGCCAGTCAAACTAGCTAGTAATGTAATTCAGTACAGAATGCAATAAAGATCATGTTGTATAAAGAATCTGACAGCCTCTAGTGGACTTTTAAAATGGTTTTAGTACTCAGAGATTATGTCAGGCTGTGGATCCATACCTCGAAAAACTAACGCTGTGTACACGTTCTTGGTCTGTGCTGTTGCAGTTGGTGGCTTCGATGGTACTGCAGAGAATGATGCTGTTGTGATATTGTCTGGTAATTATTGGTAGAATCTTTAATTGTAATTGTTTGTCTCTATAACTACATTTTAAAAAATCGGATGTGAAATATGTAAAACATTCTGAATATATAAAATATTTCTACTACTACAATTTACCAAAGTATAAATACCAATTAGGTACTATGTTCAAAGCAAAAAGGAACAGGCAGCTCTCATGCAGCTTTGGTATCATATACATAATACTATACCATTTGCATATACACTTGTTACCAAGTTACAAATTGTAATCCCTCCTTGCATTTCCCATTAGGCAAAAAGAGAGAACTCTCAAAGTATGTTAGTAAACTTCTCATTCTTGGCCACACAATTTCTAGATTATGTATGTTGACATAGTATGGCACTTTTACTCAATTTGATGTAGATTCTCTGACAAAGTATAGAAACTAATTTTTTTTTCTTTAATCAGAACAGTCTCTACTACCCACGACATAGTAACAATTTGTTAGTCATGTGTGTGGATTAGTGCCCAAAAAACTATGGAAAGAAATATATTTACGTATCAATCTGAATAGCATTACAGATTGTATAACACTGCAGCACGTTTCTTTATCCTTGAGTTGAAAGACAAAGAGAAAATGAAAGCACACTGAGGAGCATTTTTTATTTCACTAGTACTTGTCCATAATTTAGCTACCTTCCTAATGTACCGCTGATGCTGTGATTTCTCGATTTGTGCTTCCACTGTTAACGAGGAGTTGTTACATGTGTTACAGCTCCTGTTGTTATTTGAGATTGAACTGGAACCAATATTCAGCATCTACATGAAACAATCCTTCGATTTAATTAAATAAGCTGTCGGTAGAAACTGCAAAACTTTTTCTTGAAAATGGCGGGAAAGTACATATTAGATTTCAGAGTTCATCACAAGAAATACAAGTAGGGAACCTTGCACTGTTACGAAGAGAGAATGGCTTGCCAGCACTTACCTCCAGGTGGTGAAACTGCAGTACTACTGACAGACAGTTGCTAATCCTGGACTACACAACTATTCATCCCTGTGTCAAGGATAAAAGAGCATCAGGTCACTCAGACCCGAGCACTGTGGGGAAACATGTTGCGAGGGCTAGGGGACACAGATTATTGTATTATATTTGTTTATTAGCATTTCAACCATCTTTAAGCATACTAATGGAATATTGCTCAAATTACAAACAACGTAAGAGAATACTACAAAACTTAACAACACTGCTTTCATACAGAAGATCGTATAGACTGTCTTGTAAAAATTATCTGTACACCTGTTAGTGTACATTAATACAGAACAGTGGCACCATTCACCTTTACGGTGGCTCAAACCTCGCTGGGCCAGTTTAAATGAGGTTTCCGAATGGCAGTCCATTGTTACTCAAGGGCCGAAAGCAGACGAGTTGGTGATTTAGGGTCCTGACAACTCATCTCAAAGGTGTCCCATTGCATTCAGGTCAGGACTCCAGAGAAGCTAGTCCATTTCAGGATCGTTTCCATCCACAAACCGTCGCCTCGCAGGTGCTCCAGTATCGCAGGATGCACTATCGTGCCGATACAATCGTTTTCTCCAAACTGTTCCCGTGCTGTCCATAGTTCTGTAAAATGTTTTCACATTCTTTTGCATTTAGCATTTTTCCAAGTGCACTAAGAGACCACACCTTACCCAAGAAAAAAATCCCTATATCTTACCACCACTTTCACTGTTAGTGCTACACATGACGGCAGGTATCATTTGCCAGGCATTTTCCAAACCCAGACCCTTCCATCGCACTGTTACAGCGTATAGCATGATTCGCCACTCCAAATCACTCATTTGCAGTCACCCCCTGTCTTGTGGCACCACTCTCTATGCCACCTCGAGTGTGACGGCACTGGCTGCAGAAGTGTGTGGCTTGCGTGAAAGCTGCTCACTCATTGTACCGTATTCTTTTTAACACAGTGTCCACAGCTGTTGTGCTGGTTGGACTACTGGAACTCTCACATTTCCTCCTCACTTCAGGTGATTTATTTGATACAGTGCCACAGAAAGGAGTCACATGTGTTCAGGTCCAGAGAATATGGCAGCCGACTGATGCCCGTGCCAGTGGCCTCTGGGTACCCCAGAAGCAGAAAGCGACACCCAAAGTGCTCCCTCCAGGACATCGAACACACTCCTGCTTCGACGGGGTCGAGCTCCATCTTGCACAAACCACATATTGTCCAAATAAGTGTCACTTATGATAATGGGGATGAAATAATCTTCCAGAATCTTCGAGTACTGTTCAGTACTCACAGTCCCGTCGAGGAATATCACGCCGATTATTCCTTGACAGGATATGTCACACCACAGAGTCACCCATTGAGGGTGAAGAGACATCTCAATTGTGAAATGCGGATTCTCAGTCCCCAAATGCACCAATTTTGCTTACTGACGAACCTATCCAAATGAAATAGGGCTTCGAACCGAACCGTGCACACGCATATTAATTCCCGTCGTGCCTCTTGGCGTTATGACAGTTTTATTTCATACAATTCAATAACTGTCACCCCCTTTATACTGGCAGGCCTGCCTCAGTTCCATGTTACATAGTGGTGTCTGGATGCCTCTGATCAGATAGCATAAGTTGACCTTGAAGGATGTGCCAGTTTAAAAACATGGGTATTACGAAAAAACCTGCTTACTAGGAATGGGACTTCGTTTTAGTTGTAGAGTTATTTCTACTACATTGCATATAGTAAGTATGTAATATGAACATTGCAAAATTAATACAGAGCTTAGGAATGACATTGTTCCTTGGCTACTTTTTTTTTGTTTACATATACATCTACTGAATATTTGAATCAGTTTATCACACAACTGATTTAAGAAACTAATCACTGGTTGAAAAATAAGTAAGTTTGGAATAATATCATCCATAATAAAAGCTAAAATTCATATCATCCATAATAAAAGCTAAAATTCATATCATCCATAATAAAAGCTAAAATTCATATCATCCATAATAAAAGCTAAAATTCATATCATCCATAATAAAAGCTAAAATTCATATCATCCATAATAAAAGCTAAAATTCATATCATCCATAATAAAAGCTAAAATTCATATCATCCATAATAAAAGCTAAAATTCATATCATCCATAATAAAAGCTAAAATTCATATCATCCATAATAAAAGCTAAAATTCATATCATCCATAATAAAAGCTAAAATTCATATCATCCATAATAAAAGCTAAAATTCATATCATCCATAATAAAAGCTAAAATTCATATCATGTGATAGTGAATTACACAGCACATGTAGTCAAGTGAAATGTCAGAGGAGTCCATTTGTAGCAAACACATTCTTGTTGTTGATAGAATAAGGAAATATGATATTTATCACAAGCCAACTGGCATCCTTTCACAACCTTAGATGTGAGTATGATGTCTGTCTGTTTCTTCCACAATTGATAATGCAGATTCTGTTAGAAGTATAACTATTTAACATATCCTGAAACTTTTTATAATTAACACTCAAATATTATTTAAAAATCTTTACCTTCAAGAAAATTTAAAGACAACAAATAACGAGAGCCAAAATATTATCAATGTAAAAAATGACATGGAAGTGGTGTAGTCAATGAATAAAATTCGTGTGCGCAGTTATAGGCATATACACAAATTGGCAAGTTAATAATGAATCTTGAGCTCAATGAACAAACGCTGTATCAGGATGTGTATATAAATAAGTACCATGATGTGGTCATGGATTTTGTCCAGTTTTTAATAATAATTTTAAAAAATCTCGATCTATTATATGTACACGAGTAACTTACAGGTTATCGATGGAAATCGCCAACAATTTTTCTTACAAGAGAAGAATGCTGCTGTGATAATATCCTGTGTGGAGGATCTACTCTCGTGTTGGTCTCTCTATAAAATACTTGTATGAACTGTTAATAAAAAGTAGTAAAACATTACCTTTATTACAATGTTAATACCTGAGTCAACAACACATTTGCATTTCTGCATGTCTGTATTTCTGTATTGTGAGCAACATATTTTAGATATTCTCCATACAAACTATTGTCTCAATGAAGGTTCTCAAAAGATCTCTGACTTGTGTCATGGAAGGTAAGCTACAGCCTCTGCATTTAAACTGCAAAAATACATACTACACCTGATAAATAGAGCTGACCACTAACCATTTACTTCCATATTACCTACTCAGCATTTTATCGTGTCTCTGTGGCAAAAAACCATTGTTTAAGTAAGTGATTTTTCTCATACTCAGCTTATCTATAAAAAGTTATTTTTGGGTTGGGGAAAAAGACAGGAACAGTGAACACCTGAAACTTGCTCACACATGCTCTAATATCAGTTTATATTTTGCTGTAGAAAGATGGTACAAAGTCCCTCAATACTAAAACATCCTCCAATAAGAAACAAGCCATACAAGTTGGCATGATGTCTTACACTTTCATGTTTGGTGCTTCAATCTGCAGTGAACAGATGGTTTAATGCTAGTTCCCAGTTGCTGTTCCTTTCATTTCAATCTGATGATCTTCCTAGCTAGGCACATGTGACAAAGCCTGGAACATTATGTTATTTTATATTTCATTTTATGTTATTTTATGACTATCATAGCTGCTCTAAATTCGGACCATTGCTTTCTTGCAATGTAATTTTACAGTTTATCAAAATTTCATTCTGATGACACCCTTAGTAGGTGTCAAAACGTAGGTCTGTGTACCCAACAGTAATTTGCAACTTGTTGGCTGTATAATCCTATGTTGAAACTTTCATACGGTTGCTGAGTAACAGCCATGTTTAAAACTATCACTGCGAAGATCCAGTTTCAGGTAATCTATAAAGCAAAAAAATAAATTTACTGTGTGGTGGTAGCAGTAGCAATAATCCTAACAACAATAATGTCATGAAAAATGATACTTTATTAGTAATAATCACTAGAACAAGGAATTGCAACTGAACTAACTGTCATTCATTAATATCAACAATCATATATTGACTATAAAAAGGTGCCATAATTTTATCACACTGTCAAAAGTTATGAATGTTAGAAACACACAGCAACTATGTTGTAAACATTCAGAAAGCAATTACAGTTACGCAGAAAGCTCACAGCTAAGTTGACAAGTGCAACTGCCACCTTAAAAAATAGGTTACACAGTTTTTTTTGTTTTATCTATGGTTGGTGTTGATTATTGGTGTCTTTTTGGTCTGCAATTGAGTTGTCGATTCCATTTTACACACACACCATATTCAGATGCTGTGAGCAGTGTTGTGATGCTTAGATTTACTTATAGTTTACTTTGTGTTGAATTAATTCGAGTTCCCACTAATAAAGTGGATTCCCAAATGCACAACTCCCTTGGATATACTTTTTTTGTTCTTGTTTACAATCTGGTGTTGCAAGTCCATGGCTTCATATGTATGTTTGAGGTGGTCTTTTATCTTTGTAAATGACAAACAGTAACAATGTATAATCTTGGTTTGTTATTGTTCTGTTAACAAGTGACAACATGAGACTGATGCACTCAATGACTGAAGTATCCTGCTGCCTACTGAGCCAGTGTTGCCACCTTATGTGTAGATTTAAAAAAATACATTGCCATCATGGAAAACATATGCCCATCTGTCATCTGTTGAAATGTCTGGCAAGAGTCTCACCACAGCAAACACCTCCTACGAGTGCTGCTGTCAAAAACCAGCCTCTTCTGCTCAGGCTGTGGATTTTATTGTAGTGGTTAGTGGCATCAGGGATGCTCTACGTCAGAATTATGATGTATCTAATGATTCAAATTAAGTACTGAGTAAATTTAAATTGTGTTCATGGCCACTTATCCACACATTTCAGTGCATTCTTTTAATACTGAAAGTTCCTCACAGATTACTGGTTCTAGCTGTACGCAGAACTGTGATCACAACAACTTCATTGAACCAGGTTGCAAGTTGTTAGAATGGCATAAAACACAAAAACAACAGTGTCTAGAAAAATACCAAAATAAAAATCAAGCGGAATGCTTGAAAATCTCATTCTCTCTGCAGAGGAGTGTGCGCTGATATGAAACTTCCTGGCAGATTAAAACTGTGTATCGGACCGAGACTAACTCGGGACCTTTGTCCGAGTTCGAGTCTTGGTTCGGCACACAGTTTTAATCTGCCAGTAAGTTTCAAACGGAATGCTATTGTGATGCAAATCAAGTGATTCCATTCGGTAAGAGGATTGCCAAACTGAAATGGATTTTGGCTATGGAAACTATTATGAAAGTCATTTAGGTTATTTGTGAGTCTTTATTGATGTTTAATTATTTATGATAATTAGAATGTTTTTGAGTTATTTTGAGCTCTTTGAGTGCTTTTTTAAATAAGTGTCAAAACTAAGATGAGCAGTGCTCTCATACCAAGGTCTGCAGTATTAGTTGATGGCAGCTATCAACACAAGTTCTGTGAATAGGACGTCATTCTGACTTGCAGTTCATGTTAGTTAAGCTGGTGATCACTGTCTATACAGAATTTGGAACTTACTTAGCTCCCATTTTAACAGTAATATACTTTCAGTAGCCAGCCAGCACAAAAACTATTCCCAGTGTTTTTAGGTTAGATGATAGTCTGAGGTGCTCTGATGAACAATAGTCAGATGACACAAATAATGACATCAGAGTACATTCAGTGTCACAATACTCTGACAATTTACTTATAAAATTTCGACAGCTAAAGTATTCGTAATAAATTTTTTAAAATACAGGTGTTAAAACTATTAAAATGATACTGAATGAAATGTCCAATGGTTTGCTGTAGCTGTGTTTATTCAGGTCCCTTACAAACGTGCACGATTAGTTTTGCAGCTTTTGAGTTGCATCTTCTGGTGCAAATATAAATGCTACATCATACATTAAGGAATGCCACAATGTAACAATTGGAATGGATGGGTACACTGCGGCATTCTGTAACCTGTGACATAGCATTCATATTTGCACTAGGAGATGTGACAAGTTGTGAAACTGGTTGTGCGGGTTTGTAAGTGATGTGAGTAAATACAACTACATTTCATTCAGTTTCATTTTAACAGTTTTAACAGCTATATTTCAAAAAAAAATTGTTCACTGTACAAAGTGTCAAACAATTGTGTTATTTTAGCTGTAGCTGCCCCAATTTTAAAATTATCTGTATTTGTAACAAAGTTCCAAATTTACTGCCCTCCAGGAAATCTCTGACTCAAATTATTCTAAGAAACAAAAGCTGGCTGAAACCTGACGCAGATGTCTCAGATATTTGCAATTCATGGAACAAACACTGAAAAGATAGATTAGACACCATAGGAGGGAGGGTGTTTGTTGCAATTGGCAAAAATATTGTTTCTATCGAGGTTGAATTTGAGTCTGGCAGTGAAGTTATCTGGTCACATTTAACACGTCTAGCTGAAACCAGGTTCATTGTTTGATGCTTTTACCAGCCACCCGATTCTGCTCTGACAGTTCGAGAGTCATTCAAAGGAAGTCTACAGTCTGTAGTGAGAAAATATCCAGATTGTATAGTACTAGTTGGAGGCAACTTTAACCTATCGAGGATAGACTGAGGTGTCTATGGATTCATTGCAGGGGGTACAGGCAGACAGTCATATGAAATACTTCTGAAGACTTTTCTGAAAATTGTCTCTAGCAGCTAGTTCAAAGCGCACACACACACACAGTGGAAATATTTTAAACATTGTAGATACTAACAGGCCTTAACTTATCAATGCCATCAGCATAGAGAGGCATTAGTGACCATGATGTCATCACAGTGCCAATCACTACCAAATTTAATAAATCAATCAAGAAAGCTTAGAGTATTTCTGCTAGAGAGTACAGATAAGCAGTTGTTAGTATTCCCCTATAAACAATGAACTGACAGCATTTAGTTCCAGTATGATTGACAGAGGAATTATAGGCAAAATTTGAATGGATTGTAAATCACACACTGGAGAGGTGGATTGAGGGGGGGGGGGGGGGGAGGGGGGGTTAACCCACCACAGTTTAACCATGAAATTCAGGAAATGCTTAGGGAGCTGCTGTACTCTCAGTTCAAAAGAGAATGTGCAAATGTGCTGAGAGCACCCGCTTACCAACAGCACTCGGCAGACCGGATGGTGACCCATCCAAGTGCTAACCCAGCCCGACAGTGCTCAACTTCGGCGATCTGACGGAAACTGCTGTTACCGCTCCAGCAAGGGCATTGGCACTTTCTCTACACATTTACCAATTTATTGGGAACAAGTTATCGAACATCCTATGAACTGGACGTCTGTAGGGACTTCATACCCAACTTCCTGGCTGAAATGTGGCAGATAGCGAGGTACGGTGGGTGACTATTTGGCATACCTATTTGGAAAGTGCAACATTTGCATCCCAGACAATGGCCAGATGATGGTACGATGTACCAAACCCATTAGCCAGAAGACAAAAAGAAGAAGAAGATGCAATTGGAGGCAAACATACGGCATAGTAGTTCTGGGTAGATGTGTGATAAAGTTTAGAGAGAAATCTTGCGTTTCTGTCACTACAATTGCATATTACGAGTCTACGCTAACAACATAGAATAATAAAGTTTACTTTATTATCATATGTTTTCTTTTTTATATGTTTTGTATTACCTTGATTATTTGCTCAGGCAACTATTAATCATATTGCAGGTTTCAGGAATCATTTTCAGGGTTGTTACTCAAACTTGGACGAAGAATTCCCTGAGAATTGGAGGTGGAAGGACGAACATAGTGTCAATGGAAATTGATGGTGGGGGGTGGCGTGGGGGGGGGGGGGGGGGAGGGCAGAAGCTTTAATGACTTCTTTTCTCTCATTTGAGATTGTATACCATCCATAGGCAGTAGTTTCATCACAGTTTCTTTAAGCACCGATAATTATGGAATAATATTCATGTAATTAACACACTTAGAAATACTATATTTTAAAATTTCTCATTTATTAACCTCAATGAAATTCAGTTTCAATGCTAGGTCAGAAACGCTGAATTCTCCAAGATTTTATGAAATTCCTGATGTTTTTCCTGATTTTTTGAGGTAAAACTAAATTCCCTGAGAATTCCTGGTTTTTACGAAGCATCACCACTCTTCTTGTGGACAATAATTGTGGAGATACAACAGCACTGAATTTGAGATCCTCGTAAGTTCTTTCAGTGGCTAGAAAATGTAATGCAGCTGCTATGCGCACAGACTTCAGTCAACACTTAGCACGGTGGCCAACGCCTAGTGTCCACTGGATGCGTACACCTGCGACAAAGCGTCGCACAATTTTGGATGACAATGCTGGAGTAAGATAAATATGTGCACATGGATGGGGACTGTACTACTGCGAGCGAACCGGTCGTCCGTTGTGTGTTGCCACGCAACCAAGCACAAACTTCGAATCAGTTAGAATTTTCTCAACCAGTCATGCAACAAGAGTTAAAGGCTGCAAGATGTTGATCAGCCTGATGCAAACACGAAGATGCATGTTGGATTAAAAGATGCTTCAGTATCACATGAGGAGTGTTGCTTCCATGTTGTGGAATGCCGTAGCCATTAAATTAGAAACCACGGGCAATTTCCTTTTCTATCGTGTGTTTAGTGACCAATGCAGATAACATTGTAATTGTTTTCCCTAGTTCGCCCCAAATTCTTAAAACTGTTTCGTATTATAAATTGGCAGACAAAAAATGTGAAGCGGCCGGAAGGGAAGGAGGAAACTAAATTAAAGCTCACAGGTTGAGGCAGTGTGATCTGTTATCTCAGTTATGCACAAAGAACTTGGCAATATGAGTCATTAATATGACGATGCACTGTCCTTAGGCAGGACTGATGGCTGTCAGAAAGCTGCTGCTATCATCTCCCGAGGCAAACGGTCCCACATCAGTCGCAAATGGGCTGGATACTGGTACAAGAGTTTACGTCTGAGCTGGTTCCACCCATGCTTGGAGATTATGCTGGCCATGTGTGTCCCCAATACGTAGATTGGAGACAGTTCGAGAGGCACGTGCCGTGTGAGGATCGGCGTTGTCCCATCGAAAAATGGCACCACGGTAGTGTTAGGGTGAGAGGTAACAAACACATGAGGACGCAGGATGTCCCTTTCGTAACGGCGTCCTGCCGGAGTAACACTGCTGTGTAAGAATGAGATGTCTCGCCAGGTCGCTGCCATTGTTCCTGACGATGGTCATCCGGGTCAAGTGCAGAACTGCAATTCATACCTGAACACAATGTGTCACCATTCATCACCTCTCCATACACGGCCGTCTGCGTTGTGGTGTTCAGGGCAGCCTACACATGGGACTGTAATTCCCTAATCTAGCTGTTTCTGCTCATCGACCAATGGTGAAGAAGTCCATTACTTTATCTCAGATTACAGGCACGAATACAAAGGAGTTACAATGTGCTCGATCCACAATAGGGCGATCTTCCCTCGTGATGTTTAGTTGTGGTGGACTAGAACCTCTATGACGAGTACGTCCTCACATTCCCTTCCAGTCCAACATCAGGCCACCCACTGCCACATCCGGATGCCCCACAAGTCAGGGTGACGAGCCGGCCAAATGGAGACTCTCAGTCAAGTCCCTTTCAAACTGTCAGGTGCTGAAAACGGTCTCACATGGGTACGTGTTATCTCTGTGATCAGTCCTGGTAACACTACACACGAACAACTCTAGTACAGTCTTGTGGATTTTTGTATCTGTCAGTGGAGTTAACGAAGTGTTTCGGTAACTTTTCTCTCTGATGTTAGGGGCCAGTTGTAGTCTGATGAGTGGTGCTCCTCTTTCCTGCAAACTATCCTAATTAAGAACTGATGCAGGAGGTGGGATGTGCTAGTCTAATATGACAGACCTTAATATGAATGTGAGAGCTGAGCTTCATTCTCAGTTACATTCTTATACCGTTTCCGTAGGACTTGATAAGTTTATGTTATATCTCATTAGTTTCTAGGTTGTCAGACACCAGAGAAACTTTTTAATGACATATACGAGTAACTAGAAGCTATGTTACATAAGTGATCTACTTTTGTAATTCTATTTAATGAGGGAATTAACAGTATTGTAAAACCATTGTTAATGCCTTCTGGAGTGGGTCATCACAGTATTTTGTTTCACGTAATTATTTCATTGCAAAAGATATTACTTTCACCCACTGCTTTACTAACGTCTTACTTTTTCATCTAGAAAGCCCTAGTGTTTCCAGAGCATATATAAAAAGTAAAATGTAGAAAGACACGGCAGCCTCATTAGGCAAAAGGCCAACTGCATCGATACAGGTCAGACGGTGTCGCGAGCAAAAGACGCGGTGTTGCTGTGACGTATGACATAGTGCGACGGTTTGTCGCATATTTACGCATCCAGTGGACACGCAGCCTGAGGGGAGCAACCGTAGAGGCATTTCTCATTTACAGTGACGGCTTCTCCTCGCAGCTTACAGTCCCTCTCATGACCACCCCTCTTCGTTAAGAATGGGCTCATTGTTCAGCAGCTCCGAAAAGCCCGTTTCATCCCTTTTTATATAATTACGAAAATCATCGGGCTCCCAGCTACTTAAGTAACAACACAGCGATGGCGCCTTTATTTTGTGGGTACAGTGCGTTGCTGGCAGTCGACCGGGACCGCGCGCGCGCACACACACACACACACACACAGGTAGTCCGTCTTGCGACTGTTGAGTTCGGGTGCTTCTGAAGTGTACGCCCCTTTTGTTAATGAAAGTGTGCTATATTGCATCTATGTTTTATGGTTATTCATAGTCATCACCACCTAAATCCCGTAGCCAATTATCTGGCTGTACCCCTCTACTTTTCTTGGCCTAGCTCTCTCTGTTACAACCAAGGAAAATCCCACTGTTTTTTCTACGTAAAACCAATCGGCATCTAATCGAACATAACCGCAGTTTACTACTGGTATGAACAACTAGCAATAGGAACAGGGTGGCGCTGCAGTCACTGAATGCAGTTGTTCTGGACGTGCGTAGGGTTACTTGGTCAGGCGATAAATAGGTCCCTCTTCCACTGTAGTATCCTAATTGTATTCAAGCCTTGGTGTTCCCTCTACAATTCTAAACCGTAACCTCTCTTTATTACCACATTAACTATTTCTTGATGTCTGGCGACGAGTCTTAATCGGTCCATTCTGTGAGATTGCTTCTTTTCTTTCCGATCCAATTCACTTTCTCTCTGTGGTTATCCGACCAACTCGTTCCATCAGCAGAATCATTTTTTAACATGAACTTTCAATTATCTTCTTATCTGCTCGTCATCCACGTTTCACTTTCGAAAAATGCTACACTCCAGACCAAAAAATATATAAAATTACATTTTTTTAGCATATTTCTCCTTTTCGCAAAATCTTTTCTAACTATTGCCAATCTGCATTTTACATAATTTTTACTGCTACCGTCGATAGCCCCAGCATCACCTGATTCGACACTTCATTTTTGTTTTATTTTTTCATACCAATAACCTGTTTTCCAGGCAATTTCAAGGAGTATCATAGGCAGTACGGTAAAAAAGCTTCTCTAAAGCTACACTAAACAAAAATTTGCTCTTTTAAAGGTCACATTTTCTTTGTCAGGCTGAAGAACTGTCTGGAAGTCCTTAGTGTAAGTCAACTTGGCTGATCATCTGTGTGTGGACGAGTGATGCCCAGCTGGATACGACGAGGTATGGATCTGCTTTGAGCGTGTTCAGTCAGCAGCTTGCCTGCAGGCTCAGCTGACGTACTCCCTGACTCTCACTATTTCTTAATAGCAGTCCGGAACCGTATAGCACTATGTTTCATACGTCGTCTGGATTCGTTGGAGTATGGTTACATAAAATTTTGAGACCAGTTCCTGGAAGAGGGGTTTCGGTACAGGTGACAAAGGGCTGTTATTTTCGTATGATGGTAGAGGTTACAGTAGCGTATACTTAATTTTTCATTGGCGGAACAAAAATGCTACTTTCTGATTGCCAATTACTGGCCAAGACGCCGGAAACGTCGGCAGAACTGAGACGATCTGAATTTGTAACTATACTTCGGATTCTGCTCTGAGAAAAGCGACTTCAGCCTCTGCTTGGAGTGGACGGCTCGGCCTCCGTCTCCAGCAGACTCACTTCGCGTCTCACATTCGATGCTCACACTTCGAGTTGCACAAACAGCTGGGAAGATCTTTGTTCATGGCCCTCACACTTCTGGATCAGACCTCGTCCAAGGACAATGCAGTGGCGACACGCACACGGGAGCGCATGGCGAGCCATCGGCACCACCCAAAACCGTCACATTCGTACTCCAGCGATTGTGAGATTTATGGACAGAAATGAATTTAATAATCTGTAATAATTTCAAGGTTAGGTTCTACTTGGCCACCGGGACTGGCACAGTAGCACAACAGCTTCACTTATATTCTAAGGAATCAATGTTGTCGAATCGTGGATCTGATTCAGTTAAACTATAATGTGTTGCCCGCGAGCTGAACTTACCATCGCATGCTTCCCTTCCTGAAATTTACCAACTGTACATTGAGGTGGAAAAATGTCATGGGATGTATCCTAATATCGTTTCACACCACCTTTTGCCTGGCATGGTGCAACGACTATTTCATCATGCTACCTCTATAACCGTCCATAATTCTGAAGACTTTGCCAGTGCAGGATTTCGTACACGAATTGGCCTCTCAATTGTGTCCCATAAAAATTCGATGGGATTCGTGTCGGGCGATCTAGATGGCCAAATCATTCGCTCCAACTGCCCAAACCAATCGCGAACCACTGTGGCCCAGTGACATGGCGCATTGCTATGGGAACATGGAGTCCGTGACTGGCTGCGAATGGTCTTCAAGTAGCCGAACATAGGCAGTTCCAGTCAATGATCGGTTCAGTTGGACCAGAGGACCCATCTCATTCTATGTAAACCCAAGCCAAATGACTTCGAGGGTTCTCCGCCACACTAGCACTACCGCCAGTTCTTACCAACTGAAATCTGAACTACTCTGAGCAGGCAATGGTTTTCTAACTGTCGGAAGGCCAACCCATACAGTCACGAACCCAGGTGAGGCGATGTCACGCTGTTAGCGAAGGCACTCGCGTCCGTTGTCTGCTGCCTAAGCCCATTAACGAAAAATTTCGCCCAGACTGTGCTAACTGATAACGTTCGTCGTACGTCCCACATTGATTTCTGCAGTTACTTCACGCAGTGTTGCTCATCTGTTAGCACTGACAACTCTACCCAAACGCCGCTGTACTCGGCCGTTAAGTAAAGGCCGTCGGCCACTGCGTTGTCCGTGGTGAGAAGTGATGGCTGGAATTTAGTATTCTCGGCACACAATTGACACTGTGTATTCCGGGACACTGAATTCGCTAACGACTTCTGACATGGAATGCCCCTTACCTCTATCTCCAACTACCATTCCGTGTTCAAAGTCCGTCAACACACGTTGTGCGGCCAGAATCACCTGTGTGCCGCAGGGGACTGTTGTAGGACCGTTGCTATTCACAATATACATAAATGACCTTGTGGATGACATCGGAAGTTCAATGAGGCTTCTTGCAGATGATGCTGTGGTATATCTAGAGGTTTTAACAGTGGAAAATTGTACTGAAATGCAGGAGGATCTGCAGCAAATTGACGCATGGTGCAGGGAATGGCAATTGAATCTCAATGTAGACAAGTGTAATGTGCTGCGAATACATAGAAAGACAGTTCCCATATCATTTAGCTACAATATAGCAGGTCAGCAACTGGAAGCAGTTAATTCCATAAATTATCTGGGAGTACGCATTAGGAGTGATTTAAAATGGAATGATCATATAAAGTTGATCGTCGGTAAAGCAGATGCCAAAGGAAGTAGGTTACAGTACACTTGTTCACCCAGTGCTTGAATACTGATCGCCAGTGTGGGATCCGTAACAGATAGGGCTGATTGATGAGATAGAGAAGATCCAACAGAGAGCAGCGCGCTCCGTTACAGGATCATCTAGTAATCGCGAAAGCGTTACGGATATGATAGATAAACTCCAGTGGAAGACTCTGCAGGAGAGACGCTCAGTAGCTGGGTACAGGTTTTTATTGAAGTTTCGAGAACATACCTTCACCGAGGAGTCAAGCAATGTATTGCTCCCTCCTACGTATATCTCGCGAAGAGATCGTGAGGATAAAATCAGTGAGATTAGAGCCACCACAGAGGCATACAGACAATCCTCCTTTCCACGAACAATACGATCTCAGTGACGACATTCAGTTTTATCTTTTCGTGTTTATCGTTACTGTTACATTTAGAGTACTTTTATCGAATTACCTGTCAATGCTTTCAACGAAATAATCGTGTGCTAATAAACTCAAGAATTTATCTTAACCCTGTATTTCATTTCATTGCTACTGATCCTGTCCATAATTAAGGGAACTGTGTGATTACCCCCATCCACTGATCCATCGCTGAGCCGAAAATAAGCGTTTATTAACTCCGTTGTTGACACTTTAATTAGCGTGATTCCTTTGGGGACAGATCTAGAAAGGTAACTAGCATAATATTTCACTCTCTTTGAGACAGATAGGGGGTGGGGGGGGGGGTGGGGGGGAGGGAGGGAGGGAGAGATTTTGCACTACTACTGAGCATATCGGCTCCCCCGTTTATCCGTCAGAAGAACTGAATATAGTCCGATGTCAACAGCAATCCGGACAACGCAGCAGCCTTGGACAGACAAAGCTGATTACCGCGCCCAGTTTGTTAACAGACTTAACCTGGCTCTCAGGTAGCGGGGGTAAATATTACGTTTTTGCAACCACGTCGCTTTAATCTTTCAGTTATAACTTCTTTCATCTGGACTGTCACTAATTTCTCTCCAAAACACAACAACGTAACTAAGACACTAAACTACAGGAGGAAGACAAAGTTAAGAAGTAAAGTTCCTTTTTGTGTGGATTTGTTAGAACAAGATAAAGCTCAAAATTCAGTTCAACAACGTTAACAAAACAGAAAAACGTGGGATTGAAATTTTAATTTAGGAAAAAGGAAAACTAACTGAATGAACAATAAATTCGAACTGTTACTTTCAACACAAAACGAATGACAAAATCTTGACAGGAGTCTTACACAGTGTCGCTATTGCAGATATTTGAAGATTAACAGATTATATGATTTTAAATTCAAGTCTAGCTGATCCTCGTCCATTGATTATAGTAAGGAGGAGGAGGGGGAGGAGAAGAAGAAGAAGAATTTGAACTTACTTTATCCAGTCAATGGTTACAGAGAAGCGGTAAAAGAAACAGTGAAAAATTAACTTTCCTCACAGGATTTACACAGCAGCGTCTAACAGCTGTCTCGTTCCAGACACAAATAGTACTTCAATTCCGTATTAAAACTCCCCAACACGCTCACATTCACGGACAAAACATTTTTATTCCGTGCATGGAGAATATAGCGCTTCAATTTAAAGTAAATGAAGGCCATAAGTAATTTCTGTCGCATTTATGTTTTGATACAAATATGATCCTATCGGAAAATACTGATCAACGTTATAAATGATATTACGTGTAGTTTTATGATAAAATTGTCACATATTGGTCGTGTTAAAGTCATGGAAACGATGAGGCTGATAGATAATAGACTGATCGGCAGCGTGCGGCTTCCCTGAAACGGACGTCGCGTAGAAATCTGTATATATCTACAGCTACATCTACGTCCACATCCACATTCCGCGAAGCACTGAACTGGGTGGCAGAGGGTACTTCCCACTGTACCGGTTATTAGGGCGCACTCCAGAGCGTGGGAGGAATTATCGCTTAAATGCTAATGTGCGTGCTGTACTTAATCTATGGGAGTGATGTGTATCGTTGTAGTATACTCTTAGAATAATTATTTAAAGCCAGTTCTTGAAACTTTGTAAAGACGCAACTCGTCTGCGCGTATGGTAT
The DNA here is from genome assembly GCF_021461395.2 of Schistocerca americana. Taxonomy (NCBI): domain Eukaryota; kingdom Metazoa; phylum Arthropoda; class Insecta; order Orthoptera; family Acrididae; genus Schistocerca; species Schistocerca americana. The sequence continues at coordinate 192,162,623 of NC_060128.1, forward strand.
GCTGTTTGGAAGGCCAATAAAGTAGCAGTTGCCGTTATATACCGCCGGAATTGGGGTTTTCTCGTCTGGAATATCAGAATTCTAACACTTTACACTATTCTGTGATCCAGGTCCCAAATCCATTGCTTGATAGGTAGTTTGTGTGGGGGCTCCGAGCCTAAGAATTTGCAGCACTTGTGTGCATGACAATCGGTAACACAAGTTAGTTGAGAGGAAGTTGGAACTTGAAGCGGAGACTTCGATGGCGCGCGAGCAGCAGCGTCAGCAGTACAGGTGATATGAAACTTCCTGGCAGATTAAAACTGTGTGCCCGACCGAGACTCGAACTCGGGACCTTTGCCTTTCGCGGGCAAGTGCTCTACCAACTGAGCTACCGAAGCGCGACTCACGCCCGGTACTCACAGCTTTACTTCTGCCAGTACCTCGTCTCCTACCTTCCAAACTTTACAGAAGCTCTCCAACAGGTATCATAAGCCTTCTCCAAATCGAAGAACACGGCTACCGTTTGGCGCCTTCGCAAAAAGTTGTTCATGATGAATGTCGACAAGGTCACAAGGTGGTCAACAGCGGAGCGGCGGCGACGAAAGCCGCATTGGACATTGCTAAGTAGCCGTCGAGATTCAAGAATCCAGACTAACCGAGCATGAACCATGCACTCCATCACCTGACAGACACAGCTTGTAAGAGAAATGGGGCGGTAACTAGAAGGAAGGTGTCTATCCTTCCCGGGTTTGGGTATAGGAACAATGACGGCGTCACGCCAACGCTTGGGGACTTGACCTTCGGTCCAGACGCGATTGTAGGTACGAAGAAGGAAGCTTTTGCCCGCCGGAGAAAGGTGTGCCAGCATCTGAACGTGAATGGCATCTGGCCCCAGAGCAGAGGACCGGGACAGTGCAAGCGCACGTTCGAGTTCCCGCATAGTAAAGGGGGCATTCTAAGTTTCCAGATTCAGCGAGTGGAAGGAAGGTCGCCGAGACTCTTCTGCCTCTTTCCTGGGAAGGAAGGCAGGGTGGTAATGGGCAGAGCTTGAAACCTCTGTGAAAAACCGGCCGAAGGCGTTGGAGACAGCCACAGGATCAACGAGGACCTCATTACCTGAGGTCAGGCCAGGTACCGAGGAGTGGGCCTTAATGCCCGACAGCCAGTGCAGGCCACACCAAACGACAGAAGAGGGAGTAAAACTGTTAAAGGAGCTGGTGAAAGAGGCCCAACAAGCTTTTTTGCTGTCTTTGATGACTCTACGGCATTGCGCTCGGAGTCGTTTGTATCCAATACAATTCGCCAACGTAGGATGGCGGCGAAAGGTTCGTAAAGCACGTCGTCGAGCACGGATAGCATCTCTACAAGCCTCGTTCCACCAGGGGACGGAAACGCGACGTGAAGAAGAGGTAGTGCGAGGAATGGAACGTTCGGCAGCATTGACGATAACAACCGTGAGGTATTCGACCTGACTGTCACAACTGAGAAAATCGTGGTCCGGAAAGGTCGCCAGGGAGGAGTAAAGTCCCCAGTCAGCTTTCAGTATGTTCCAGCTCGAAGGACGTGGGGATGGGGTGTGGTGCAGGAGACGAATGACACAGGGGAAGTGGTCGCTCTAATAGGTGTCAGAAAGGACATACCAGTCGAACCGACGAGCAAGAGTGGTAGAACAGATCGAGAGGTCCAAGTGGGAGTAGGTATGAGTAGAGTCCGAGAGGAAAGTCGGGGCGCCAGTATTGAGGCAGATAAGATTGAGGCAGACAAGATTGAGATGGTTGAAGACATCCGCTAAGAGTGAGCCTCTTTGACAGGATGCAGGAGAGCCCCAAAGGGGATGATGGGCATTGAAATCGCCAAACAATAAAAACGGCAGGGGAAGCTGAACAATCAGGTGCATCATGTCAGCCCGACTAACTGCGGATGACGATGGAGTGTAGATGGTACAAACTGAAAAAGTAAAAGCAGAAAGAGTAATACGGACAGCTATTGCTTGGAGTGGGGTGGTCAATGGGATGGGATGGTAATAGACATCGTCCCAAACGAGCAACATGACCCCACCATGAGCTGGGATACCGTCCACAGGGGCGAGGTCATACCGCTCCGAGGTATAGTGGGTAAAGGCAATACGGTCAGTCGGGCGCAACTTGGTTTCCTGGAGACCAAGAACGAGTGGACAGTGCAGGCAGAGGAGCAGTTGTAATTCCTCCTGATTAGATCGAATACCTCTTATGTTCCAATGTAACAAGGCCATCGCTAGTCAAAAAAGAGGGAGAACGAGACGAGGGAAGAGCTGGTCACCTCGACGGCCGCGGAGGGCCAGGTTTCGAGGGAACAACGCTACAATCGGCGGGAGGCGGATCCGGTTCCATCGAGTCGTCGCCAGCTGCGGCCACTGTCCCAGGTTGTGTAGGAGGGGCAGCATCATTTGCCGACAAGAGGCCAGCTGAGCGCCTGGCAGCAGAGCGTCCCGGCGAAACTGAGGACAGCCGGGAGCAGCGACTCACGGATGGAGCGTCAGACGAAACGCGCTGGGGTGGAGAGGGGGATAGAGACTTCTTCTTGGAGCCTTCTTGGAAGTCCGAGGAGGCACAGGGACGGTGGGCTGGACCCCAAGAAGGTCCTCACGCGCGGGGTCCGTTTTGGAACGCCGGACCTCTGAAGCTGGGGTCCGGAACATTTCCCCGATGGACGCCTGAGAAGAGGATCGCTTCTCAGGCGGCAGGGGGGGGGGGGGGAGGAGGAGGAAGGGTGGCCCCTGGGGCAGAGGGGGGCAGGGGCCGCGGGGGAGGAGGATTTGGAAGGGAGGGATTTGGGAGGTGGAGGCATGGACCCCGGATGGGGGGAGGAGGCGGAGGGGGGACAGGATATGGGTGAGGATACCGTGGAAGGAGTGGACACGACTGAGGCAAACAAAGTGGTCAATGTCACGGGATGGAGGCGGTCATACTTCTTCCTGGCTTCAGATTAAGAGAGACGATCCAAAGTTTTGAGTTCTTGAATCATCTTCTCCTTCTGATACGTGGGGCAGTCTAAGGATCTAGGCGAGTGGATGCCATGACAATTAATGCACCGAGGTGGTGGGGTGCATGTATGTTCCTCACAAAGAGGACGTCCACAATCGCCACAAAGGGGCTCAGCCTCACACCGTGATGACATGTGCCCAAAGCGCAAACACCGAAAACAGCGCATAGGAGGCAGGACGTAAGGTCGCATGTCGCACCGGTAGCACATCACCATTACCTTCTCCGGGACAACGTCCCCCTCGAAGGCGAGGATAAAGGCCCCGGTGTTGATGCGACGGTCTTTGGGGCCGCGCTGGACTCGCTGGACGAAATGCACGCCTCGGCGCTCCAGGTTGGCCCTGAGCTCCTCATCAGATTGCAGCAGGAGGTCCCGATGAAAAATAACCCCCTGCGTCCTATTCAGTGCCAGATGCGGGACAATGGGCACTGGGATGTCCCCTAGTCGGTCGCAGCCTGGAGCGCCGCTGACTGTGTGGCGGAGGTGGTCTTTATAAGAACAGACCCAGAACGCATCTTACTAAGAGCCTCGATTTCCCCGAAGATGTCCTCGATGTGCTGAACAAAGAACATGGGCTTGGAGGTGGCGAACGTCCCCCCATCGGTTCGAGAACAGACCAAATAGCGGGGGAAGTACTTCGCCCCAAGCTAGCGGGCCTGTCCCTCCTCCCAGGGAGTGGCCAAGGGGGAAAGGGCCGGAGAACCAGAACCAGAGACAGTACCTTTCCTTTTGAAAGACTCTGCCACAGAGCGACCAGATACGTGTTGACGTTTCATCTGCGAAACGTCCGCCCCGATACCACCCACTCCGACCAGGGGCTCTCCCCACAGGCGCCACCCAGCCTCAGCAAGGGCCACCTGGCAGGATGACCATTGCTGGAGTCCTGATGCCCCAAGGAGATGGGCATCTACTCCTTGGCCGACATGGGGAGGGTGCAGCTCAGGTATCGGCAGTACGATCCCTGTGTTGTCAGGGGGCTACAACCTAGAGGGTACATGACGACCCCACCACAACGGGCTGGCTACCGTGCTGGATTTCGGGTGCCATGGAAAGTCCATCATGATCGTAGGTGCAGATGGGGACTCACTATGGGCTTAACTTGTACAACCCATCAGGCGTTTAGGCCCAATTTGAGGAATAGTGGGTATGGTGGCAACGCCGTTACAATGCTGATGCCATGTAAGGCGTCCTTCCCCAAAAGGCTTGTACATCTGTAGAATTTTGAAAAATGGAGGTCAAACCCCAAGGGGGACCATCACATGGAAGGCCGAAACGGTTGAAACTCCGTTTAGTTGCCTCTTACGACACGCAGGAATACCTCGGGCCTATTCTTACCCCGGACCCGCAGGGGGACTAAACGGATGAAGTTTCAAATACGGCGGCGGGAAGATACGGGATTTTTGTGTGCCTGAACTGGCTAAGTTGACACATATAAACTGTCCTGTGAGTGTTGACGGGGATTACAATGTTCAAGAGATGCTTATCGAAACATTTACTGTGGAATCTTGTACATAGTACGACAATTTCAATTGACGAGTTTTTAGATTGCAGTGAGAAACTTTAACAGGTGTTGAATATCAAGCCACATAATGAGAGCAGTACCAGAATGGGAACAGTAATATCCAAAATAATTATAATGATCATAAGAAATAATTATTAATTATCGCAGTAGTAATAATTTTCAATGGGAGAATCGAAATGGGAATTCTCACAACGAAATCAAAACCGTGAGCGAAGTTCTGAGGGCAGGAGCCTTACTACACCTGAAGCGCCAAAGAAAATGGTATAGGCATGCGTATTCAAATGCAAAGATATGTAAACAGGCTGAATAAGGCGCTGTGGTCGGCAACGCCTATATGAGACAAGTGTCTGGCGCAGTTGGGAGATCGGCTACTGCTGCTACAATGGCAGGTTATCAAGATTCAACCTAGTTTGAACGTGGTGTTATAGTCTGCACACGAGCGATGGTACTCAGCGCCACCGAGGTAGCAATGAAGTGCGGATCACTTCACGAACGTACTGTGAATATCAGGAATCCGGTAGAACATCAAATCTCCGACATCGCTGTGGCCGGAAAAAGACCTGCAAGAATGCGACCAACGACGACTGAAGAGAATCATTCAAGGTGACAGAAGCGTAACCCTTCCGCAGGTTGCTGCAGATTTCAATGCTGGACCATCATCAAGTGTCAACGTGCAAACCGCTCAACGAAACATCGATATGGGCTTTCGGAGCCGAAGGCCCACTCGTGTACCCTTGATGACTGATCGACACAAAGATTTATGCCTCGTCTGGGCCCGTCAACACCGACATTGGACTGTTGATGACTGGAAACATACTGCCTGGTTGAACGAGCCTCATTTCAAGTTGTATGGAGCAGATGGACGTGTACAGGTATGGAGACAAACTTATGAATCCATGGACTCTGCATGTCGGCAGGGGACTGTTTAAGCAGGTGGAGGCTCCGTAATGGTGTGGGGCGTGTGCAGTTCGACTGATACGTCCAGATACGAATGACAGGTGACCCGTATGTAAGCATCCTGTCCGATCACCTGCATCCATTCATGTCGTATGTGCATTCCGACGGACTTTAGCAATTCCAGAAGGACAATGCGACACCCTATACGTCCAGAATAGCTACAGAGTGGCTCCAGGAACACTGTTCTGAGTTTAAACACTTCCGCTGGCTACCAAACTCCCCAGACATGAACATTGAGCATGTCTGGGATGCCTTCCAACGTGCTGTTCAGACGAGATCTCCACCCCTCTTACTCTTAGGGATTTATGGTCAATCCTGCAAGATTCATGGTGTCAGTTACCTCCAGCACTACTTTAGACATTAGTTGAGTCGTCCTGTGTGCTCGTGGGAGCCCTACACAGTATTACGCAGGTCTACCAGTTTCTTTGGCTCTTCAGTGTAAATCAACGCCAGAATACTAAGTCGGAAAATTAGAGATCGCCTTATCTCAGATCCGGAGGCGGAGAAACAAAGCAGCGTTGAAACTGACTCATTTTAAAAATTCTGTGGGTGTCGACAATTCCGCAAAGAAGCCACAAATGAAGATGAAAGTTACTACAATTAAGAATAAAAAAGGCGAATAATTTTAAGCAGCGCAATCGTAAAGTTGGTGCAAGGAAAGTTGTAAAATTTGCAGATATATTTGATTATAATGATATGGGGCTGAAGAATTTATTTTGTGAAAAGGAAGTGAATAACGGAATTAATGTACGCTTGGCGGGAATTTCTATGCTCAGAAGAGAGGCCGACGTGGACCTGAATTTGGTGAATGTGGACTGTGTGACGAATTCTGATGAGACACTTGTCAGGGGCAACAATTATAGGAATGTAGGTCAAAGTTATCATTTTGTATCGGAGAAATTAGGTGAAGCTGCAGATTAATTTTGTGATATATCGACGAAAGTACGTGAAGATATTTGCAAGGCAACGTAGCAAGTCTCGTCAGCTGGTGATGAGTTTTATTATGCATCGACGGAAGTGGGTGACATACTGTTAAGGGTAATCAGAGGTGATGTTTCAGAATGATGTTGCTAGGTTTGAAGGTAGGGTTGATTTGGATATCTCTAGGGAAAGAATTTGTGCATTTATTTCCATAGACTGAAATGAACTGATTGTTCTTGATGAAAATATGAATTTTGAGTACTGTTTAACGATGAACGTGAAAATGTGTAAGTTAAATCATAAATGTCGGAGGTGTCATAGGACAGAAGATGTGAAGGAGGAAGGGTTGACTACGAGTTTAGCGGGATGCAGTTCTAACGTGGACTGAAGCAGTAGCGGCAATTTATGATGTATCGGCGGAGGAGTTGGTGTTGGTGATTTCCGTCATGTATCGAAGGATGTAATAGATGTCTTAATGAAGGTGAGAAATTATCAGTGGACGTTAACTGTGATGAAGTTTGTAGTGATTCGGCAGAAACAAAGGAGACAAAGTTTTGTGGTTCTTTGTGAGAATGTGGAGACTTCTGATATTACTTGAGAGGATGGGAACAGTATTTTCTATGCTTACGAGGATGAAGTATTTTGAGGGCTATTTAATGCCTACAGATGATTTAGAGGTGGATCGGGAGTATATAGAAGTGGATAATTGGGAGGGTATTTATTTACGAGATGGTGGTACTGAATGGTACTGCAAGGAAGAAAGTGACTTCTCTATAAACGATTCGAATTGGTATAGAGCGAGTATGAAATCGTTACTACCTGATTAGTAGGCATGAGAGAAATATAAAGCAGCAAGGGGTCTTTAAGAGAGGAAAGACAAAGCCAGGGTGAAGGATGTCTCCAATGAACTACGAACTTCCAGCATTCTGAAGTAGCTCGGGTCAGCAACTTAATCAATAGGACGAGAAATCAGTCCAAGTTGCAAATTTTTACTTTTTATTCATTCGATGACTATTTCGGGCCGAGGCCCATTTTCAAACCATCCTACAGGGCAGAAAACCAAATTTGCACTCATGCATAATAAAGCATATGCCACTTACGTAACAAAGTCGAAAATAGCATTTTCGGAGAGGTTAGAAATCTGCAGTGAACATTTACAGTGCATACAGATAACTCTTCTACACCTCTGTTTTCTTTTAATACTGTTGTTGCTGTTCACATTTAATGACTTACGTGCCTACAGGGCATACAACTTTCTAATACGTGCTGTAGGTGGTGCTGTTTTGTTTTACTGTTCAGTGGTTTTAACCTTTCCTGGAATCACCAAATAATCTGGCTTGTGGAGCCCATATTACGCAGCAAATGTTCCCAGATGGAATCATAAGATGTAGTTCTGTTTTCTGCCAATAGATTGTAGCACCTTGTTGGTCGATAATAATCGACTGTTAGGTCTCAATCTTCTGTTTGTTGACGTGCACATGGCATTCCTGTTTCAGTAAGCAATATTAACTTTGTAAAATAATAACAGGTATGTATAACATTTATAAATATTAGCTTTTATCGCTTTCTGTTGCTTTAGAATTAGAGAATAATGTGCTTATATTCAATTTTTAGAATGTGTTTCCAAAATAAGAATTTTCACAATAAGAAAACAATGATTCCATTTGGAATCCGTAGGTTTTAGGTCATGCGTATACTTTAACATATGATGCTGTCGATTACACGGATATTTAGTTTCTGCTATCCACTTTTATCACTTCTAAACATGTTATCAACTCAAATATCACATATAATCTGAAGAAGATACTGCTAATTGTTATTTTTCGTGATATTAGATTGCAATTTGTAGGCTATAAGTCACAATATAATTACTAATTTTATATGCTGTATTTGTAGGTATGTCACGGTCACTGACAGATGCAGATATTGTCGCAATTTTGGAAGGTGATATCTGATTTTGAAGATGCTGATGAAGATCTGGACTCTAATTTGGAAGCTCCTGTTCGAGTAGGAGATTTTGGTGATGATCTTGCTGACAAAATTGTAAATATAGACTGTTTAGATATTCCTATGGAAATTTACACACTGAATGACAATGAAGAGGAAGAGCTAGATGAGACCCCTCGTTGAACGTCTTGAAGCACAAAACCCAAGTGATCTACCTGTGTCAGGTAAGAAGCAGAGGTTGGCTACACATAAATAGGGAACCAGTAGATGTAACCTATCATTACATATTTTCTGATCCGCCAAATGAGGAATTAACCCCACTGAATTACTTTGAAAAACTTATTGATAGCACCATCACTCAGAACCTAGTAGATCAAACAAATCTATATTCTACACAAAAAAGAGGGAAGTCCATCGACACATGTACCATTCAGGTAAAACAGTTTCTTGGAATCCACATTTTAGCTGGAGTTGTTCCAATGCCAAAGTATAGGATGTACTGGGCTGCTTCTACCTGCTACGAGCCTATAGCAGGAACTATGTCATGAGATTGATTTTGTAAGTTGAGGACTTATTTACACGTAAACAACAGTGATAATGTGTTACCAAGAGAACAAAGACTATGACAAATTATTCAAAATTAGACCTTTTGTGGACCCTCTAAGAAATAATTTTTTGAAAATTGAGCCAGAGGTGTACAATTCAGATGAGATGATTCCGCTCAAGTCTCATACATCTACGTTGCAATATATAAAGAGCAAGCCACACTGATGGGTAGTGAAAGTATTTGCATGGGCTGGAGTAAGTGTTTAATTGAAATATATGTGGGTAAAGGGACAAAAGTGAAAGATGGCCCTTTAGGTATGAGTGGTTGTTACATTACGAGTCAAGACAGCTGTAACGGAACTTGAATAGCGTAAAGTTATCGTTAAAAACGCACGCCGCGCGATTTGTTATGATTTAGTCGGTCATAATAGTAGTAACATGCTTTTGAATACAATTAAAATATAACTGCGATACCTGTTTAGCGTTATTGGAAATAATATGTAATAAATTAATGAGTAAGGTAGCCGATCCTATAAGAAGAGGTAAAATTGGGCATATTAAGGTGTTTTGCTTTATATCGACTAAGCCGATGATACGGCGTCTTTTTTTTCCGTTGACTCTTAGAAGAAAAAAAGAAAACCAGTAACGAAGTGCTAATTGTGCGTTGTGAAAAATATTGGGGCGAATTTTAAATAGCTACAGTGTCTAATCAGACTAACAAATGGACATTCAGTTACGCGAAATAGCGGACAGTGAAGTGTGGTCATTAAATTGAGTACACCTACAGGGCGGTCAATTCCAGGATAAGTCTATTCGTGTCTCACGAGGCACGCGGTATTGAGACCGGTTTTTTTTATTATATCACGGAGAGCGGGCTTCAATTTATAAAAAGGAGAAAAGCTGTATCATCATTGACTGTTGGTGTTATGCAACCAACACTGTTCATCAAAGGGTTTCGGTGAATGAGTGGTGAATGCGAAATGAAACTGTGAACGAAGTTATGTTAAATAAAGCAGAAGAGACAAGACAGTTTGGTCGTATCTGTTATTATTCCATAAATCGTAACATGTACTCTCCTTGTACGAAGCCTTTATAGACGATCGCTATGACAATTTGCTTTGAAGGGATCTCGTTACGAGTTAAGTTTTGGGGACCTGGTCAACAGGGGATAGTTCGTAGATCTTAACTACTGCAGCTATTCTGGAATCAGGTGCTACCGTGACCATTGTGTGTTGTCTATGGCTTAAGGTCATCATATCTCATGCTCTAAGATCGACGCGCCTTTCCTCTTGGTATAACGGTGTCTCACGGTAACCACGACAACGCCGACGGCGAAGGAAGATACGGTAGAAGTGGCGCCACAACGTGCGGCTCGATCGAGGAGGATTGCTGCATCGAGTCGAGTGTCATCCGGATTCACGAACCCTAGAGTCGGAAAATATTGTAGCAGCCAGTGAGTCTGTCCAATGAAAGAGGTATTCTTCAATAATCGCTAAAAGTGAGCGATACTACCAGGTATGATTAAAATAACTGTATAATTATAAAACAAAAAAGGAAGCTGAGACTTGTGATTTCGGTAGATAAATATATATAAATACATAGTGAAAATAAGTGTATGTCTTGGTAGTGAATAATCATGTCAAAACGAACGAAAAGAATACATGATAATGTGCAGTTGAGTAGAGTAATGAGTAGAGAGAGAGAGAGAGAGAGAGGAAAGTGAAGAGGAAAGGGGTGATGTATCCCATGAGCTCAATGTGGGACAGGAGACATGTACAGATAATAATACAGTTATTGATTTAGAGCCGTTAGGAGATTCAAATACAATGATAAGTAAGGTAAGCAGCGTGGGAGAACATTAAGATCTTGAGGTTTCGGAAGTAGATCAGCAAGTTTATCCTCAAAATGGAAATATTAATCAAAAAATGTTTGATATGCTGGTATCAATAAATACTCAAATGGGTGTAATGAATGGAAGACTTGGTTCACTAGAAAAAGATAATAAGCAATTAAAAGAGGACAATCAAAAGTTAAATGAAAAATTTGAGGCCAAATTTGGTTCATTAGAAGTCAAAATGGATTCTTTGGAAAGCAAACTGAACACCTTTGATTATAAACTGGAAAATACTAAGAAAGAATTAAAGGCGGACTGGGAGACTCAAATGCGAAATTTGGAGAACTAGATGTAGAGTTTTCTAACACCTTAGAAAGGCAATATAATAATTTAATGGGAAAACTTCATGAAGTAGAAAAGAAATATGAGGTAGTTTCGAAGAGTTATGATGGCTTGTCCAATAGGATGGTTAAGTGTGAAAGCAGCTGTTTCAATGCTAGCGCACAGATAGAAGAGCTTTCGAGTTTGAGTCCGATGCTCGTAAGGGGATTGACAAGTATTTAGTAGATCAAACTAAAAGACTTGAAGATCTATCTGAATGGATAGAAATAAAAGGAAATGAAATTGTAGACAAGGTTAAGACTACTATTGGATCCCAGCCAAATGAAAATATCAATGAGCACCCGAGTTGAAATGATGAATTAATTAAGCTCTTCACTAGCGAATTTCAGAAAATAAAAGACAAAATAGTTGATGAGTTACCTAAATGGCAAAAGGAAACCAATCATAAATTGGCGGAGTTAGAACGAAAGTCATCACAAAATTGTTGACAGAGGACGAACGTTCGGAGAATAGGTCGAAAAACAACCGAACATGTGATAATACGAAGTACAATTGTGGTGAAAATTTGCATTGGGAGGTTGATGATTCGGTTGGTAAAGATGATGATTCTTTTGGTCAGCGAGGATATTTGTCTTCTTTAAAGGTGGAGAACAGCATTTTTAAAAGTAGACAATTCCCAACATTCTCCACTGAAAAGAACAACTTGCATCCGAAAATCTTTATCAATAATTTCAAAAGAATATTTCCGCGTAGCTGGTCAGAACACGACCGACTTCAATTTATAGTATCCAAAATTACCGGAGAAGCCGCACTATGGGCCGCCGAAGTAAGTGAAAGTTGCCATACTTGCGCTGAGTTTGAACAACTTTTTTTGGCTAAATACTGGTCGTCGAGTAAACAAGAGAAATTAAGAAAAGTGGTTTACCAACCTGAGTATTATAACAGTAAAAGGAGTAGTTTAAGGCAGTATTTTGAAAAGTACATAAATAAGACACGTTATTGGAGTGATCCAATTTCTCACAAGGAAGTGATCAGAATTTTGAAGGGAAGGTTGCCCATAAATATACGTGAAAAGTTAATAAATGTTCCTGACCACGATGTAGAACAATTCTTGTCGTGATTGACTCTATAGATATGATTATGGAAGACGCAAGACAAATGAGTAGTAATCAAATGTCGACTCACACTCATAATAATACGAATAATTATAATAATAATTTAACATATGATAATAATAATACCGAAAACCAGGTCAAACCCGCATCACAGGAGCGTGGACAATCTTCATCCAATGGTTGCAATAAAAACAATGATTATAATAAATATACAAGAGATACTTACTGTGCTAGAGGTAAACCCCGATATGGTGACGTGAATGTGCATAGTAGTGATATTAACAAGAGTAACAGGTACCCAAGTGATGAACCCAATTGCATTCGACCTTGGGAAGATAATTCGAAGCATAATGTTCATCGGCAGGATGGAATAAATGCCTCGAGTCCTCATCCAGCACAAGGAGTTATACCAATGGGCGAAGGAGCCTCCAATGTGCGACGGGGTGAATACCATAACTCGGATCATACTGTACGGATTGTGGAAGTTCATGAACCCCCACCGATGACTCAACGAGATAGATTAAACTAATACCAGTCACCAAATGCCCTCCTAGGATGACTGGAAAGGAGAAGGAAGGCAGGCATCAATTTGAACTGAGAGTATTAAGGTACAATAATGATCAGGATATAAGGAATGAATTAATTGAAGAAAAACCTGAAGTTTCTAATAAATGTGGACAAATTTTACAGGCAATAATTCCAACAAGTATAAATAATGTTGATGTTGAAATATTAATTGATACTGGAGCAACTATTAGTGTCATGATGTTGGACTGTTTAAAACAGATAAGCCGAGGGGTAAAAATGCCCACTTTTCCTATCACAGGATGTACCGTGTCTGGCGCGTTCAGCGCAAAAATGCAAAAAGTTGTGAAACTGGTACGTGTTGACGTTACAATACAGGGGGCTCAAATAGAAAGTACATTCCTGGTTGTTCCTAAAATGACAGTACCATGTATCTGGGGTTTGGATTTTTTATGTGAGACTGGTGCAATCATTAATTTAGAGAAAGGTGAATGTATATTAAATTCAAATGGTAATGTTTTGACAGCCACCCTGAGAAAGGGCCGAGTAATTCCAAATCAATTGTGTATGAATCTAATGGTAAAATATGTCAGTATTGATGATGAAAATGTGTATGATATATGCCTTATTGAATGTTCTGAAGAAATGATGGATACAATGTCATTGCAGGAAAAGGTGTTAGAATCAGAATATTTATCTGTTATCCAAAGGGATGAACTGTACTACTTGTTGGAAGCACATCAGTCAATTTTTAGTAAACGTCCGGGTATAATAAAAGACTTTGAATACCATATAAAGACGTATGCACATAAACCCTTTTGTCGTACTTCCTATGGACAAAGAAAGAAGTAGTCAGAAAGGAAATCAATAAAATGTTAGAATGGGGTATTATTGAGCCCTCAGATTCTGAATATTGTAACCCTCTTGTGGCGGTAATTAAACCCAATGATGACATCAGATTGGTGTTGGATGCCAGAGAGATCAATAAGATCATTATACCTGTACAAACGCGACCGGAGAACCTAGAAGAGTTAGTACAAAAGTTTTATGGTGCCCGCTTCTTAACTTCTTTGGATATGCGTAGTTCATATTGGCAAACTAGAATATCGAAAGAATCTAGAAAATATACTGCATTCGTTTTTCTGGGCCGAAGTTACCAGTTTACTGTCATGCCATTTGGGTTGAAAATAAGCGGTGGTGTTTTCATATCGGCATTAGATACCGTACTGGGCAGAGACCTTTTGAATGAAGTTACTTTATATGTGGATGATTTGCTAATTGCTTCTGAAACTTGGGAGGAACATTTGGACTTATTAAGAAGAGTTTTTGGAATACGGAGTTACTGTAAATTTGAGCAAATCCAAGTTTGCTCATAACCAATTGAAATTTCTTGGACATATAATCACTCCTGAAGGGATAAAACCAAATCCTAAAAAGATGGATGCGATTAACAGATGTGCTTATCCAAAGAATAGAACGGAATTAAAGTCATTTATCGGCTTAGTTTCATTTTTTCGACGATTTTTACCCAATCAGTTAGGAAGCCAAGACAGTTTGTTATGGCTGTTAAGAAAAAATGTCATGTGAGAGTGGAATTCCGAATGCACGCAAGCTTTTGATAACATCCGCAATGCTTTGACTAATGCTCCACTGTTACATCATCCGAGACTTGATCAAGATTTTTATATTGCTGCGGATGCTTCTGAAACCGGATTGGGTGCCACTTTTCCAGATGGACAATCCAGAAGATATCAGTACCATCAAGATAATTGGGTTTGCCAGCAGAACACACTCTAGCTGTGAACGTGCATATTGTACTACTGAATTGGAAGTACTGGCCGTGGTCTGGTCACTTAGAAAGTTTCGCTATTTTGTATATGGAAAGAAGATCATTGTATTCTGCGACCACAAAGCTTTATCTTTTATTTTAACAGGAAGGATGTTCCATTCACGTTTAACCCGGTGGGCCTTGCTACTGCAAGAATATGATATTGCGCTCAAATACATCAGAGGGAAAGACAACATCATAGCCGATGCTCTTTCAAGATTACCGAAAAGAAAGAATGCTGACGAGTGTGAAGAACGGACTATTGACTTTAAAGTCATGAATTTATCAAGGCAATATTGTGAGAGGCAGATTTCACAGCTATCTTGAAGTCTTCCACAACTGCAAGAAGATGATAAGTTGTGGAAAGCCATTAGGCATGCTGTTGAAAGCAAAACGCTAAGTCACTCTCAAGAACAGTATCAATTAAAATCCGGAATATTGTATCGGAGGAAGGATGAAGAAGATGTTTGGAAAGTTTGTGTTCCAAATAAATATTTAGCATCACTAGTATGGTACACTCACTTGAATTGGGGTCATTTTGGTGCCGCTAAATGTACAGCCAAAATAGCACAATACTGCTATCATCCAAATTTGGAACGTATAGCTACAAATATTATTAAGAAGTGCAAAATATGTCAGAAGGCGAAACCCATAAACTATTGTCGGAAGATAGAATTACATCCTATCATCCCACAACAACCTTTAATGTTGGTGTCATGTGACGTCTGTGGGCCATGTCCCTTGACACGTGGACGGTTCAAATATGTATTGGCTTTCTATGATCTCTTTTCAAAATATGTAAAATTATATCCTTTGAAAAATCTCCACGTTCGACCCAAGTTACGCAAATTTATCAACAACTATATAACTGAGCTTGGCAAACCTATAATGATCTTGACAGACAACGCTGCTTATTATACAAGCAAAGTATGGAGAGACACAATGAAAGAACAAGGAATCCAGCACATTTACATCTCAAGATTTTACCCTTGTGGAAATCCGGTTGAAAGAATCTTCCGAAAGTTGAACCGATTTTTACGGACGTACATACCCAAACAACATTATAAATGGATCGATTGGATTTATGAATTTGAGAAAGTGTATAATGACTTACCACACTTATCGACAGGTTATTCACCTAACCAAATAGTATTTGGTGAAAGTATTGTGCCAGAATGGATGAAGAAATTACCTGCAATAGAACAAAAGATTACCAAGAAAGAAGATATGGTGAAGAAGGTCTACGAAAACCTGAAGCATCAAGCACAATTGAGAAAAACTCGTTTTGATAAAAATGTGAAGAAAGTAGTCACATATGATGTAGGGGAAGAAATTTTATTGAGAAATCACCCAAAAGCATCAACCAGGAAAAGACTGAATAAGAAATGGCAATATTTATATACAGGTCCATATAAAATAATGAAAATACCTCATGAAGGGAGCTACCTCCTGGCAGATTGTGATACTGATGTAATTAAGGGCTTGTTCCCTCAAATAGACCTGAAGAAGTGTTATCAATAATGAGCAAAATATAGATTCAAGAAACACTGAATGATACCAAGACTACACTCAGTGGACTAAATAAAAGCACCAATGGATAAATACGTACTTATACTAACTTACAAAGAAAATTAAAGAATGTACCGACGATTTCCATGAGATACCTTCTTGGTATCAGCAACAATGACGACGCTGAAATACGATTTATCCTCTCACCGAACAGCGAGGATGGATGATTTAAAAGTGGAATTAAGAGGAAAAGAAAAGGACCAAATCCTCTCTGGTTAAACAAGTGGCCTGATAAGGGTTTTGGCCTAGGACGCCAATCGTCGAACCCGGCTGTGATCCCTGCCTTGCACAGTCGGTTGAAGAACTGAGGGCTTCATCCAAGAAAAAAAATGTGGTGTGAATATGAAGTGATTAGTGCGGAGTGCTTCTAAGACAACCTATAACCAAATGTGGAATTTAGTTAAGGGCATTTTGTCTAGGCCCATTAACTCAAATATTGTAGAATGTATGTACTGACTTGTTGAGTGAATCTGAGAGTGAGTGTATTCGCCGAAACAAATACCCTCTTCTGTCACAGTACACACAAAAAAAAAAAAAAAAAAAAAAAAAAAAAAAAAAAGCCTGTTCTGTCTGGAACCCTCTTCAAGACATCACAGTCTGGGGGGCCGTGTAACATTACGAGTCAAGACAGCTGTAACGGAACTTGAATAGCGTAAAGTTATCGTTAAAAACGCACGCCGCGGGATTTGTTATGATTTGGTCGGTCATAATAGTAGTAACATGCTTTTGAATACAATTAAAATATAATGGCGATACCTGTTTAGCGTTATTGGAAATAATATGTAATAAATTAATGAGTAAGGTAGCCAATCCTATAAGAAGAGGTAAAATTGGGCATATTGAGGTGTTTTGCTTTATATCGACTAAGCCGATGATACGGCGT
Organism: Schistocerca americana; assembly: GCF_021461395.2. NCBI lineage: Eukaryota > Metazoa > Arthropoda > Insecta > Orthoptera > Acrididae > Schistocerca > Schistocerca americana. Next base: position 192,179,615 of record NC_060128.1, read on the forward strand.
CTTTTTTTTCCGTTGACTCTTAGAAGAAAAAAAAGAAAACCAGTAACGAAGTGCTAATTGTGCGTTGTGAAAAATATTGGGGCGAATTTTAAATAGCTACAGTGTCTAATCAGACTAACAAATGGACATTCAGTTACGCGAAATAGCGGACAGTGAAGTGTGGTCATTAAATTGAGTACACCTACAGGGCGGTCAATTCCAGGATAAGTCTATTCGTGTCTCACGAGGCACGCGGTATTGAGACCGGTTTTTTTTATTATATCACGGAGAGCGGGCTTCAATTTATAAAAAGGAGAAAAGCTGTATTATTATCATTGACTGTTGGTGTTATGCAACCAAAACTGTTCATCAAAGGGTTTCGGTGAATGAGTGGTGAATGCGAAATGAAACTGTGAACGAAGTTATGTTAAATAAAGCAGAAGAGACAAGACAGTTTGGTCGTATCTTATTATTCCATAAACCGTAACATGTACTCTCGTTGTACGGAGCCTTTATAGACGATCGTTATGACAATTTGCTTTGAAGGGATCTCGTTACGAGTTAAGTTTTGGGGACCTGGTCAACAGGGGATAGTTCGTAGATCTTAACTACTGCAGCTATTCTGGAATCAGGTGCTACTGTGACCGTTGTGTGTTGTCTATGGCTTAAGGTCATCATATCTCATGCTCTAAGATCGACGCGCCTTTCCTCTTGGTATAACGGTGTCTCACGGTAACCACAACAACGCCGACGGCGAAGGAAGATACGGTAGATGGTAATGTCGTCAGAGGCTTGTAGATAAATCAAAACCACAAATAATTTGTTGACATTGGTTTTCTTCCTGTTATTTGGCTGTGAAACTAAAGACGCTGGGAATCTACATGGTGGGAACTCTAAGAATCGATGGCAGGGTGCTCTTTGCAGACAGATAGTTCTTTGAAACAAACTGGTCGAGGGTCTTATGATTACAGAGTAGAGACAAATGAGAACATCATGGTGCTAAAATCGTTTGACAATAAGGGAATCCACTTTATTTCTTCATATAAAAGTCAAGAGCCCCTTGAAGATGTAAGACGATTTTTTTTTTTTTTTTTTTTTTTGGTAGGGTTTAAGGGCGCTCAACTGCTGAGGTCATTAGCGCCCAGTCACTGGTGTTAGAGCGCAAGGAACCTGCTAAAACTCAAGGGGATGGGGGGACATCAAAAGGACCTGACAAAGATGCAGATTAAATAAGTAAAAAGGTTAAATGTCTTTGGTCAAGCCAGTTAAAGTTATAAAACGCAGAAGACGAGCAGCTGCTCGAGCGTCATCAGCTAAAACATCCGGTAAGGTAGATGGCAGGGACAGGACAACACGAAATTGACTAAAACGGGGACACGACAATAAAACATGGCGCACCGTTAATGCCTGACCACAAGGGCACTGCGGGGCTGGGTCACCAGAGAGCAGGTAGCGGTGGCTAAACCGGCAATGCCCAATCCGCAACCTGGTCAGAAGGACCTCCTCGCGCCGAGATGGTCGGGAGGAAGTTGTCCAAGCAGTTGGGAGCGGTTTTACTGCCTGGAGCTTGTTTCCTTGGAGGGATGACCAAGCATCCCACCACAAGGACACAAGCCTCTTACATACATCCCCACAAACGTCAGATGACGGGACACAATGGGAGGCTGGCCGAGGCTGGAGGACTGCAGCCTTGGCTGCAGCATCCGCAGCCTCATTCCCAGGCACTCCTACATGTCCGGGGACCCACAGAAAGCTGACAGAACCGCCATTATCAGCGAAAGAATGGAGGGACTGCTGTATTCGTTGAATCAAGGGATGGACCGGATAGGGAGCCCCAAGGCTCTGAAGAGCACTGAGTGAGTCAGTGCAGAGGACATACGATGAATGGCAGTGGCGGCGGGCATACTGAATGGCCTGATGGAGAGCAAAAAGCTCGGCCGTAAAGCTGGAACATTGGTCAAGGAGCCGGTATTTAAAGGTGGCGGTCCCGACGACAAAGGCACAGCCGACACCATCGTCAGTTTTGGAGCCATCGGTGTAAATAAAGGTGTGACCAGCAAGTCTAGCACGAAGTTCGACAAACCGTGAGCAATACACTGCAACCGGAGTACCCTCCTTCGGGAGTGAGCTGAGGTCGAGATAAATACGAACCGGAGCCTGGAGCCAAGGTGGTGTCGGGCTCTCACCCTCTCTGAAGGTGGTAGGGAGGGCAAAATCCAATTGTCGAAGCAGGCGACGGAAGCGGACTCCGGGGGGCAGCAGGGCAGACACATACAACCCGTACTGACGGTCGAGAGAATCGGCGAAGAAGGACTTGTCAGAGGGGTGTTCGGGCATAGACAACAGCCGGCAGGCATACCGACACAGCAGTATGTCGCGCCGGTAGGTCAATGGTAACTCGGCAGCTTCAGCATAAAGACTCTCGACAGGACTAGTGTAGAAGGCTCCGGTCGCAAGACGTATCCCCCGATGGTGGATGGAGTTAAGCCGGCGTAAGAGGGATGGCCGAGCGGACGAGTAGACGAAGCTCCCATAATCCAGCTTCGATCGGACTATGGACCGATACAAGCGAAGCAGGACAGTGCGATCCGCTCCCCAAGATGAACCGCTAAGAACTCTGAGGACATTAAGGGAACGTGTACAATGGGCCGCCAAATAAGAGACATGTGGAGACCAACAAAGTTTCCAGTCCAACGTGAGCCCTAGAAACTTAGTTGTGTCCACGAATGGGAGAACAACGGGACCGAGATGTAAGGATGGCGGAAGGAACGCTTTATATCGCCAAAAGTCGATACAAACCGTCTTCTCTTCAGAGAACCGGAAGCCATTTGCCACGCTCCATGAGTAGAGGCTGTCTAGACAACGCTGAAGGCAGCGCTCCAGGAGGCATGTTCTCTGGGCACTGCAGTAGATCGCGAAGTCATCGACAAAGAGAGAGCCTGAGACATTAGGTGGAATGCAATCCATAATTGGATTGATCGCGATGGCAAAAAGGGCTACGCTCAAGACGGAGCCCTGAGGCACTCCGTTCTCCTGGAGGAAGACGTCGGACAACACGGAACCCACACGTACCCTAAACTTTCGATCCGTTAAAAAGGAATCAATAAAAAGGGGCAGACGACCGCGTAGGCCCCACTTGTGCATAGTGCGGAGGATACCTCCTCTCCAACAGGTATCATAAGCCTTCTCCAAGTCGAAGAACACGGCTACCGTTTGGCGCCTTCGCAAAAAGTTGTTCATGATGAATGTCGACAAGGTCACAAGGTGGTCAACAGCGGAGCGGCGGCGACGAAAGCCGCATTGGACATTAGTAAGTAGTCGTCGAGATTCAAGAATCCAAACTAACCGAGCATGAACCATGCACTCCCATCACCTGACAGAGACAGCTTGTAAGAGAAATGGGGCAGTAACTAGAAGGAAGGTGTCTATCCTTCCCGGGTTTGGGTATAGGAACAATGACGGCGTCACGCCAACGCCTGGGGACTTGACCTTCGGTCCAGATGCGATTGTAGGTACGAAGAAGGAAGCTTTTGCCCGCCGGAGAAAGGTGCGCCAGCATCTGAACGTGAATGGCATCTGGCCCCGGAGCAGAGGACCGGGACAGTGCAAGCGCACGTTCGAGTTCCCGCATAGTAAAGGGGGCATTGTAAGTTTCCAGATTCAGCGAGTGGAAGGAAGGTCGCCGAGCCTCGTCTGCCTCTTTCCTGGGAAGGAAGGCAGGATGGTAATGGGCGGAGCTTGAAACCTCCGCGAAAAAGCGGCCAAAGGCGTTGGAGACAGCCACAGGATCAACAAGGACCTCATTACCTGAGGTCAGGCCAGGTACTGAGGAGTGGGCCTTAATGCCCGACAGCCGGCGCAGGCTACCCCAAACAACGGAAGAGGGAGTAAAACTGGCAAAGGAGCTCGTGAAAGAGGCCCAGCAAGCTTTTTTGCTGTCTTTGATGACTCTACGGCATTGCGCTCGGAGTCGTTTGTATTCAATACAATTCGCCAACGTAGGATGGCGGCGAAAGGTGCGTAAAGCACGTCGTCGAGCACGGATAGCGTCCCTACAAGCCTCGTTCCACCAGGGGACGGAAACGCGACGTGAAGAAGAAGTAGTACGAGGTATGGAACGTTCGGCAGCATGGATAATAACAGCCGTGAGGTATTCGACCTGACTGTCACAACTGGGAAAATCGTGGTCCGGAAAGGTCGCCAGGGAGGAGTAAAGTCCCCAGTCAGCTTTCAGTATGTTCCAGCGCGAAGGACGTGGGGATGGGGTGTGGTGCAGGAGACGAACGACACAGGGGAAGTGGTCGCTCGAATAGGTGTCAGAAAGGACATACCACTCGAACCGACGGGCAAGAGTGGTAGAACAGATCGAGAGGTCCAAGTGGGAGTAGGTATGAGTAGAGTCCGAGAGGAAAGTCGGGGCGCCGGTATTGAGGCAGACAAGATTGAGATGGTTGAAGACATCCGCCAAGAGTGAGCCTCTTGGACAGGATGCAGGAGAGCCCCAAAGGGGATGATGGGCATTGAAGTCGCCAAACAATAAGAACGGCGGGGGAAGCTGATCGATCAGGTGCATCATGTCAGCCCGACTAACAGCAGATGACGGTGGAGTGTAGACGGTACAAACTGAAAAAGTAAAAGCAGAAAGAGTAATGCGGATAGCTATTGCTTGGAGTGGGGTGGTCAATGGGATGGGATGGTAATAGACATCGTCACGAACGAGCAACATGACCCCACCATGAGCTGGGATACCGTCCACAGGGGTGAGGACATACCGCTCCGAGGTATAGTGGGAAAAGGCAATACGGTCAGTCGGGCGCAACTTGGTTTCCTGGAGACCAAGGACGAGCGGACAGTGCAGGCGGAGGAGCAGTTGTAATTCCTCCCGATTAGATCGAATACCTCTTATGTTCCAATGAAACAACGCCATTGCTAGTCAAAAAGTTGGGGGAACGAGACGGGGAAGAGCTGGTCACCTCGATGGCCGCGGAGGGCCAGGTTGCGAGGCAACAACGCTACAACTGACGGCAGGCGGATCCTGTTCCATCGACTCGTCGCCAGCTGCGGCCGCTGTCCCTGATTGTGTAGGAGGGGCCGCATCATTTGCCGACAAAAGGCCGGCGGAACGCCTGGCAGCAGAGCGTCCCGGCGAAACTGAGGACGGCCGGGAGCAGCGACTCACGGATGAAGCGTCAGATGAAATGCGCCGGGGTGGAAAGGGGGATAGAGACTTCTTCTTGGAGGCCTTCTTGGAAGGCCGAGGAGGCACAGGGATGGTGGGCTGGACCCGAAGAAGGTCCTCACGCGCGGGGTCCGTTTTGGAACGCCGGACCTCGGAAGCTGGGGTCCGGAACGTTTCCCCGATGGACGCCTGAGAAGAGGATCGCTTCTCAGGTGGCGTGGGGAGAGGAGGAGGAGGAAGGGTGGCCCCTGGGGCAGGGGGGGTGGGGGCCGCGGGGGAGGAGGATTTGGAAGGGAGGGATTTGGGAGGCGGAGGCAGAGCCCCTTGATGGGCAGAGGAGGCGGAGGGGGGACGGGATAGAGGTGAGGATGCAGCGGAAGGAGTGGACACAACTGAGGCAAACGAAGTGGCCAGTGACACAGGATGAAGGCGGTCATACTTCTTCCTGGCCTCAGAATAAGAGAGCCGATCCAAAGTTTTGATTTCTTGTATCTTTTTCTCCTTCTGATAGGCGGGGCAGTCTGGGGATCTAGGCGAGTGGACGCCAGGACAATTAGGGCACCGAGGTGGTGGGGTGCAAGTATGTTCCTCACGAAGAGGACGTCCACAGTCGCCACAAAGGGGCTCAGCCTCACACCGGGACGACATGTGCCCAAAGCGCAAACACCTAAAACAGCGCATAGGAGGCGGGACGTAAGGTCGCACGTCGCACCGGTAGCACATCACCTTTACCTTCTCCGGGAGAACGTCCCCCTCGAAGGCGAGGATAAAGGCCCCGGTGTCGATGCGACGGTCTTTGGGGCCGCGCTGGACTCGCCGGACGAAATGCACGCCGCGGCGCTCCAGGTTGGCCCTGAGCTCCTCATCAGATTGGAGCAGGAGGTCACGATGAAAAATAACCCCCTGCGTCCTATTTAGTGCCAGATGTGGGACAATGGATACTGGGATGTCCCCTAGGCGGTCGCACGCCTGGAGTGCCGCCGACTGTGTGGCAGAGGTGGTCTTGATAAGAACGGACCCTGATCGCATCTTGCTGAGAGCCTCGATTTCCCCGAAGACGTCCTCAATGTGCTGAACAAAGAACATGGGCTTGGAGGTGGCGAACGTCCCCCCATCTGTTCGAGAACAGACCAAATAGCGGGGGAAGTACTTCGCCCCAAGCCGGCGGGCCTGTCCCTCCTCCCATGGAGTGGCCAAGGGGGAAAGGGCAGGAGAACCAGAACTAGAAACGGTACCTTTTCTTTTGGAAGACTCGGCCGCAGAGCGACCTGATACGTGTTGACGTTTCATGTGCGAAACGTCCGCGCCGATACCACCCACTCCGACCAGGGGCTCTCCCCACGGGCGCCACCCAGCCGCAGCAAGGGCCACCTGGCAGGATGACCATTGCCGGGAGTCCTGATGCCCCAAGGAGATGGGCATCTACTCCTTGGCCAACGTGGGGAGGGTGCAGCTCAGGTATCGGCAGTACGATCCCTGTGTTGTCAGGGGGCTACAACCTAGAGGGTACATGACGACCCCACCACAACGGGCTGGCTACCGTGCTGGATTTCTGGTGCCATGGAAAGTCCATCATGATCGCTGGTGCAGATGGAGATGCACTATGGGCGTAACTTGGACAACCCATCAGGCGTTTAGGCCCAATTTGAGGAATAATGGGTATGGTGACAACGCCGGTGCAATGCTGAGTGCCAAGGTCGTAGTGCACTTAGGACCAGTGGTACACCATGTAAGGTGTCCTTCCCCAAAAGGCTCGTACTTCTGTAGAATTTTGAAAAATGGAGGTCAAACCCCAAGGGGGACCATCACATAGAAGGCCGAAACGGTTGAAACTCCTTTTAGTCGCCTCTTACGACAGGCAGGAATACCTCGGGCCTATTCTTACCCCGGACCTGCAGGGGGGTTGTAAGACGATGGTCAGTTGCTGCTAACCAATACGTGAGTGTCCCTAGACCTGCCATAGTAGAAGTGTATAACACTTTTATGGGGGGTTGTTGACCTGCATGACATGCTAGTGCAACTCTGTAGCACAAATATCAAAGGACACCGGTTCTACCTCAGAATAATAATTCATCTCGTCAGCAAGGCATGTGTTAACACGTGGCTGTTGTACAGAAGACATTGTGGGCAATAAATTGTAACGTACAGACTACTACTTGATTTTGTCAGTGATATTGCAGAAGGTCTGTTGAAGAGGGTACAGCAGAACCAAAAAAAGAGAGGGCATCCAGCCAGTTCACTAAGGCCAAAACTAACGAAGAAGAGAACAGGAAAAGCAAATCATCCAGTTCCTGATATACGCTATCATGGTATAGGCCACTGGCCAGAACACCTCCCTGACAAAGCAAGACATAAATTGTGATAACCTATTCTAGGGTGAAATGTATGAAATGCAGTGTCTTACTTTGTCTTAAGAAGGACAAAAACTGTTTCAGGGATTTTCATGTAATATGTTGAGGTGTTGCCATGTATTAACTAAAAATATATGTTGCTGTAACAAAAAACCAAATTTCCATAATTTAATGCGTGTTTTGTAAAATGTACATAGTTTTGCTTAAATAAAACATGAACTGTCAAAAGGAAAATTGTTTATTCTTTGCTCTCACATGTCCCAATGATTCCAACTGGAGTCATTTAAAAAGTCATACACCAAAACATTTTTCAAAAATATGATTAAAATTCTTGCTCACTGTGACCACAAGACCACATAAATTGAAAGAAAAATTTTTTTCAGTGGTAGAAAATAGTTGGTTGTTTTGGTAATGAATTAAGAATTAAAAAGTAATAAAAGTAATAATTGTTGACTTGCCTGGTTTCACATTTTATGATTTGTACGTGCCAACATGGCATACATTTTGTAATGTGGGCCGGATGTGGCGCTGCTGTGTATAACGATCAGTAATTTTAACTATTTGACTTTTTGGTAAAAATTTAAAAAATATTAATTTTATTGTACACTTGGGTTATCGTATGAACTGTGGCATTCTTGATTGTTGGAGAACATTTTAATAAATAGAAAAGGCTTCCTACATCCTGATAGGGCGCCCGCTTCCCGAGGTTTCCCTAGGACAGCGGAGGGAGTAAATTGCCAGTTATATGTATGCACTCTAAATGTTCACTGCACGTTTATTACATCTTCGAAAATGACACGACTTATGTAAGCGTAAAACGATGTGTTTTGTATGTTTGGCATATACTCAAGAACTTGGTAATAACTTTTATACATGGTTTTATTGTCCTGCAGGTCGATTTTAAAATGAGTCTCGGCCCGAAACTAGTCATCGAACGAATGAAAAGTAAAAATTTGCAACTTGAGCTGATTTCTGGCTCTATTTCCTGGTGAATTATTTGATGGTGATACTGGGGCAGGGTTGGTCTGATGTTGCAATGTGTACAATAGATACGGAGAAAGGAAGGGACATTGAAACTTATTTGAGGGCGCAGTGTTTAAAGAGGGGTGAAATTAAAGATGTGCAGCCTGCATGTGAAATGAACGATATTAATGATGAAAGGAAGTGTGCATCTGCTCGTACCAGAAAATGTTCCAAATTTTATCTCTAAACATAGTAGTCCACCGATGAACGAGGAAAGAGGCCTCAACTTTGAGCAATTCGAAACACGCAAAAAGGTGGAATTTAGCAGCTACTCACACTGGCCAGAAAAATGTTGTAGGCGACAACGGAGGCAGAGTTGCATCTTGTGAACGAAAAATTTGGCTTGTATTAATAGAAGTTTATATATAAATTTATGTCTAGTGCAGTTTAAGACTTTTGAGCTTTTACTCTTCGTGTAAAGGGTACATTTGGTGAATTTAAGATGTATGTAATAAAGTGTGGACGCACAATTCAGTGCAAGAAGGGAGCAAATGATGTGCGTGGAGGTGAGCATACAGTACGGTAATTAGTTGTGTAAGTAAGGAATATAATTTGTGCTGTAGGTAAGATTTCAAGAGATTATTAATGTATGTGTTACTTTTAGTATTTTGGACGGGTTTCTTGTGTAATATGTGTAGCTTATTAGCAATTATCCTTCACACAATTTGGTGCGTAAAGTTCATGAGATCTCATAACAATTTTAATTGTTCTTGCGAATGAAAGATGTAGTTACGTGCAAATAGTGATCTAAGTTTTTGGGGGGGGAAATTTCGTTGTTTTAATGCTGTAATCGTCATTTTGGAAGGGTCTGAAAGATTTATATGAGTAAATATTAGGGATAACGTTTTATATAAAGTTCTTGAGAATAATTCTAAGGATAATTGCTTTACTATGCTTGTAAGATATTGATGAATTATGATCTATTTGTGTGTTAAAATGAGATAAATGTGCGATTTCTGCACAGGGTGCATTTTTTTTTTTTTTAAGTTCCTAATTTGGTGAGGTAACTCTGTAGAGAAATGATAAAATATTGGTTGATTTGGGGTGTCAAATTTCATAGCACGAGAAACAGGTTTTCTTGTGGGAATGGACAGAATGTTTGAAATTTAGATCTGAATCAAATGTTTCGCTTATATTATCAGTCAATTTTTGCTAGCTATTATCTTTGTGAATGTATCGAATCTACTGGCGAGGGTGTTCAGCGACTGGTGTATGGCGACTCGCGGAGTTTTAAGAATACTAGTAACTACTACACAGTCGTATTTCGATAGCTATCGTTCTTCAGCACTGGAAATGCCTGCGCATAGACGAATGTTTTGGCGCAGTACATGGCCAAGGGGGGTGAATGACATTCTGCAGAGGCGGCTGAACTGCGAACGATCTACAGTTCGTCGCCAGAATATCGATCGTCTGCTGTCTGTGTGATAGGTGACGTGTTACGATGTGCTAAAAGAAAGTGCTATCAAATGAGCGCAAGAGCGCTTTTGAAAAAATGAGGCCGAATCGAAAGTTACTTTAAATTTATGTTTATTTGGGCATCCGATTAGTATGCCACAATTTTTATAATTTGTGTTAGATATAGTAAATTTATGCTGATAATTATTATGACAGCCTAGAAGCTTCATGCTGTTCCATACATTACTATAAAAATACTTACACTATTGTTCCGATGAGCAAGTTGAGTGTTACGTATGTATTTATGATTTCATGTAAGTATATCAAATTTGGTGAGACTTATGTACCCAAACACCTAGATAAAGCGCCAAATTAAATAGAAGTGTGTAACGTTATGCGTACGTAGGCTATCTAATCGACTGTCGAGAATTTGTGTGGCTGAGCGCTAGCGGGTCCCGGCAGGTGCCCAGTACGGGCGAGTCCTGATATCAAGAAGAGCAGCGTCGTCGAAAATTGGTAAATCCCTAAGCTGGGAATTTGGACGGCTGTTTCTCGCATGTTCTATGTACACGAGATGCACCAAAAATGGCAGAGTGTCAGACAAGCTGAGTTCTTAAAGCTCCTCAAGAATCTATGAGGATTCACAGTCAAGTATTAAAGCAAATTTGAATAACATGCCATCACAGAAAAATGAGGTATCCAAACAACAACGTTTTCAGTATCTTTAAAACTATAGATGTTAACATTTCAGAGAGACTAAACATTTTCACAATTAACCTCAATTAATTTTTAATGCTTCATGCGATTGCAATAAACAATATCTTAGATGACAGCATTGCATGATAGCTATCATCCTACAAAGTCAATCATCTGTGTATTTTAATTTGTGATTTGTGGCGTCTTTTTGTGTGTCCCTAACACTACCCAGGTGGCGTGTAGAAGTGGGGGCGAAAGACGACAGACCCTACTCCTAGTGACCGCGGGCTGGTCCCACGTGAAGGGGGCCCTGGATCACGGCAGTCCCTAACCGGTCCTATGCGTCCAACAGATTATCCCTGGAGAATCTGTTGTCCACCAGAAGAGAGTTGCAGCAAGCTGCGGGAACTGCGAGTCCTTTGGACTCTTGAAACCACGACAAATTTTGCTTTCTTTTCCGCACAGTGTGCGGCAGAGTGTGAAGAATACTCGTGGAATTTCTTGAAACTTTTCTCGTTGCTACTTGAAGATCCTCAGCTGTTCTTCTACAATCTTCTGTCTACTTCTGCTCCTTGCTCGATGAGGCGGTGGCTGCCTCTGGGTAGGAGCAGCTCGTCCGAGACTGCGGCCGGCCAGGGGCGAGAGGGAGTGTCCACCACGTAAGTGGATGCTGCGACCGCTCCCTGGCTTCTGGTTCTGGCTCTGGCTCGGAGGGCCGCTGGAATTTAAGTCTGCAACAGCGGCATACTAATTCAGTTTTTTGTACGTGAGTGGCGCTGTCAATTTATCACAGTACTATTACAGTAACACGGTGTTGTCCAGATATTTATTTACAACTGTTCGGCCACGCCCGTACAACGCAGCATGTGCCCTTGTGCTTAAGGGGGGACGTTGATAAATTGACCAAAAATATAAATTTTCGATTTATTTTTTATCTGTTAGTACAACTCATGGATAATAAGTTCCCAAAATTTCAATGTTAAAATCGCATTCGAAGTGCCTGAAAATTAATTAAATGCGTGACGCGGCCTCCCGGCCACGCCCACGTTTGAAGCAGCACTTCAATACCAGCTCAATGAACAACGATTCTGTGCATTACTTTCAACAACACGTGTGCGGGATACATCTTGAAGGCCGTGATACATACTCTTTGGTTTTATAGATCATCTTTGACTGTTCCGCGTGTTATAAACAATAACAAACTAGCGACATCGTTTATGACGAAGCAATTCTTTTTTTGCCTTGTGATACTGACGGAGATTAATACAAATGTTCGACTCTCTTCATTCAGTTATGTCACGATCACAAAGAGTGTATAAAAAACTGGATAAACTGCTTTTGAATAAGTTAGTGAATGGAAGACGTGAGAAACAACGACAAACCAGCAATGAGGCTACGAACGAAGTAAGAACATCTGCTGAAAATGTGAACTCGTCTCCTAACAGCTCCAAGCGAAAAATTGGTGAGGTGAATGGTGCATACTACAGTGATGAATCTCGGTACACTGGATTTAGATTAACTGATCTTTAATAATTGACTGCAGCAGTGAAATTTTCTTGTTTTTGTAAGACATGTGGTAGTGATAACATTCAGATTATAGGTGATGGTAAGGGAGTAGGCTTGACAGCCAGTCTGCATATTGTGTACAAAAAAATGCGATGCTGGTAACTCATTCAAAACTTCTAAATGTAAAAACTGGTACTTTGAAGCTAATATGAGGTTTACCTATGGATTGAGGTGCATTGGAGTTGGGAGAGAAGGGGGAAAATATTTTTGGAATTATGAATATACCAGCGCGATGTCTGAGATTTACACAAATGAACTGTGTAGTGGAAAACAATTTCTGGCGTGTGTGAGGGCAGTATGGTAGCAGCTACAGTAGAAGCTATTGCAGACAATGATCCGTTAGATGAGAACGATTTTGGTCATGTTAGAACAGATCTTTTTGTGTCATTTGATGGTACATTCATGAAAAGAGGGCGTACGTCTTTATATGGTGTGTCAAGTATCATAAGTATTGACACAGGGAAGGTAGTAGATTTTCAAGTTATGAGCAAATTCTGCCATAACTGTGTACTTAGTGGAGAATGTGAAGGAGATGTAAAAGGACGTAACAGCAGCAAAACATTTTCTGGTTCTGGTGGTGGAATGAAAGGAGCTAGTACGCAAATTATTTTTAAGAGATCTGTCATGGAATGTGGTGTCAGATATGTGAAATATCTTGGGGATTGTGGCTCCAGTGCATTCAAGTCTGTGAATGGGAGGAAACCTTATGGAGAACTTTCAGTTGAGAAACTTGAATGCATAGGTCACATCCAGAAGAGAATGGGCTCAAGATTGAGGAAACTGGTCAGTGACATGAAGGGCCAAAAGTTGGAAGATGGAAAGGGCATTGGTGGACACAACAGACTCACTAAGATGATGATAGACTCTCTTCAAGTGTATTATGGCAAGGCTATCAGACAGAACCTGTCCAGTGTAAATGACATGAAAAGTGCAGTATGGGCTACGTATTTCCACATGTTGTCAACAGATGCACACCCTATTCATAAGCTGTGCCACATTAGCTGGTGTAAATATCTACAAGCTCAGAGGGATGACAACCCCTACATTCACAAGGAGAGGCTTCCAACTTGTATCCTGGATCTGGCCAATCCTGCACGTCTCAAGAAGTGTGTTCATGGCAAAACCCAAAATCCAAATGAGTCTCTAAATTCACTCATATGGAAACGATGCCTAAAACACATTTGCATCTGCTACAGTTGTCAGAGTTGCAACTTATCATGCAGTTATTGTATTTAACGATGGGAACGTCGGTGGTGGTGGTGGTTGTTGGTATGTTTAAGGGGGACTAAACAGCTAAGGTCATCAGTCCCCCATTCAAAAAAACAGGCGAGACATAAATTCGCGGAGCAGGTAAAACCCCAAGGGGAAGGAGACACCCCCCAGGCACTGAAAGAACACAAATTAGGCAACGAACACTACAGACAAGAAGAGTACAGATGAACACCAGACAGAAAGAAACAGAAGAAAAGAAGATGGCCGAAGACTGGTTGACTGACCACGAGAACAAAAAAAAGGGGAAGAGTCAACCATCTTACGACACACTAAAATCTGCAACCAAAAATGGGAGACTGGAGGACAAGAGACACAGAAAGGGAAAGGTGCACGGCCTCCCTAAATGGAACCATAAAAAGGACTGCCACGGATAAAATTTAAAATGTCGTCAGCCATGGAGGCATCGTTGCATAAAACCAAAGGCAAAGTGCCCGGGAGATTAAAAGATTGCCGGAGGGTGTGCATTCGGGGACACTCCAACAAAATGTAGGCAACCGTCAGCCGGGACCCACACCGACACAGGGGGGGATCCTCCCGGCGCAAAAGATGGCCGTGCGTCAGGTAGGTATGGCCGATGCGGAGCCGACACAGGATTACAGAGTCCCTGCGAGAAGCCCGCAGGGAAGACCGCCACACATCGGTCGTCTCCTTAACAGCCCGCAGTTTATTCGGGGATGTCATGCCACGCCACTCAGCAGCCCACATCCCAAGCACCTTACGGCGCAACATCAACTGCTGATCTCGAGCTGGGAGGCCGATCTCCATAGCTGGGGCGTCGATCGTTCCTTTGGCCAGCCTATCAACACGTTCGTTCCCCGGGATGCCAACGTGAGCTGGCATCCAAACAAAGACCACCGAACGATCAGAGCGGGTAATGACGGAAACAGACTCCCGAATAGAGGATACCAGAGGAGAAGAGGAATAGCAGCGGTCGATGGCCTGGAGGCTGCTCAGGGAGTCACTGCAGATGACGATGGACGTACCTGAGCAGGAACGCATATGCTCAAGAGTGCGCAAGATGGCCACCAGCTCTGCAGTAAAAATACTGCAGCCAGCCGGCAAGGAGCGCTGCTCAACATCGGCAGAGTGAGCAAAAGCGTAGTCAGTGCGACCATCAGCCAGGGAACCATCAGTGTAGACAGTCTCACAGCCCGAAAATGAGGCGAGGAGCGCAAGAAAACGGCGACGGAGGGCCACAGGCGGAACCGAGTCCTTGGGTCCCCGTGCCAAGTCCAGATGGACGGACGGCCGGGACAAACACCAGGGAGGCGTAGGTGCACGGATCCGGATGGGAGGCAGAAGAGGGAATGACCCCAGTTCCGACAGCAGGGACTCGACGCGGACAGCTATGGAAAGCCCAGACCTACGTCGCCGTTCGGGCAGATGGAGGACCATGGCAGGGAAAAGCAGGCGACGATTGGGATGGCCCGGCGAGCAACGCACGTGGAGGGAACGTCGGGAGGATGAAGGTATTTGAAAGAATGGGCTTCAAGATAGGAAATTTTACTCAAGGCATCCTTAGAAAAGTGGATTTATAGCGCGTATCTGCAGCTGAAAAGTCAGCTGAAGACCTGGTGAAGGAAAGAAAGACAACAAGAAATCAGAAGAGAAGCCTTGAAAGGAAAGACGACGCAGAGCACAAATGTGGTGCCTTCTGAAGAACTGACAAAGGAAAAAGTTAGGTTGAACTTCAAGTTGCGTTTCCTGAAAACTTTAAAAAACAAAGTTTATGTACCTTTTCCTCATATGCTATGAATTCTAGAATTATGAAATTTTGTACACACAATTCTGTAAACCTAGTAAACGTTGTCTGAAGAGCAAATTTTGAAATTCTGATTGCAAGCTGAGATATGGGGCACAGTGCTTACAATTTTCCATTAATTTAAAATTGTACTTGTGGAATTATAATTTTAAAAATTATGTAAATTCTCCTATTTGACCTATTCCAAAAACCTCATGAGAGAAGCTTACAACAAATAAAGAGATGAAACAAATTTTTGTAGAAATCTCTTGAATGCTTTGAGAAAAAGGAACATACATTATTCTTTGAAAATAAAACTTCAAATTTCATTAAAAAGTTAAATATATATAATCGAAGGATTTTGTATGTAAATGTGTTACTTTCAAGTAAAGCGTGGTACAAAATTTCATTGCCATATCTCCAAAATTGTGGATTTGGTGCATTTTTTGAAATAATGTGTTTTTCATTAATGTTCCCCCTTAATGTTTATGACGTAAGCGATAAACTTTCGTCCTGTCGTCACTTTAAGGTTTGTTGGCGCGAAAAAGTTTTGTATAGGTTTGAAATTATGTGTAAAGTTTGTTGCAAGTCGCTTAGATTCAGATAGATTTCAGAGTGTGAAACTAATAGCATCTGCTAAATAACAATTATGTTTATCAACAAGTTTATACAGCTACAGCCACTCCCAATAATAACAGTAATAATAATAATAATGATAATAATAATAATAATATGCAGAACTTTATCTGACGAAAGAAGGAATTGTTTTTGTGGAATTTTGTTGTTTTGTACATAATTAAGAACAGTTTAGGGCAGTAACAAAATAAAGTGCAAGCTTTCGCAACTCTCCATTTCGCACTTTCGTGTACGCGGGATTAATCGCTCTTTTCCATTTTTTTTTCGGGAAAAGTGTACAAGATCCCTAACAGATGTTTTAGTTGACGAATTTACTTCCGGGCTGAAAATCAGATATTCTTACCCTGCACCCACACCACAATTTGTGCTAACTGTACACTTCCTTATTAAATGTTCGCTTGTGGTCTCGCTTATTTGATTTCGTAACTCTGTCGGTCGAAGGATCTGTTCTCTGAGGACCTAGTTCCTTGGCGGCTAACTTTTCCTGATATTTTACTTTTCTGTTCCCAGAATGAGATTTTTCACTCTGCAGTAGAGTGAGCGCTAATATGAAACCACTTGGCAGATTAAAGCTGTGTG
This sequence comes from Schistocerca americana, assembly GCF_021461395.2. NCBI lineage: Eukaryota > Metazoa > Arthropoda > Insecta > Orthoptera > Acrididae > Schistocerca > Schistocerca americana. Next base: position 192,196,032 of record NC_060128.1, read on the forward strand.
CTGGACCGAGACTCGAACTCATGACCTTTGCCTTTCGCGGGCAAGTGCTCTAGCGACTGTGCTACCTAAGCACGACTCACGACCCGTCCTCACAGCTTCGTTTCTCTGTTGGCATTTAAAGTAGATTCAACATAGTTCATGTTTACACTGCACACGAAAGCCAATTTCCACAAAGTAAACAACCAACTCCAAACACAAAGCGCCATTTTTGGAAATAATTAAACGCAAGCAGTAATGTCTACCACATGGTTATTGTAATACAAATGAGGCGCTGAGATCCATAAGGACTAAAGCATACCGCCGTTGATGTCACATTTAAGTGAATGTCAGTGAAACCAATGATACAGCTTTTCGTGAATCTTCATGTATACCATGTGGATCTACAGCATGGATAAACCTGACATCACATCACAGATTTCAGAAGCATGAATACAAGCTACACTCTCACAATCGACAGTGATGTGGTTTAGGCCCTTGCAATTCTCAGCGCCTCAAATGGATGATAAAATTCATAAACTAATATACTATAACTCATTCAGAAACCCACAAAATATGGTTACTGTCAGTACAACTTTAACATACGCTGACGCCCGATCTAATTTTACTACAGTATATAGTGAGTGAATTAGCATATCTGAGGAATATGTTAATAGCAGGATTTTTGCCGAGCGAACAGGGGTGGGGGGAGGGAGGGGGGGAGTGTGCTACCAACTGGTGGCATTGGCGTAAGCTTCTAGTTGAGACGCAAGGGCTAGCTGTACACGTCACGAACCGCGCACGTTGTTTACCAAATTCGTAAGTATTTGGCCCGTAAGGCAATTACATTGCCTGAGTTGCGCATGCGAAAAGGTTCCTTCGAACGTGCACAACTGAAGGTATGCTGGCGACCCTGATGCCGAGTTGCACGGAGTCCAGCGGAGCAGTACTGCGGTAGATTTAAGTGTCGTGTCTTTCAGGTTGCAGTGTGTGTTGCGTTTAAGACCATTCAAAGAAAAATAACCAATAAATCTGCAAGGTGTCGAAAGTCAGGATGTTAACGTGCTCTTATACAGCATCTACCACTGATTGGTAAATTAAATTTAATATTTGAAGAGCTTCGACCCTTAGCTTCCTCATTCATGTAGACCAAAGTGACAAAGTCTGTCACTACAGAAGATGCACTCAATATTGCCAGCGACTAAACCTAAAAGAAAAGCGCCCATAGAGTGTGGAATAACAAGAACAGTCCCACAAGGGATACAGAAAAAGCTAAAAACTGAGCTCATACAGGTCTTATAAGACCTAAACGAAGATGATCCTTATTGTATTTCTGCGATTTGTACACAATCCGACAAGAAACCGATATCAAATTTTGCAAAAGCTTTATTTGGACTGACGACACTACTTTTAAGCTGAATGGTAGAGAACACACACAACTGGGGTTCTATGAATCCCCACGTCGCAGTGGAGACGAATTTATACTCTTCTGGTGTGAGTGTATCGACAGTGATTTTCAGCGATGAGACAATTTTTTAACGGTACTGTCAGTTCTCTAAATTATCTACATGTGCTTAAAGAAGTATTCTTATAACTGGAAAGCAGTCCACTTTTCAAACATCTACAGCCGGTTAAGGAAAAGTTAGTACGGCAACAATACAGAACGGCTTCAATATGGAGTTACTGGGAGAGACCTTTCAACTGAAAACTTCGATTAAGGGGTGCTATTCAGTGGCCTCCACAACCCCAGATATCCCCATTGATTTCTCAGTCTGGGGTATAGTAGAAAAAACTGTTTATTCTGTCAAGACCCAATGTTGAATATGTGAAAAAACGAATGCGTACAGACTCTGAAAACCTACAGTCCCAGAGTATTTTCGGCAAAATTTTCTTAATCAGTGTTAACAAGAGGTAATGTTTGTTTCGGACAGTACGGAAATCCCTGAGCGACAGCAACGCCAGACATTATGTTGCAGACTCTCAGAAACCCAGTACGTATTACATTGAAAGCAAACACTTTAGCAGAGAGTAAACAAACGAAAAGCGCCATTCAGGTTGATTCGGTTTGGTTGGTAAGTGACTATGTCATAATACAAACTAGTAACCCAGGTGTTCATTTGCATTTGTTTGGTTACTGTTGTAGGCATGACATAAGGGCCTGTTTTGTCCTTTGAAGGACAGGCATTAAAGAGAAACGACTAGTACACAAAGACCGCGGCCACTCCACTTTTAGGGTTATTGCTTTCACCGTACACAGGCGAACAGCGAGGTACCGTACATCCACACTGGAGTCACTGCGTGTCCACGTTAGCTTTAAGGGGCTGCCTGCATTCAACATTTGACAATAGTAGTTTGTCAAAAGTTCAAAATACTGTAGCGACTCACCAACAAGTCAGCAGGAAACTTGATTTTACAAGGTTAAAATGTTCAGTACACAAAAGCAAGCGAGTACCGCAGTTATGTAAGTTCTAGCCGCTAACCATCGAAAACAACGAAAAAAAGGCCTTTGGTCCGAGAATGGCTGAAAGAATGGAGAGTCGTATATGTTAATTTCCTCACTAAAGTAACAACCATGGACCTGAAAAACTTCATAACATTTTCGGGTGATTCCTGTATCCCAAGACAAATTATTAATGTTGATATGACAAAATAGAGGAGCAAAATACTTTAATGGGAGAGGCAACAGCAGTCTACGAGAGATTTGGTGTAACTATGACTTCTGGCGAGAGGCAGGTCATTCGATGCTTGAAGTTTAGAGCTGTAGTATCAGCAAACGCAATTAGCGAAATATCTATTGATAGGTGTGAAGTAATTATATCTGTCTAACAATGACATTTTAAGGTAATTAACGCAAGAGATTTTTTACGTCTTCTGATAATGTAGTGAGACTCTCATACTTCGCTTCGTTTTTCGCCTCTTCTAGCACCATTTTCCTCTTTATCGATGTTTTTATTGCACATGTTCAACGTACTTTTCCAAGTACAAGCATTTTATTATATGGCTGAGTAATTCAACAAGCTAATAGGCTTGCCACGTTTTCAAATTAATAAAGAAAGCAATGCCATATTGTATCTTCCATCGATCCCCTAAGTGGTAAATGCAATGAATTATTGTTGTTGTGGTCTTCAGTCCTGAGACTGGTTTGATGCAGCTCTCCATGCTACTCTATCCTGTGCAAGCTTCATCTCCCAGTACCTATTGCAACCTACATCCTTCTGAATCTGCTTAGTGTATTCATCTCTTGGTCTCCCTCTACGATTTTTACCCTCCACGCTGCCCTCCAATGCTAAATTTGTGATCCCTTGATGCCTCAAAACATGTCCTACCAACCGATCCCTTCTTCTAGTCAAGTTGTGCCACAAACTTCTCTTCTCCCCAATCCTATTCAATACCTCCTCATTAGTTACGTGATCTACCCACCTTATCTTCAGCATTCTTCTGTAGCACCACATTTCGAAAGCTTCTATTCTCTTCTTGTCCAAACTAGTTATCGTCCATGTTTCACTTCCATACATGGCTACACTCCATACAAATACTTTCAGAAACGACTTCCTGACACTTAAATCTATACTCGACGTTAACAAATTTCTCTTCTTCAGAAACGCTTCCCTTGCCATTGCCAGTCTACATTTTATATCCTCTCTACTTCGACCATCATCAGTTATTTTACTCTCTAAATAGCAAAACTCCTTTGCTACTTTAAGTGTCTCATTTCCTAATCTAATTCCTCAGCATCATCCGACTTAATTTGACTACGTACCATCATCCTCGTTTTGCTTTTGTTGATGTTCATGCAATGAATACGCCTGCTATAATCCTATTAAACCGGTTCTGTATTAAAAGCTTTCTTCAGAAATATAATCTGGGGAATGATATGCACAGAGGCGACCTGAAGACAAACAGTGCGCAATAACGCCGTTTGGTTGGTTCATGAAAAGGGGTGCCGTATCTAGCTGGGACCTTCTCGGGACACAATGAGATGTGTGTGTAGAAATGAAGTAAAAAATTTGATATAATTACTTATTTAAAACGGAATTACATGGAACTTATTGCGGCAGAAGTAGTTTGTACATCATATATGTTCGAAAGATTTCACCTTTTTCAGCAAGGCTTTTTCCTTGTTGCGCATTTACAAAACTCCGGGCAGGTCAGACCGTAGTTAAACTAGCACTGGAAGACTAATTCCACAGTCCCTTGGTAGCAGTCTATTTCTTTCATCAGCCCACTGGGCCCTCAAACGAAAATACTCTTTCCACAGTGTCATTGTGAGAGGGATTAGAAAAAAAAACACTCGCATAAATTTAGCAGTTAGGATTTGCGTACAGGATTTTCGGTTCCTTAAAGTAAATCCACCTTTATTCCACGGAGTGTTTAGACTTCCATTATTCCGAGTCACGCTTAGTTTCTAAAACGCTCTTCAGATACATACATTTCTGATAGTATTTTCAATTATCACTCAATCGGGGTTTCAGATAGCATCAAACTCACTCACACACACTGACCGACTGACCGCCCTGTTATCCTCAGCCGATAGGCAGCTCCAGATGCGGATATGGAGGGACATGTGGTCAGCATACTGCTCTCCCGGCCGTTACGTCTTCGCGACCGGAGCCGCTACTTTTCAATCGCGTAGCTCCGCAGTTTGCCCGAGTGCATCCCGCTTGCCTGTAGCGGTCGGCAGACCCGGACAGTCACCCATTCAACTGCTAGCCAAGCCCGACAGCGCTTAACTTTGGTGTTCCGGCGAGAACCGGTGTTACCACTGCGGTATTGCCATTGACCGTCATCCAATCAAATACTCGACATTTATTAAAAGTAACAGCCCAATTCTCAACGTAATTAAATGCTATATTATAGAAAGCCATTGCCTCTACCTTAAATTTCGAAAACAAATTATTTCTTGGTTAGGATTCTCATTACTTAGCTTGTTCAAATTTGTCTTGGTTTGCATGCCAATAAAATTGGCAGTATTCCTTTCATTCAGATATCTTTGGATGTCGATTACTATATTTCTTATTTGAATTATAGAGACTTCACTCTTCTCTATGCTTTTTTTCAAAACCCAAGTTTCACTGCAGAAACATGGTAAATTTCACTGATCAGACTATTGAAAAAATCTGAAATTTTAGGTAGTCTGTCTTCGGCGTGAAAAGATTGTTTTACTGGATTCCAAAGTTTAAGAATTCATTCAATTGCGGGCATTAACGACAGCTATCTTGTTTTTTAGTAAGACAGAAGAACAACGTATAAGCAGAACTCTTTCAGCTTCTCTGTAAATACCGTGTATATTGAAAATAGTTAAATATTTTCGTAACGATTATTTCAATGTAGACAGTTAAGACTCCAGTAGTGCCTGATTAGTGTTTTGCAGAATATGGGCAGGGCATCCAATTGCTTCTACATTTTTCTAATTCTTTAATTTGGTGAAACACATTCTGCTAGCCGCGTCGTTAAAGCCTTCCGAAGTTTGTATTGGTACTGTCTCCACAAAAATCGATCGATTTATCTAATTGAATCTGTAATTGTCTTAAAGTGTCTAGACAAAACTTTGCAGTTGTTTCCGATGTTTCGTAATTCAGCGAGTCAAACTTCAGCATCTTCTGTTGGATTCAGCCAGATTTAGTAAAGTATTGAACAACTAAAGGAAATATCTTTTCATCCTTGTGGCTCGATGCGTCGGTGCCTTTGCCGTAGAATCAGGCTTCTTACAATTGTTTTATGCAATCGGACACGGAGTGTGATGCGAGAATATTTTTAACGATCGCTGTAACTTTGGTCCTGGCCGTAGACTGCTTTGCGGCGACTTAGAAGTCAGGATACATTGCGGTATTCAGTTTTGACGGTACCCTCAAGAGAACTAAAGGACTGATGACTGACAACGTTTAAAGTTTTTAATTACGCAGCAGCAACGAGGAATTTTTCCTGCGTATCTTCTTTAATCATGACTGCAGAAATAGGCTTTGATGTCGATGCTACGGCTAATCTATTTCTATGATCCTTCGTAGAAGTGTGATGCCACACAATTGCCTTACCTCCGTGAGTTAATGAGATGAAACACCTACAAATCTCTCTTAACTGTTGCTGATCCGTACGTCCTTTCTTGACCAAAGACCTCTCTTGTGTAATCATCCGAAAAGTGACGCTTTGTCTTTCTATCAGGCATTTTTGTAAGCTATGGTAATTTTATTGGACTGTGAAAAGTCGACAAATAACACTTTAGTCATCTAAGTACATGTCGCTGTACACTTCATGCCTTCTATACCCGCAGAAAACACTTTGGACATTACTAACTTGCTCTCGTATTAAATTAAGAAAGAATCGCATTATGAGATCGATATTCAAATGGAAACTGGTCGATTCTTCACTGCTTAAATAGTTCCAGCTCAGTACTACTGGAAAAGTCTGGCGTCGTCTTGAACGACGGCGTCAGATCTAGAAGGCGCTTGCGTCGACCCACACAGGACACGCAACATGCAAGACTGTCTGAGCCGACTTATCAACAAACTTGTGACGCAAATAAAACAGACTGCATTTACATGTTGCGCTAACTGATGGCATTACTTCAGTAGTTGTGCCAAGGTCGTAACAGTATATTTCAAAGTTAGGTCTTGTAGGGATGTCAGGACAAGAAGGTCCGTAACAGTGACGGTCCCGATGTATCTGGCAACCCCAGTAATGAAGCACCGTCAACATCTGTATGGCTAACATTGTCAGACCGTCAATTCCAGACCTCACACGCTCAATAAATATTGAGAATACATATGGAAGCATCAATGCTGCTCGTCAATATTTCTAGTACCGACAACAGGTCCATACTACTACTCAGACGGTCAATATAATGACGGATTCGACAATACTGTTGAACGTTGGCATCCTCAAAGTACACTTTGGCCATTAAAATTGCTACACCACGAAGATGACGAGCTACAGACGCGAAATTTAACAGACAGGAAGAAGATTCTGTGATATGCAAATGATTAGCTTTTCAGAGCATTCACACAAGGTTGGCGCCGGTGGCGACAACTACAACGTGGTTGCATGAGGAAAGTTTCCAACCGATTACTCACACACAAACAGCAGTTGACCGGCGTTGACAGGTGAAATGTTGTGATGGCTCGTGTAAGGAGGAGAAATGCGTACCATCACGTTTCCGACTTTGATAAAGGTCGAATTGTAGCCCATCGCGACATTGCTGCTCGCATTGGTCGAGATCCAATGTCTGTTAGCAGAATATGAAATCGGTGGGTTCAGGAGGGTAATACGGAACGCCGTACTGGATCCCAACGGCCTCTTATCACTAGCAGTCGAGATGACAGGCATCTTATCCGCATGGCTGTAACGGATCGTGCAGACACGTCTTGATCCCTGAGTCAACAGTTGGCGACGTTTCCAAGACAACAACCATCTGCACGAACAGTTCGACGACGTTTGCAGCAGCATGCACTATCAGCTCGGAGACCATGGCTGCAGTTACCCTTGACGCTGCATCATAGACAGGAGCGCCTGCGATGGTGAACTCAGCGACGGACCTAGTCAATGGTGGCCGAGCAACTGGCTCGTCACAATACGCCAGTCACTACTCTTGACGAACTGTGGTATCGTGTTGAAGCTGCACGGGGAGCTCTGTTTGACTCAATGCCCAGGCGCATCAAGGCCGTTATTACGGCCAGAAGGGTGGTTGTTCTGGGTACTGATTTCTCAGAATGTATGCACCCAAATTGCGTGAAAATGTAATCATATATCAGTTCTAGTATAATATATTTGCCCAATGAATACCCGTTTATCATTTGCATTTGTTCTTGGTGTAGCAATTTTAATGGCCAGTAGTGTTCTTTCATCAGATACGTTACATCTCCCGAGAGGGCAAAATAACCCTGTCACTGTCACATTTTAGAAGATGCTACCATTGTTTAGTCCGCTGTAAACGATTTAACTTTTTTTTTACCAAATCCGTTGTTTCCTATTCACAGGTTTGTCAAAAAAAGCGTGCAGACTTACTAACAAAGTTTATCAAATTTAACCTATATTTTGAAGCAGCTGTCACAATGAGTATTGCGATGCGTATATTTTGTGACTGGTGGGCGCTGGTCCAGGGAATGGTTGAAATTTAAAACTATATCCATGAAAATATAAATATTACACTCAGAACGTGACTTAAGCTTTGCTTTTATTTTATCGCGCTTCAGCTTGTATGCAGTGTCTACAGTACAATTTTTCTTAACATCTTACTGTGTAATGTATGCTGAGGTGACAGAAATCATGGGATAGCGAGATACACTTATACAGATGGCGGCAGTACTGCATACATATGCAATGGCACAGCTGTCAATTGTTCTTACATGATTAGTGTAAAAAGGTTTCCATCGTGACTATGGCCGCACGAAGCGAATTAACAGACTCTGTACGCGTCATTGCAGTTGGAGCTAGACGTGTGGGATATCCCATTTCGGAAATCCTTAATGAAGTCAATATTCCGAGATCTACGGTGCCAAGAATATCAAATATTAGGCATTACCTCTTAACATGGACAACGCAGTGGCTGAAGGCCTTCACTTAACGACCGAGAGGAGCAGTGTTTGGGTAGAGGTGTCAGTTGATAACAGACAAGCAACACCGAGAAATAACTGCAGAAATAAATGTGAGCCATACGACGAACATATCCGTTAGAACAGTGCGGCAAAATTTGGCATAATGGGCTATGGCAGCAGACGAACGACGCAATTGCCTTTCTTAACAGCACGACATCGGCTGTAGCGCCTGTCCTGGGCTCGTGACCATATCGGTGAGACCCTAGGAGACTGGTCAGATGAGTTCCGATTTCAGTTGGTAAAAAGCTGATAGTAGGGTTCCGGTGTGTCACAGACCCCCACGAAGCCACGAGGCACTGTGCAAGCAGGTGGTGACTCCACGATTGTGTGCACCGGGTTTACGTGGAATGGACTGGGTCCTCTGGTCCAACTGAACCGGTCACTCACTGGAAATGGTTATGTTCAGCTACTCAGACCATTTGCAGCCATTCAAAGACTTCATGTTTGCAAACATGTCATCGGGCTACAATTGTTTGCGAGTGGTTTGAAGAACACATTGTAGAGTCCATGTGATTGATTTGGCCACTCTTATCGCCCGGCTTGAACCCAATCGAATGTTTATGGGACGTAATCAAGATGTCAGTTCGTGCACAAAATCCTGCTTCGGAACACTTTCGCAATTATGGACGGCTACAGAGGCAACATCGTTCATTATCTCTGCAGGGCACTTGCAACGACTGGTTGAGTCCACGGCAAGTCCAGCTGCTGCTCTGCACCGGGCAAGAGGAGGTCCGAAACGATATTGGGCGGTGTCCCATGACTTGCGTGGTGAATGGTTGTAAGGATCTGTTCAGACGTTTCCAAGCTGATCCTGTAGTGGTTTAAAAATTTTTCTGTTTGTATTCATTCCTTTATGTAAGTAACGGAGTTCTGATAATCTGCTTGGTTTACTTAATGCCGCTACACACGCACCAATTTAACGACCAACAGGCCGGCCGGCCGACCGACTGGCCAATTTCATGTCAGCCTACGCATGTCCCGACTGACTGCACCCAGCGACTACAGCGCCGCACTGTTGTGATTTGTCTGTCTTAAGATAATTGTGTTTATGTTCCACGAGATCCAGCTTGGTTTTACACAAACAAAAACGGGCGTTGCCTTAGGTCTTTTGGACGTGGTGGAGGAGGGTAGATTAGTATTCAACGTCCCGTCAACAACGAGGCCATTAGAGACGGAGCACAAGCTCGGATTAACGGAAGGATGGAGAAGGAAATCGGCCGTGTCCTTTCAAAGGAACCACCCACACATTTGCCTTAGGCGATTTAGGGATATCCCAGAAATCCTGAATCTGGATGGTCGGACGCGGGTTTAAACATCTACATACATACTTCGCAATCCACCATACTGTGCGTGGCAGAGGGTACCTCGTACCACAACTAGCGTCTTCTTTCCCTGTTCCACTCCAGAACAGAACGAGGGAAAAATGACTGCCTATATGCCTCTATACGAGCCCTAATCTCTCTTATCTTTGTGGTCTTTCCGCGAAATGTAAGTTGGCGGCAATAAAATTGTACTGCAGTCAGCCTCAAATGCTGATTATCTGAATTTCCTCAGTAGCGATTCACGAAAAGAACTCCTTTCCTCCAGAGACTCCCACCCGAGTTCCTGAAGCATTTCCGTAACACTCGCGTGATGATCAAACCTATCAGTAACAAATCTGGCAGCTCGTCTCTGAATTGCTTCTATGTCCTCCCTCAATCCGACCTGATATGGATCCCAAACGCTCGAGCGACACTCAAGAATAGGTCGTATTAGTGTTTTATAAGCGGTCTCCTTTACAGATGAACCACTCCTTCCCAAAATTCCCTTCCGAATGCGGGCCCACTGCGCTGACCACTGCACTACCTCACTCGGTGGCTGTTTCAGACGTAACAAGGCCAAAGAGGAAGAAAAAAAAGCTAGAGCTGTGCGTAATGAAGTGGTTAATGCAGGGAAAGAAATTTATCCACGTTCTGTTACTTCAGCAGCTGGGTGCCGATCACTGTATCTACGAATGCGTGATCGTGCAGTTCAGTTCAAAGTTGCTGATCATCGTCAGCAGAGCATTCTTAACGGAAAAGAACAGAGTCATGACAGAGGCTGTTAGCCACTTTGATTTCTAGCGACGGGCAGAAGTTGACAGGACCTCAAATCTGTGCTGTCATATACCCCCACTAAACTAGAATGATTTCAGAGACGTGCAACGTGATTTACAGGTGGCCGAGAAAATAAATCATGGTAAACCGAAATAAACAAAAGACGTTCATTTGAACGTTGTTTATGTTACAGCAAAGATGACCAATGAGCAAGACATTCATTTCAAATTCGAAGAATAAAGACTGTACATGGTGGTGGTGTACATAATCTAATAAATACACCAATAGATACATTAGAAAGGAAGCATTTAGTCACTGTTAGATCTGTAAGAAATATCTCACACTTTGCTCTTCATAGCAGATGACTAGGGTACAGACTAGAACATTTTTAAGACTTATAACAATTAGGGAAGTATATTTTACGAATTAATACCCTGAATATCGCTATGTCGGTTTGTAGATTTCATTTCCGCTAAGTATCGGAAATAAAACCTAAAAACAGAAATACAGGTCAACTGACTTATTCTGTGCCACACGAAACCATTATAGATTCTTTTCAAACATGAGGAAAGCGCTTTTCGTACGACGTGCCCTACCGAACATCTGCAGTCTTTACATTTCTCCAGAAACTCTAAATGTCCGCCTCGCAACCTATCGCTTAGATTAGAACATTGAATCTAATGCGCTGAAAAAAGACGAGATTTCGTCGGGCGGCTGGCACTACAAAGCAACACGCTGCATAGTTATAAGGGTGGACTGGTTTGGGGGAGGGTGGGGGACGAGGCGGAACAGATAGTCTTTGTCCACAAAAATAACAAGAAGCAGCAACAAACAACGAAAGCAGCTAAATGGAGCACAAGGCAAACATCAATATGAATGGCGTCTTCGAACTAGTGATGGGGAGCTCGTGAATGAGTCGTTCAAATGAACGCTTCACTTCAGTGAAGTGTGAACTAGCCACTCAATTTCAATGAACTTGTACTTCAAACTCTTCACAGATAGCACACTCCACACTTTTTTCTAGTTCACTCACTCTCTTCCCCTCTCCCTCTACATCGGCGCTACGTCACTCATACTCCCTTCACTTCAGTCCTTTCTCTGCTGCCTGTCGATGAATCGCGCGGGGTTTGTGGAGAACGATAGGTTTACGAGTAGTTGGTGAGATGAGGGGCGAGGGGGAGGCAGCGTCAGCTGCTACGTGCAGTGCTGACATTACTCGTGACTATTTGTGCAGTTATATATACTTCGCGTCTACGGGTAGCCTACCGTTGGCAGCACTTGCAGACAAATGAATATAAACGAAGAGGCTGGCTGGGTGAGCACGCACAGCCAACATGAAAATAAAAGGTTTGTTAATAACACTGAAAGAGGGATTTTACCTGAAATCGTACCAATGACTACAGGTGACAGTTTACGTTTTGAATCTAGAAGGTTATTATTCTCAACAAAAATAAAATCTACAGGAAAACTTCTGAATAATTACTTAACGTGGATATATAGACTGTGACAGTGGTAAACATACTCATTCTATTTTGGATTAAATTCTACAAGGAACATAAAATTGGACTGCATTTCGTTGGTAGCCCTATTTTTCAGTTCATGAATACAACAAATAATATTTCATTTGGCAGATAAAGATTTTTTTGGATGCTTCATGAGAAAATTTCGAGCAAGATTAAATGTAATACCTTCTTTATATGTGACAGGCTTCTCTGTTTATCTTTCTTTTGTCCCCTTCGACCATGCTCTATTTAAGTTAACTCAGACGCTGTAAGAGCGTAAAACGTTGCGTGCACGTTACTGCATAGTTCGGCCATCTGTTAGTAAAATTATGAAGTATTATGAAGCTTCATTGTACGAGCGAGGCGAAGCGAGCGTAGCAGCGGCTGAGCGGCGAACTGGGGAACTTCGACAGGCTTCCGTACTTCACGAATGAACTACTTCATTTGAACGCTTCACGGCAAAGAGTGAAATGAATGATGTAGTTCACTGGAGTGAACGAGTTCGACCCATCTCTACTTCGAACAGGATGCCCCGTCACGTGAAACCAACTTCCGGTCAGTAAACGTCAAAACAGCCAAGTGCGTACTGTCGGGAGACACTCCCGCCGACTGTGGGAGTCTCTCCCGACAGTACGCACTTTGCTGTTTTGACGTTTGGCTGCCGGAAGTCACGTGACTCCCTTCAGTAAACACTTGGCTGTGACGACGGTTTTCATGCGGTTGCACCCGTGAATACTGAAGGAATTAGTTAAGCATGAAGTAATTTCCATCTTATGTTTTAGTCCTTCATGTTCAATAAACAGAATAGTGTAAAAGTTCCGCAGTAGGCCCATATTGAAATTTAAGTAATTGATATATGTGCGTACAGATACGCCGAAATATTCTGCCGATTAGTGTCAGGTTTTTTTTTCTGTGGATCTTAGTTATAACGAAATGTGCGTTAAATATGGAAAATGAATGTTGTTAAAAGTTAACACATGGCTATACTGCTCATAAGTCTGCTACCTCTGTTTATTTCGCATTCACATGTAGGGGGACCAGACCAGGGAATATGAAGTATTTTTAATATTTTGGACGACGAAAAGCGGCTGTTAAGTAGCCATAGTATAGTTCCAGACCTGTTGAAAACCAGCATAACGAATGCTGTATGGTGCAAAAAGATCATGGCTACACCTGAACAAAGTCATAATTTGTACAACTCTAGAAAACGTCATTAGCTTCCAGCAAAACAAAAAAACTTCCCGAAACATAACTTGACAGCTGAAAAGCTTGAAAGTGTTTGCTCTGAGCTTAGATATAATGTAATGGATAATGCTACACGGCCAAAAAATATTGTGATGTGTCGTTTTTTTTTATTCCAGAGAGTCGCCAATAGTCTTGTGAAATAATCTTTTCTGTGACAAACAGAAAGAAGAATTAAGTGTAAACGGATCACACACTGCTCAGAAAGTTACTCCCATAATCACAAGCAGTGCCTGTGTCTTAGAACTAAACTTAATGTGTTATCACTCTTTATAGAAGTGAAGCCAATTTTACTGTGTCAGCACAAGAAGCAGGGTAGTATAACTGAATTGAATGCCTAAATTTAGTAAGTGCATGGTGCAGAACACCTGCTTCCTTCGGTGGTGTATCTAAATATACCAACAGAAAATCTAGTGTTAAATAAATTGACTTAAAAAGCTACTGTGTGGCCCTAGATTTAGAGCTGGCTGCTTTGGAATTATTAAATCTTATTATAGTAATTGTTGTCTATTATACCATTCTCCAGATGGCAACTTTGAAAATTTTCTCATCTAAATAGTATCATGGCTGTGCTATTTAATGCACTTGAAATCAAAAATTGCACTGGGTGTTCATTTCAATGTACACTTTTGCAAGGAGAGTTCTAAGGAGGAAAATTTATGAATCTATTAACCATTTATGGACTATTTGTAGCATGCCGTTTACCAACCAGAGGTAATGCCTGCCTTGACACTTAAATCTAAATACATGGGACTAAGATGATTTTAGTTGACCCAATGACGCCTGCCAACAGAACACTAGTCATGGGACTTTATACAAAGAACTAATAATCAACCAGCTGCTTCCTAGCATTCTAATTATGTATTCACAAAAAGGATCATTAACAAGGAAACAAACTCTCCTCAAACAGCACTATCTGCAGTAGACTCACAGGTGGGATTGCAAGAAATGGCTGTGATTAATGCATTTAAAGAGTTATTTCAGACCATCAAAACCAAATTTGGTTATAGCTATCCACAGAAGACCAAAAAATGTCGCAACACAGGCAAACTCTGTGTGTGGTAAAGTATTTTGTCATAACAGACGTGACATTTAAGAACTTTTGAGAATTTCTGCGTTTTCTTTTACATAGAAACTAAGACTTGCTGTAGCGTGATACTAAATCCTTGATTTTTGAACTCAAACAGTAGTAAAATCATGACAAATTCCATTACTTTGTTGTCTTCTGTTAACTCAAATACTTTACCAAACACTGATACAGACAAATTATAATGTTTCATTGTGCAATTAAGTTTTATTTACACTATTAGATATCACTGAATTATAGAATACAGTTTGAATGGGGCAAGATAGTGGGATAGCATTATTTTAGTATACCATGATTAACGAAACTCAAAAATGCATAAGACCTTTACGTGCATTAACAATATTAGGAAAAGGATAGTTTGCTATTCACTGTACAGGCACAATGTAAAGACTGTTACACATTTAGCGTTTGGCCAAAGCCTTCTTCAGAAAATAAAACATTTACACACACAAGCACACTCCCTGCACACATGTCCACTATCTGCAGTGGGAGATATTGGTCATGTGTGCTTGCTAGTGTTAATCTGTTCGTGTTTTGTTCTCTGGAGAAGGCTTTGGCCAAAAACTAAATGTGTAACATTCTTTATATTGCGCCTGTCTGCAATTCAACGTCATTTTTACAGTGAGCAGCAAACTATTTTTTCCCTAATATTGTTGATATTCCAACCTGGAGTTTACTATTTTTTTAACTCTTCATCACCCCTCACGAAATCCTTTTCTGCTTTGTGGGAAAAATCTAGCCTGAGATTCAATCTTGGCATTCACATTTACTGTATTTTCTTGTGAGAAAGAAATCTTTATTAAGATTGCCAATGATCTTCAGACCCTTCAATACTTTGGCCTTAGTCTCCTGTCCACACCGTGTTCCTTTGCTGAGTGCAACTATAGTTTCACAGTGAGACATCACATCCTGTTCAAATGTGTCAGCAGATTTTTCTGAATTGCCAGAAAGCAATGCTGACATATTCATTGCCTATGCCAACTAGCTCTGCAGATGACTAAGAAATTGAAGAAATGTATGATGAAATAAAAGAAATTATTCAGATAGTGAAGGGAGACGAAAATTTAATAGTCATGGGTGACTGGAATTCGAGTGTAGGAAAAGGGAGAGAAGGAAACGTAGTAGGTGAATATGGATTGGGGCTAAGAAATGAAAGAGGAAGCCGCCTGATAGAATTCTGCACAGAGCACAACTTAATCATAGCTAACACTTGGTTTAAGAATCATGATAGAAGGTTGTATACATGGAAGAACCCTGGAGATACTAAAAGGTATCAGATAGATTATATAATGGTAAGACAGATTTAGGAACCAGGTTTTAAATTGTAAGACATTTCCAGGGGCAGATGTGGACTCTGACCACAATCTATTGGTTATGACCTGTAGATTAAAACTGAAGAAACTGCAAAAAGGTGGGAATTTAAGGAGATGGGACCTGGATAAACTAAAAGAACCAGAGGTTGTACAGAGATTCAGGGAGAGCATAAGGGAGCAATTGACAGGAATGGGGGAAATAAATACAGTAGAAGAAGAATGGGTAGTTTTGAGGGATGAAGTAGTGAAGGCAGCAGAGGATCAAGTAGGTAAAAAGACGAGGCTAGTAGAAATCCTTGGATAACAGAAGAAATATTGAATTTAATTGATGAAAGGAGAATATATAAAAATGCATTAAATGAAGCAGGCAAAAAGGAATACAAACGTCTCAAAAATGAGATCGACAGGAAGTGCAAAATGGCTAAGCAGGGATGGCTAGAGGACAAATGTAAGGATGTAGAGGCTTATCTCTCTAGGGGTAAGATAGATACTGCCTACAGGAAAATTAAAGAGACCTTTGGAGATAAGAGAACCACATGTATGAACATCAAGAGCTCAGATGGAAACCCAGTTCTACGCAAAGAAGGGAAAGCAGAAAGGTGGAAGGAGTATATAGAGGGTCTATACAAGGGCGATGCACTTGAGGACAATATTATGGAAATGGAAGAGGATGTAGATGAAGGTGAAATGGGAGATACGATACTGCGTGAAGAGTTTGACAGAGCACTGAAGGACCTGAGTCGAAACAAGGCCCCCGGAGTAGACAAC
This sequence comes from Schistocerca americana, assembly GCF_021461395.2. Lineage (NCBI taxonomy): Eukaryota > Metazoa > Arthropoda > Insecta > Orthoptera > Acrididae > Schistocerca > Schistocerca americana. The sequence goes on from NC_060128.1 coordinate 192,212,583, forward strand.
ATTCCATTGGAACTACTGACGGCCTTGGGAGAGCAGTCCTGACAAAATTCTACCATCTGGTGAGCAAGATGTACGAAACAGGCGAAATACCCCTCAGACTTCAAGAAGAATATAATAATTCCAATCCCAAAGAAAGCAGGTGTTGACAGATGTGAAAATTACCGAACAATCAGTTTAATAAGCCACAGCTGCAAAGTACTAACACGAATTCTTTACAGACGAATGGAAAAACTAGTAGAAGCCGACCTCGGGGAAGATCAGTTTGGATTCCGTAGAAATACTGGAACACGTGAGGCAATACTGACCTTACGACTTATCTTAGAAGAAAGATTAAGGAAAGGCAAACCTACGTTTCTAGCATTTGTAGACTTAGAGAAAGCTTTTGACAATGTTGACTGGAATACTCTCTTTCACATTCTAAAGGTGGCAGGGGTAAAATACAGGGAGCGAAGACTATTTACAATTTGTACAGAAACCAGATGGCAGTTATAAGAGTCGAGGGGCATGAAAGGGAAGCAGTGGTTGGGAAAGGAGTGAGACAGGGTTGTAGCCTCTCCCCGATGTTATTCAGTCTGTATATTGAGCAAGCAGTAAAGGAAACAAAAGAAAAATCCTGAGCAGGTATTATAATCCATGGAGAAGATATAAAAACCCTGAGGTTCGCCGATGACATTGTAATTCTGTCAGAGACAGCAAAGGACTTGGACGAGCAGTTGAACAGAATGGACAGTGTCTTGAAGGGAGGATATAAGATGAACATCAACAAAAGCAAAACGAGGATAATGGAATGTAGTCGAATTAAGTCGGGTGATGCTGAGGGTATTAGATTAGGAAATGAGACACTTTAAAGTAGTAAAGGAGTTTTGCTATTTGGGGAGCAAAATAACTGATGATGGACGCAGTAGAGAGGATATAAAATGTAGACTGGCAATGGCAAGGAAAGCGTTTCTGAAGAAGAGAAATTTGTTAACATCGAGTATAGATTTAAGTGTCAGGAAGTCATTTCTTAAAGTATTTGTATGGAGTGTAGCCATGTATGGAAGTGAAACATGAACGATAAATAGTTTGGACAAGAGGAGAATAGAAGCTTTTGAAATGTGGTGCTACAGAAGAATGCTGAAGATTAGATGGGTAGATCACATAACTAATGAGGAAGTATTGAATAGGATTGGGGAGAAGAGAAGTTTGTGGCACAACTTGACCAGAAGAAGGGATCGGTTGGTAGGACATGTTCGGAGGCATCAAGGGATCACCAGTTTAGTATTGGAGGGCAGCGTGGAGGGTAAAAATCATAGAGGGAGGCCAAGAGATGAATACACTAAGCAGATTCAGAAGGATGTAGGTTGCAGCAGGTACTGGGAGATGATGAAGCTTGCACAGGATAGAGTAGCATGGAGAGCTGCATCAAACCAGTCTCAGGACTGAAGACCACAACAACAACAACAACAACAACAACAATAATTCATTGTCTGCACTAAAGGGCAAGGAACACTGTTCACTCTCCTGGACAGCACCAGACAATGATTTGGCACATGCATGTATATGCTTACATATGTTAAAATTTAAAATGTTGTCCAAACAGCTGCATTTATATGAATGCACACATACGTTGCAGATGTTACACGTAAGTGAACATTTTCTTTCGCATATCAGTTCTGATTTTTTTACAACATACACTTCACAACCAGTGGAAGAAAGCACTTCCCACAACCCTTCACCCCAGCATAAAATCATCCTATTTGTTATATCTGAGCTATCGTCGTGGCTTGCTTTCACTCTTGACGCCCTGGAGCATTGTTTACGTTTTGAGAGCTTCACACTCATACTTTGTCTCTCACTAAACATAACAAAGCGTTTAATGACTTGTCGAGCCTTCTGCACTTTTTCCCTTCTAGGTAACTGTAATTATTTTATGTAGAGACTCCAAGTAATTGATTGTATTAATGCCCAATTGGTGCCTAAAGCAATAAGCCCACTTTTCCATTCACTGGCAGTACATCTTAAGAAAGTACCTGCGAAATTCTACAGTATCAGGATCATTCAATAAGTCTTCCACCAATTTCTCCAGACTACAACTAAAAACATCTATATCCAGTTCAGTCTGAAGTTGCTTTAGTGAACTAAACACTGCTGATTTTTTTATCACTACCCCCAGCAATTATCCTTAAATTCTAAGACCAGTTCCGTTGTATATGCCAAGAACACAGCAACTGGTTTGGCACAGGTCCCATTACTGCTGACCATGCATTATAAAATGCTGGTGCATCGTCAGACAAACACATTGGTCTTTACCGTGCCCACCCTTTCTCTCTCACATTTGAAATAAAAAGACAGTAAGCACATGTCTCCCCTATTTGAAAAACAAAATGCAACTGGCATTCCAGCACCCTATCTATCAACAACAGTAAAAAGTTGAAAATCGTATGCAGTCATGCCATGAGTGCCATCCACACATTTTATCTTCTGCATACTTTAGAAGTTGTTCAGCCTGAAAGTCTGTCATTATAATAAGAATGAAGTCTTCATCTTGAAAATTAGGATCCACTTGTTTTTGCTGCTTGAAATAAAATACTGGGTTGTCACTTTGTCTCTTAATTTCTTCAACCCACAATTTCACACTCACTGCATCATTTTCATGCTGCTTCGTTGCATAACCAAAATCAAAATCCCTTTTTATATTATGCAAATCTTTTTTCTCAAGGAGATTGATTCTCTCCACACTTGCAGCAATTGGTGCACTTCGCACATCTTTTAGAATTCGTCCAACTGGAACACCCTGTGACAGCCGTTCTGAAAACAGAAAAAAGGAAATAAAAATGAAGCACACTGATAGACGCTACGTCTGTTCACACAAATTTGATAATTTCATGTTTCATGTACAGAAGTGTCACATTATCCATTTTACCTGCCAACTCTGCCCTTGTTCCTATGCAGAAATGTTCTTCCAACATCTTGGGTGTGTCCCATATGTTTTGGAAAAAATTTTAAGCAGCATTTGTCGTCTGTTATTGTCACTTGCATGTTGGGTGGACAAGTAGTGCCTATTTTATTCGTGCCCATACTTTTGACGCACCTGGCACCTGTTCCTTCAGAACTGAAATTGAAAGAGGATGGCAGTGGTAATATCGAACACTTTTTCTAGTCGCTTCTGCTCCGGACAATTCATTACATAACGAACGTGGTTTACTTTTTCGTAAGAAATTTTCCACTCTTCAAAGTCTGAAAAAATGTTAAGGCAGTATTTTTAAGTCATGTACTTGGGACCAACAAAATTTACTAAAACGTGACTAACAATATAAAAAACAAACCTGCAAGACAACCAAATTTTATCTCCCGGCACTCAAAAGTAACATCATGGTTCTCTTGAATGTGTGTTCTCAGTGTGTCATACGTGAGAAACGAGAGAGAGCACTGTGGGCAACTAATGCGGCATTCCCGACTGTTTTCGTCGGACTTCATGCCATGCACAGTTATTTGATGCAGTTTTAATGAACTGCATCTCATAAATGCAATTCCGCACTGGGGAGACGATTCACTGCCTTTTCCTTTTTTAGACACATGGATGTCAAGTTCATGAACTTTCCTTATATGGACGTAGATCTTCTTTCGCATTTGAACTCTGAACTGCATTCCTCACACTTATAGAGCGTTTCGTGGGAATCACTCATGTTTACCAAAACAAACTAAACAATAACAAGAAACAATAACAAAACGGAACAGCAGCAACGAAATAACAAGAAGCAGCAACAAACAACGAAAGCAGCTAAATGGAGCACAAGGCAAACAACATGAATTGGCGTCTTCGAACAGGATGCCTCGCCACGTGAAACCAACTTCCGGTCAGTAAACGTCAAAACAGCCAAGTACGTAGCTTTTATCCTCCGAAACAAGTCCGTGAGTGCTAATATCTTTTATGCTTTGGTCTATGACTGCGTACACAGTGACAAAAACGGTCGCCCGACGGTGGCTTCACGAGGCGTCCGAAACCCTTCGTTAGGGTTTGGTGGAGTTAAGGAGGTTACCTTAGGTTAGAGTATCTTATGTACGAAGCAGCTTAGATTTTTAACCCCAAAGTGTGGAAAGAATACCACGACGCCTCAGCTTTGAGACGAGTGCTGCAATGCGGCTTCTGCCGATGTTGAATGCTTGTAAATGAGCTGCATCTGTCTCTAAAAGAGCGTGCAGAGTACTGCATATTCCGTTATCAGTTACTGAAATTATGAGAAAAAATTTCCTTATATCTGAGATGAAGGGAAAAACGCAGAGTCATAAAAGTTAAAACGCTTTAATTTCGTGACGCCACTTTTCTTCTCCGACCACCGATTAGCTTCAGAATGGGCCGCCACCTTTGAAGCTAACATGCAGTATCTGATGTTTTTCATATTTATACGAATGTATTAAGAAACTTTGTAGTTTTGATGATACACTGCGTTAAGGATCTCCGCAAAATGCGTCGTCACGAGTAAGCTACAGTGATAGGATGTACGACTTCGGTGAATAAAGGTTTTGCCAACGAGGTAAATTTACGTGGCGAAGGTAGACATTTCTATTATGCGATGCACGGATAAAATTTGTGTACGAGTAAGCAAGTATTATCTAATTAATGAAGCGCAGACTTTTGGTTTGCCAGCAGCTAAAACTGGGGAAAATACTGGCAGTGCAGGCAGACAATCAGATACTACTAGTGGAAACTTCAACGCTCTTTGAACACTTACCTACTGGATTTGAGCAAGGTAGTACAAACTTTTCTGGTGGCAGTATTATTTTATATAGAGTTTAGCTTTTAATAAAGAAGGTTAACTATATTACAGCGTCTTTTAGTGCAACTGCACGAAGCATAGCTCCAAAATTCGGTATAGAACAAATTTAATATTTCGTAGTATTTGGGGTGCAAGAGTGAATATATTACCTTTTAAATAAGACTTAAGGGATCGCAAATAGCACCTAAGATATAACAAAAAAATGTCAAATTTTATATTTCAGAAGGTGGTTTAGACCTAAATGTTGGAAAGCTGTAATTGCCAGAGATCGAAGTGTCAGTTCTAGTTTTACTGGAGCCAGAACTGCATCTTTAATGTAGTACCGGAGCCTATTAAAGTCTTGGCAAGTAGTCTAAATCAGCTTTCATTATCCGGAAGTGTTTCACATAAGACTCTTCGGCTGTACATACTCGAGATAGTTAGTGGTGACGCTGAAAAGCAGATTAGATTAGTACTTGTTCCATAGATCATGAATACAACACTTCTCAATGATGTGGAACGTGTCAGGTTAATAAAAGGTGTCTAGACAAGATATTAGATTAGACAAGATATTAGATTAGACAAGATATTAGATTAGACAAGATATTAGATTAGACAAGATATTAGATTAGACAAGATATTAGATTAGACAAGATATTAGATTAGACAAGATATTAGATTAGACAAGATATTAGATTAGACAAGATATTAGATTAGACAAGATATTAGATTAGACAAGATATTAGATTAGACAAGATATTAGATTAGACAAGATATTAGATTAGACAAGATATTAGATTAGACAAGATATTAGATTAGACAAGATATTACATGATAATATTTTTAATTTTTTGTGGGGGTTGGGGAATTACCCACTTACTATATCCAAAAATTCATCTAATGAGTAGGAGTTGCGATTAAGAAAGTCTTAATTTCCTTTTAAATGCTATATGGCTATCTGTCAGACTTTTGATGCTATTAGGTAAGTGACCAAAGACTTTTGTGGCAGCATAATTTACCCCCTTCTGAGCCGAAGTTAGACTTAACCTTGAGTAGTGAAGATCGTCCTTTCTCCTAGTGTTGTAGCCATGTACACTGCTATTACTTTTGAATTCGTTCGGATTGTTAATAACAAATTTCATAAGTGAATATATATATTGTGAGACTACAGTGTAGATTTATAGCTCTTTAAATGAATGACTGCAGGATGATCTTGGATGAGCTCCAGTAATTATTCTGATTACACGCTTTTGTGCAATGAACACTCTTTTACTCAATGCTGAGTTACCCCCAGAATATGCCGCCATACGAAAGCAGAGAATGAAAATAGGCGTGGTAAGCTAATTTACTCAGATGTAATCGCCAAAATTTGCAATGACCCTAATAGTACAAGTAGCTGAACTCAAACGTTTCAGCAGATCTTCGGTGTGTTTTTTCCAGTTCAACCCCTCATCAATGCATACACCTAGAAATTTTGAATATTCTACCTTAGCTACCGATTTCTGATTGAAGTCTATATTTATTAATGGTGTCATTCCATTTACTGTGTGGAACTGAATATACTGTTTTGTCAAAGTTTAATGAGAGCCCATTTGCAGAGAATCACTTAATGATTTTCTGAAAGACAATATTACAAACACTACATTTCGCTGAATTTATTTGAAATTGTGCAGATAAGCAGTTAACCATCAAAGTTTTGAGTAAGATATTCTGAACACCTAAAGCATTGGAAAAAAAGACGGGCGCAAGCACGCACTTGCAAACGATTTCGTGTAACACAGGCATCACCCTACTGGCATAAAAATGCCTGTAAGCAATAATTTAATTTGTCGACACCTGCAGTCCATCTAATGTAACCCAAAAAGGATGCACTACAATAGCTTTAAGCATTAGATAGGCCATTCTCCTAACCTGCATAAATTATTTTTTTAGCGTTATAATTTAACCTAAAATCTCGGATAAATACTTTGTATACTTTTGGTTTCCAATAAACCTGGAATTTCAGTCCCTATATTCCGATATACGTCCGAAAAAAATTGCAACACCAAAAAATAATGTTGTTGTTGTGTTCTTCAGTCCTGAAACTGGTTTGATGCAGCTCTCCATGCTACTCTATCCTGTGCAAGCTGCTTCATCTCCCAGTAACTACTACAACCTATATCATCCTGAATCTGCTTAGTATATTCATCTCTTGGTCTCCCTCTACGATTTTTACCCTCCACGCTGCCCTCCAATACTAAATTGGTGATCCCTTGATGCCTCAGAATATGCCCTACCAACCGATGCCTTCTAGTCAAGTTGTGCCACAACTTTCTATTCTCCCCAATTCTGTTCCATACCTCATTAGTTTTGTGATCTACCTATCTAATCCTGAGCATTCTTCTGTAGCACCACATTTCGAAAGCTATTATTTTCTTATCCAAACTATTTATCGTCCACATTTCATTTCCATACATCGCTACACTCCATACAACTACTTTCAGATACGGCTTCCTGACAAATCTATACTCTATATTAGATTTCTCTTCTTCAGAAACGCTTTCCTTGTCTTTGTCAGTCTACATTTTATATCCTCTTCTTCGACCACCACTATCAGTTATTTTGCTCCCCAAATTGAAAAACTCATCTACTACTTTAAGTGTCATTTCCTAATCTAATTCCCTCAGCATCACCCGACTTAATTCGACTACATTCCATTACCCTCGTTTTGCTTTTGTTGATGTTCATCTTATACCCTCCCTTCAAGACACTGTCCATTCCGTTCAAGTCCTTTGCTGTCTGACAGAATTACAATGTCATCGGCGAACCTCAAAGTTTTTATTTCTTCTCCATTGCTTTTAATTCCTACTCCGGATTTTTCTTTTGTTTCCTTTACTGCTTGCTCAATATACAGATTGAATAACATCGGGGAGAGGCTACAACCCTGTCTCACTCCCTTCCCAACCACTGCTTCCCTTTCATGTCCCTCGACTCATAACTGCCATCTGGTTTCTGTACAAATTGTAAATAGCCTTTCGCCCCCAGTATTTTACCCCTGTCACCTTCAGAATTTGGAAGAGTATTCCAGTCAACATTGTCAAAAGCTTACTCAGTCTACAAATGCTAGAAACATAGGTTTGCCTTTCCTTAATCTTTCTTCTAAGATAAGTCGTAGGGTCAGTATTGCCTCACGTGTTCTAGTATTTCTACAGAATGCAAACTGATCTTCCCTGAAGTCGGCTTCTACCAGTTTTTCCATTCGTCTGTAAAGAATTCGCGTTAGTATTTTGCAGCCGTGGCTTATTAAACTGATAATTCGAGTTTTCACATCTGTCAACACCTGCTTTCTTTGGGATTGGAATTATATTCTTCTTGAAGTCTGAGGGTATTTCGCCTGTCTCATACATCTTGCTCACCAGATGGTAGATTTCTGTCAGGGCTGGCTCTCCCAAGGCTGTCAGTAGTTCTAATGGAATGTTGTTTACTCCCAGCACCTTATTTCGACTTAGGTCTTTCTGTGCTCTATCAAACTCTTCACGCAGTATCATATCTCCCATTTCATCTTCATCTACAGCCTCTTCCATTTCCATAATATATTGTCCTCAAGAACAACGCCCTTGTATAGACCCTCTGTATACTCGTTCCACCTTTCTGCTTCCCCTTCTTTGCTTATAACTGGGTTTCCCTCTGAGCTCTTGATATTCATACGCTACGGACCGGCAGTACACCCATGGACTGTTCGAGTGCATCTGTGCTAATTCCTCTGCACAGAAAAGGATCAGTCAGGGATTGCTCCAACTATAGCATTAATATCACATGCTAGTGAAGTCGTCCTACATATAATAAATCAACGCCTAAAAAATTTTCTGCAGTCTCAGATTTCCACAGAACAAGCGTGTTTCGTGTCAGGTAAAAGTACTCGAGAGGCAGTCTTGAATTTACGGCAGATAACTGAAAAATGTAATGAGTTCTGTATCCCTGCCTACATCTGCTTCCTAGATTATAAAAAGGTATAGAACTGTGTCACGTGGGACACGCTGTGGCATGTGCTCAACGAGTCTGGGGTACCGAAACACCCGGTATCCTTACTAAAAGGTCTTTATAAGAGCAATACTGGAACCATAAAAGTAGATGTTCGAATACTCTGAATTTTTCGATGTGACAAATGGCGTCAGACAAGGTTGCATACTGTCACCTCAGCTCTACAATATCTATGTAGAGAGTGTAATCAGGAGAGCGCTGCATGGCTGGGACGGTGGGATTTCAATGGGCGGCAGGAAAAAACAATTTACGCTTCGCAGATGATAATACACTCGTAGCAGGAAGTGAGGAATAACTTGGTAATCTGTTCTCAAGAATGAAATATTAGTCTAAACCTTGGGCTAGGGATAAACATGAAATAAAAACCAAACTAATGGTTATAAATCACCGAGTCATCGATCAAAACCATCTTACAGGATGCTTAAGGAATCTGGAGACAGTGAGTATGTATATTTAGGCTCTCTGATGAATTGCACAGGAAAGTGTGATAAAGAGAGAAGACGAATCATTCTTCGCCGAGCCGCAATGGTCAAACTCACTAAGATGTGGCAGAATCGGGCAATTCCCAAGACAACGAAGATGTGCCTGGTGGAAGTATTGGTGTTTCTTGTATTCTTATACGGATGCGAGACCTGGACCATGAAAGGTAGTGATAAGAGCCGCATTGATGTCTTGAAGATGTAGTGTTGGCGGGGGAACTTAAAAATCACAATAAGGTTATCTTCTCGTGTCAGCCACAGATACCTTCATTTCCTTGGGCATATCGTGAGGAGGAAAGGGGATAATTTAGAGAAGACCATCGTGCAGGGAAGGCAGAAGACCACGAGGGAGAGCAGCAAACAGATGGTTGGATCAAGTGAAGAAGATTACCAGACTGCCTCTTCACATCATATTAGGAAAGGCCGAAGATCGCTGTGGATGGAGACATCTGTCTGAAGTTTCAACTACGTAAGAATGAATGAGGAAATGCGGTCACGACACTCAACAATGAGTATAACGACCGATGAGATGTCCGATTTGTTAGTGCGAAGAATATTGGCGCACTTGAGAGATTCGAAGCTGACACAAACGTTGAAACAAGAAACGAAGTCAGTTACTCCCGAAACTTACATTTTAACACTCTATAACAGTGATTCTTGAAGTGTGCGCCCTATAACATTTACGGGTGCGCCCTGTAATATTTTAGGAAAACGTAAAGCCAAATATAAAGGAACATACAGCTACTCAATTTCATCCATTTCACGACAGGTATAATACGGAACGAATCCTTAAGTTTTGTTGAATAACTCAGTTTAAGGAAATAAGGTTCTTATTCTCCTTGTAGTGTCGACAGTATCTGGAATGTTTTCTCAGCCCCATTGCTGCTTATCTTAACTATCTAGTTGGGGAACTGGGCAAAAGTATCTCAAAATAATGTGTGTTGATAAAGCCATTGCTGGCCCATAGAGGTAATCCCTTACACCGCCGAAAAGTGTAAGGAATTCTACGGAAATTCAGTGGGGGGGGGGGGGGGGGGGGCGAGAAAAACAATTATTCGGATGGCAGAATGCTGCGGTCTGGAGAAACAGGATGGTCAGTTAATTGTCACATTGCTTCAAACATAATATGCAGTGGTAGGAGTGATTAATTCCATTTAATAATGAATGTAGCTGTATTTATAAATGCAACACTTTATCCATGGTAAAGTTTGGTGTGGCCAACATAGTAACGTATTTAATATCTTGTAAAAAAAACTCAGTCCAAGACTGCAACAATGTACTGCATGTTTCTTACAACATAATACTTCGTGGTTATTCGTAATTAATAAATGCCTCAAACGCCATTTTCTTCAATTTTTTGCACTGGAACTGCATTGCAACAGCCTTACCTTAATTTTCTCAATTTTTGATAGAAGTAATGCGCTTTTAGCAAACCCTTCTTACTTTTGTGAGTAAAATAATAATCGCTGGTCGGTACAAGGCGCACAGGCATCCGTAGATGACTAGCACTGGTCGTGAAATTTTGATAACTATCCCCCTCTCACCACCCTTCGCCCTGTAGGTACCGTGCGAATTATTTTCGCACGCCTCGTTCCGTGCCTTCTTTCTGTAACCAAACGGTACGACACTTGTGTCGCTCTTTAAGTTTGTAAATAGCATTGAGTTAATCCACAGTGTTAAGCGCTAATGCATTTCTTGTCAGATCCAAACGTTCACGATCAGGAGAAACACAAAAAAATATTTCACGACTGACATTTTTCCTACGGAAAACTCTTACCGATATTATATGATCACGTCGTGCTTTTGTTTCGCATTTGATTTGCCTATAGACGTTTGTCTTTTATGATGGTAGCCATGCTGAAAGTGAGCCTTCTGCGCTGTGCATGTGATCACAACTTGTCCATAGGATTCGGATTCCCAATGATTGCGAACCTGTTCTGTTTAACTCCGAGTGGCACTGCAACATCACTTAGGAAGTGAATAACGAATTATTATATTATATTCCTTTCTCAGACGTTATGTCTGGTTAAAAACGGAAAGTGACACGGACCTTGATCACGCGTGACTTCCTTTTAACTGTGTGGTGTATCAACATTTTAAACATGGCTGCAACAGCAACTGTTGTAATTCTTCACGATAAAGGATGACAGCCAAAACAGTTGCAAGATAAAAATTTATTAAAATTCTTGACCAAGGTTTCGGTATATATAAATATACCTTCATCAGAAGTAAAAAATCTAAAATTACATCATGCAATGAAGATTAACAAAACAATTGTGCCAAAGGCGTCGTCAATAATTAAGACATCTCCATTTGTACAACATGACTATGGACACAGGGTCAATGCGAACAGTTTAGCACCAGTACTTCGCCTATGAACTATCGAGACAAGAGTGTGAAAGCACTAGGAGTGACTATTGTAAAATATTCACTCAAAGATGTGTATAGTGCGGCCACAATTGTTTGCGGTCTTTTAAATGCGTCCGAAGCTCAAAAAGTTTGAGAATCACTGGTCTATATAGCTAAATGTTGCAAGACTGCTTACCGAGACGCAAAGATTTGTACTATCGAATTTAACTGTTCGTTACTTGTCCATCACTGAATTTGAATTTTAGTATGAAATCTGACAGACTTGTAGTCAACTAATTTACAAATATGTTTGTTTTAAATTCCAATTTAGTCACATGTGGTGGGGGATGAACAATGCTATTAATTGTGTGTTGATGGGCAGGTGGAATATGTTGCAGACGACTTTGTCCACAACCACAGCTCCAGCCATCCAACTACATCTGGATACATCCAGGCAGCTTACCCAGCAAGCCGAAATTTAGCATGTGGTCACACTTTAAAACAAAATTCTTTCTTAGCTTTCCATTCTACTTTGTTTTTGAACTCTGGACGCCACAAGTTAAAAAGCGCTTCATCTGTTAAGTACTTTTTATTACTTTCGTAGTTGTTAGAACACTAGTTCCATTAAGTAAATTATTAAAAATACTTATTGCCCATATAGTGTCCTAAACATTTATTTACCTTCACATATTCCCCTTCAGTGCTTTATAAATCGCTTTACATGTTCCTGGAATTACTTTGGGTAATGTGCAATATGATACTCGAGTTGTGTTGAAAACTAGAATAGTTCTCTACCGTATCAAGAAATCCCAGTGTCACAGTTTGCCTGTCTTCTGCAGTTACAGCATTTCTCAAAACAGTATTCTGTTTTGTAACATGAGAAGTCACTTTACTGAGGAACTACTGAAATAAATTCATTCATTTTGACGACACCTAGCGCGGCGGATCCAAATGACAAAAATGGTGACTGGCCGATCCATAAATGATCAACACACGCTCTCGCAGACCTGGTTAGCAGGTCTTGAGTACTGTATAAATTACAAGTGTGTCTCAAGGTTAGGGCAGCAAATTCTGAAAGAGCGCTTTGCCAGCAAACTTTCTCCCTATATTCAATATCACCACCTCCGCTTATTTTGTACGTCACTTGAAGTAGCCAAGTACAAACCTGGTCAGAGAGTTAATCCGTTGATAAAAATCCTTTTTTGAATAACTGGTTGTCATGTTATAAGTGCATGCACAGACAGATGAAGAGACGTTGGCTTTTATAATGTGCAAGGAAGTTCATTTTATTAGGTACGTATTAATGCACTTTGAATTTGGTGGTGGACGTTAACCAGAATGAAAACATTTAACAACGCGTACGCTCAAAATACTGGTTAAAATCTAAAATAATCGCAATATGTGAAACGGATTTTCAGTTTATAATAGAACTCGGGTGCGTATTCCCAAACAGTCAGTTTCTCACAAAACACGAATACTGAAAAAGCCCAAATATGTCTCGTCAATGAACTGTTTTGCGCTCCCCTGAATTACAAGTACGTGGACAACAAAGCTTGTTCTAGTTCATAATTTTTCAATTTGTACGGAAATTTTGTTTTAGTAGACACCAGGCCTTGGACCAGTTTAATCGGGTATTGGATGTGAAAAAGTGGCTTTATTCCTGCTCTTTAACGTACTTTAAACATCAAGAAGGAAATATGTCTTGTGATCTAATGAGCATCATGCCAGAAGATCAATTACTTTCGCAACTCTGATTACCTGCTAGAAAATTATATTGATGAAAATGCGTCTTTCTTACCTTACGTTTGGGCAGAGAGCTCTGCGCTTTGGAGAATGACAAAGCCATGGGATAGCTTTCATTCTCGTTTTAACTTTGAATCCACTCACCTTAATATTTACATTTTTGTATCTTGATAAGGGTATAGAAAGTTTTACATTCAACTAAATACTAAAAACGAACAAGAGGACCAGACAAATATTCACGCAGGAAAAAACGTGCACTCGCAAAACGGTGAGCTTGAGAACTTGCACCTCAGCGTGTTGCATACAAAATTTAAATGTTTTCTTCAGCTTCAAAATATTTACCGAATAAAAGTATCTGCAATGAATCCCGTTATTGTATACTTCGTTCTGTCATCTTTCATTGTTTCGAAATTTGGGAGAATGTTTTACTGTTTTGTACATTTTGTAGTAAAATGTAATAAAATTGCTACACTTCTTGTGGCTCACTGATGGCCAACAGGAAACGAGTTTGCTGATTAAGTTGCGGGGCTTATGTGTGAGCCAGAAGCAGCGGCTCGTCGTCTGCACAGAAAACAAGCGTCTGCGCCCCATTCGAACGACCGACACATGCGCAAAGCGATTACAGACAGCCTTGGGAATCTGCGGACCACAAATGTTCCAGAGTGGTCGAAATTTTCCATAGCGCGAGCACGAATAAGCGCGTATGATGGCCGTTTGGTCACTATATTTAGCCTTCTATAACGTATTGGACATAAGTGGCCACCGAATCAAATACTACCCAGACATCCCGTTAGACCATGGAATGCAATTTCTTTATATACCAGTTATTTTTAATGTTATGTAAGACCATTTCATAAAAGCTAAAGAATACTAATACGTGCTTGCACGAAAATAGGACCAACAAATGAAATGAGAAGTGAAATATTTGTTTTGTAAATAAAAACTGCCTTTTCTTGCTGCATTATAAAAATGAAATATTCCGTCGGTACAATACGCATAAGACATTATGCATCTTATGAGCACGGCTAGAAACAAGTTAACATTGCTCAAATGACATTTTTAGAAATTGTTCTGAACGCAACATGTTTAAACTTTGCACAAAACCAAAGTTCAGAGAAGCATTTTTTGACAGATACAACCACATCGTATGTTTGTAGTCTTCTGTTTGGTATAGTTCGATTTCTTTCTCTACAAAATACATATGTCTGATTACGAACGAGTCTACACATTACGATATTTAAAACATCAGTCTCTAAGAACACAGGCGAGTATTAGGAGCCACGGCGGTTTAAAATCTTAACATAACGTCAGTTTTAACAGGCAGAATAAAATACATCTAAAGTTCTATGGTGAAAAGGACGTAGGCTTACATGCTGCAAATTCTCGAAAACTGATCTATTATCCAATACATACCAATTCTGCAATAAATTTTTGCTCCGTGCTAAAATCTACGAATGTAAAATACTTTCAACATATTTCATAAAATACAACAGGTATTTAATACCGTCACGTTATAATGAAGCCACTTCATAGATGCTAGGTGGTGGAGTGCATAATACTGCTAACGGAGGCTAACCGATAAACAGTGAATAAATAGTCTTCTGAATTCATCCACTCACACAATTCGAACTTCATATAATCAGAGAGTCGTCGCCTAACCTAAAATTCGAGACCCCATCCTACAGAAATAACGATTTACTCAACAGGCAGGAAAGCATAAATAATCATGTTACTGCAGTTACTAAAGCAAATGAGCTCTGTGACGGATATGTAAGTGTTTGTCGTTACGTAGGCTTACCCTATGACGGAAGAAGTCTTCGAAGACGAAATAATGGCTACGGTGGAAATGGAAGCGTAGAACACGAAACCGAACGCACAGGACCGCAAATTCGAACCGCACCTTGCGATCAGGGGTTGTTGACTGCGACACTTCAAACTTGTCATTCGCTGACGTGACGTCACAGCTCCTGACCGACCAATAGCTTTTAAGGCCGCTACACACACGCACACACCAATTTATTGGCCGACCGACCGACCAACTTTTTGTCGACCTACCCACGTCCCGATCGACTGCACACAGCGCCTCCCGGTAGTGGTCATTAAGTTCATGATGTAGGAGATCCCGCTCGGTTTTACATTTCGGGTGTTTGCTTTGCCTGTTTTAGACGCAAAAAGAAAAAGAAAAAAGAAACGAGAGAAACCTGTGGGCAAAGTGGTGGCTAGTGGAGGGAAAGAAAATTACCGACGTTCCTTTACTTAAACAGCTGGGATCCAATGATTTTCGTAATTATCTGAATGCATGAATTTTGCGTTTCGGAGCTGCTGGAGATCATAAGACCATTCAGAACACAGTTATGAGAGAGGCTGTCAGCTGTGCGGAGAGGTTGTTGGCTACATTACGATTTCTAGCCGCTGGGAGAAGTTAAAAGGACCTCAAATTCAGTGGTGTTGTGTCCTCAGAATAATTATCTAAAATGATTCCCGAAACCGCAACGTGATTAATAGCTGAATGAGGAAATACATCGTGGTAAAGGAGAATAAATAAAACACTAGACGTTAGTGTAGATATAACTTATTTATCTGTGTAGCATAAAAGACGACTAGTTAGTTTAGCGAGTGAGGTGGCGCAATGGTTAGCACACTGGCCTCCCATCCGGTAGGACTTCGGTTTAAACCCGTGTCCGGCCGTCCTGATTTAGGTTTTCCGTGGTTCCCCTAATCGCTTCAGGCAAGTGTCGGGATGGTTCCTGTGAAAGGGCAAAGCCGACTTCCTTCCCTAATCCGATGGGGCCGATGACCTTGCTGTTTGATTCCCTACCCCGAATCAACCAACCTGTTAGTTTAAGAAACTCATTTCAGAGTCCAAGAAAAAAGATTGCTCATGGTGGTGGCACACATCATCGAATAAGTACAATAAGAGATACTTAAGAAATCAGGGCATTGACAATTGTTATAATTGTAAAAAAAAGTCACATTATGGTCTTTACAGCAGATGGCTTGTGTAAAGGCTGACCTTTTTTGACACTTATAACGGTAAAGCAAGTACAGGAAGTCCGTAATTAAAGTACCAGTTTGAAAACGCTGTAGAAAGAGAACCACCGCACAGAATGACGTCAAATTTCAACAGCATATTACTGACGCATGGAGAAATGTCATGGAAAAAAACGAAAATTTTCCCGGTGGATGACACTGTACGGGTAGTAACGTAAATGAGTCGGCTACAAATGAATGACGAATGTCAGTAGGACGGCTATAGCTTGTGTTGTACATTACGCCATTCGTACTGTTCAGTGTGCATGACTGCACAAGTTCGGCAGTTAGTTAATAGTTGTGGCAATGTTAGTTAGGTATTTTATTTTATTTATTTAGCCGCTCTGTCTGGGGCGCCTTGCCACGGTTCGCGCGGCTCCCCGTCAGAAGTCGAGTCCTCCATCCATCACGGCTGCTAGCTGGTGCCAAATCGGATGGGAAAAATCGTTTTTCATTGCCCTGAGGCCTAAAACCGCATAAAAAGCAAAACAGTATCGGTTTTTAATTGGCCTGGAGCCAAAAACCGCTAAAAAACAAAATAACATCGTTTTTTAATTGCCCTGAGGTCAAAATCCGCAGAATAAGTAAAACGACATGGGTTTCCTAATTGTGGTGAGATTGCCGCAAGACATGTTCAGTATGCTGTCCACCGTTTTCTGCCAAAGTTGACACCCAGAAACATGATGTTCCAAAACAGATCGGAGTGTCTGAAGGGCCACGTTGCTCAACGCGTGCCTTCAGCTACGTTCGTAATAGCAGCACAAAACACAACGTCTCACAAGCTGCGACATTGTCGCGAATAAAACAGTGACCCGTATATACAATAAGTTTCCTTTAATTTACGTCTATGGTCACAAACTTTTTGTTAACAGATTACCGGTTTTGGTCTATAATGACCTAATGTACTGTAGTCATAGTGGCATCGTCAAATGTTAAATGCAAAATTGGCACCAGCCTCGTCAAATATATATAAATAACAGCATATGCACGAGTCATGTTGTCAGTAGCACCTCTGTTCAAAACAAGCCGCGAAGTTTTGCTACGGAAAATTAACTGCTATGCTCAGCAGTAGTGGCAGCTGATCTGCGTAAGTCATCAAATACTCCTACAGATGTAAGAAAAAAAATGGAGCTGACATTTACTCTAAACTGTTTTCGAATGCTTTTTTACATCTCCATTTACATCTTTTGGGGCTTCTTTCCGTTCCATTCATGAGTGGAGGACGGCAAAATGACTGCTTAAACACATCTCTACACTCTGCCGTCGCGATCCCTACTGTCCTGAGAAAGCCTACTTATAAATTTTCGAGATCCTTCTTTAAATGAGCAGGGGAATATACAAGAATGGGTCACACAACTGCACTACCCGCGGTCTCCTACAAACGCAGGTCGTAGCTTAATGATATGCACATGTGCTGATGGCGGCACATGAGCTATACAAGTGCAGTGTATTGGCGGAGTACTCGTTTGTACTCAGGTGATTCACGGGGAACCGCTTCCGACGTGATTAGCCTCACGACGAGAACAAACAGATTTTGAACGCGGAAAGACAGTTCGAGCTAGACGCACGGGACATTCCTTTTCGGAAATCGCTAAGAAATTCAGTATTCCGAGGTCCACAGTGTCAAGAGTGTACACAATAGCAAATTTCAGGCATTACCTCTCACCACGGATTACGCAGTGGTTGACAGCCTTCACTTAACGACTGAGAGCTGTGGCGTTTGTGTAGAGTAGTCAGTGCTACCAGACAAGCAACACTGCATGCAACAACAGCAGAAATCAATGTGAGACGTACGACGAACGTATACGTTAGGACAGTGCGGCGAAATCTGGTGTTGATGGGCCACGGCAGCCGACGACCGATGCAAGAGCCTTTACAGGACGACATTGTCTGATGTACCTGTCCTAGTCCTGTGACCATATTCTTATGGGTTGGGCCCTAGACGACTGGAAAACCGTGGGCTGATGAGTCTCGATTTCAATTGGTAATAATTGATGGTAGATTTCGATTATGGCGCAGACCCCTGAAGCCGTGAACCCGAGTTGTCAATAAGACACTGTGGAAACTGGCAAACTGGTGGTGGATCTACGATCGTGTGGGCTGTGTCTTCTGGTCCAACTGAACCGATTATTGATTATAAATGGTTATGTTCGACTACCTGGATCCATTTATGGACTTCGCGTTCCCAAACAATGATGGATTTTTTTATGGATGACTACATCTCATGTCTCCTGGCCACAACTACTTGTGACTGGTTTGAAGAACATTCTGGACAATTCGAGCAAATGATTTGGCCACCCAGATCACCCGACACGAATCCCTTCGAACATTTATGGGACATGTCAGTTGGTGCACAAAATCGCGCACCAGCAACACTTCTGCAGTTACGGGCGGCTGTGGAGACAGTTTGGTTTAATATTTCTGCCGGGACTTCCGGCGACTTGTCAAGTCCGTGCGATGTCGAGTTGCTGGACTACACCAGGCGAAAGGAGGTCTGACACAGTATTAGGAGGTATCCCGAGACGTGCTTTCCTAGAACTGTCCCAATAAACCAAAGTCGACAATTCACCTTCACTAATACTGACTGATGTGCTCTCTCCATATCATCTCACATATTCTTTGATATTTAACAGCACACCACCAAGCATTACAGGAGTGCTTTTCGTACTCCCCTGCATTCTTCTGCATTTAGAGCAATCTGCCATTCATCACATCAAATAGAAACTGTGTGTAAACCGTCCTGCAGCCAAGTACAGTCACTCGACGACGGCACTGTTGCCTACCCCGCAGTGTAGTCAGTGAACTGTCTTAGACTGCTGCTGGCTGTGCCTGTCAGATAATTTGTGTGTACAGAGAAAAGAGCAGTTGTATCAAACTTCCCTGTGGCACTCCTGACAATACCAATCTCTCTGACGAACACTCACCATCGAGGACACTGTAGTGGGTTCTATTGAGAAGTCTTCGAACCACTTACATATCTGAGACCCTATTCCGTACGCTCGGATCTTCCCTAACAGTCTGCGGTAGAGTACTGTGCTAGAAACCTACAATAAAACTAGGAGTATGGAATCTGCCTGTTGCTCTTCATCCTCGGTTTGTAGCATATTGTGCGAGAAAAGGGCAAGCCGAGCATCACACGAGCGATACTTTCTATGTGCGTGCTGATTTGTGGACAGAATCTATTCTGACCTGTAATTTTGCGAGGCCATTATTCTACTCTTCTAATATACAAGAGTCGCCTGCACTTTTCGACTTCTTCAGCTGCTTCTCAGTGGCACAGATGCCTATTGCTATGCCTTCCAAATGAAATTTGACAGTCACATCAAAAGAGTGCGGAGGCGAGACGTGTCCTAGGCCTGCAGGCCCACTAGCACAACAGGGAGGTAGGTCAGTCACATTTTGGGCTGATACCGTGTATACGCATCGCTACTGAGAATCCGAGTGCTGCGTAGTATTGGGGCAGGACACTCCAACTTATTGTTTGCCCTCAGACTCAAAATATCAGCTAAGCATTCATCCTTTGAGACGATAATGCACGAACACACCAGTAGAATCGGCCAAATGTACCGTATCTGCTGATACGAAACCGACGAGGATTTTCGAGATCGGTGGAAACTTAAAGTGCTCCTTTGCTCGATCCCTCCTCGCACACTGGGTGGTCTCAGAGTGGCCGCTGTCCGAGAATGGTACAGGCTCGGGGAGAAGCGTCTCAACCGTCACGTGGTCAGTAAGCTGAGGAGAGTCCGAGGATGAAATCAGTGTACGGGGTGGAGCGACACAGTCTCAAATGTTACACAGCAGCAGATTTCAATTTCATAGATATGTGTACAAATGAAAGACCGAGAACTAAATCCTCGGATTAAAATGGGTGGAACGAATTCTCTCATCACTACTCTTCAGTCTATACATTGAAGAAACAGTAATGGAAACAAAACAGAATTGCCAATCATTAACATTAACAATGGTCTGCTGTGAATTCTCGAGCATATTCTCAGTTCACATATAATAAATTTCCTCAAGACTGAAAAGCCTCTGTCCACGAATCAGCATGGTTTTAGAAAGCACCGCCTATCCGAAATGCAGGTTGTTTTTTTCTTGCACGATATATTACGAGCTACGGATGAAGGCAACAGGCAGATACCATATTTCTAGATTTCTGGAAAGCATTTCACGTGGTGCCCCACTGTAGACTGTGAATAAAGATATAAGCGTACGGACTAACTTTCCAGATACACGAGTGGCTCAAATACTTCTTAAGTAACAGATCCCAGTACTTTGACTTCAATGGCGAGTGTTCACCAGAAATGAGGGTATCGTCAAGAGCGTCCCACGGAAGTGCGGTAATTGTGCTGTTATTTTCTACACAACTGGAAATGGAAAAAAGAACACATTGACACCGGTGTGTCAGACCCACCATACTTGCTCCGGACACTGCGAGAGGGCTGTACAAGCAATGATCACACGCACGGCACAGCGGACACACCAGGAACCGCGGTGTTGGCCGTCGAATGGCGCTAGCTGCGCAGCATTTGTGCACCGCCGCCGTCAGTGTCAGCCAGTTTGCCGTGGCATACGGAGCTCCATCGCAGTCTTTAACACTGGTAGCATGCCGCGACAGCGTGGACGTGAACCGCATGTGCAGTTGACGGACTTTGAGCGAGGGCGTATAGTGGGCATGCGGGAGGCCGGGTGGACGTACCGCCGAATTGCTCAACACGTGGGGCGTGAGGTCTCCACAGTACATCGATGTTGTCGCCAGTGGTCGGCGGAAGGTGCACGTGCCCGTCGACCTGGGACCGGACCGCAGCGACGCACGGATGCACGCCAAGACCGTAGGATCCTACGCAGTGCCGTAGGGGACCGCACCGCCACTTCCCAGCAAATTAGGGACACTGTTGCTCCTGGGGTATCGGCGAGGACCATTCGCAACCGTCTCCATGAAGCTGGGCTACGGTCCCGCACACCGTTAGGCCGTCTTCCGCTCACGCCCCAACATCGTGCAGCCCGCCTCCAGTGGTGTCGCGACAGGCGTGAATGGAGGGACGAATGGAGACGTGTCGTCTTCAGCGATGAGAGTCGCTTCTGCCTTGGTGCCAATGATGGTCGTATGCGTGTTTGGCGCCGTGCAGGTGAGCGCCACAATCAGGACTGCATACGACCGAGGCACACAGGGCCAACACCCAGCATCATGGTGTGGGGAGCGATCTCCTACACTGGCCGTACACCACTGGTGATCGTCGAGGGGACACTGAATAGTGCACGGTACATCCAAACCGTCATCGAACCCATCGTTCTACCATTCCTAGACCGGCAAGGGAACTTGCTGTTCCAACAGGACAATGCAGGTCCGCATGTATCCCGTGCCACCCAACGTGCTCTAGAAGGTGTAAGTCAACTTCCCTGGCCAGCAAGATCTCCGGATCTGTCCCCCATTGAGCATGTTTGGGACTGGATGAAGCGTCGTCTCAGGCGGTCTGCACGTCCAGCACGAACGCTGGTCCAACTGAGGCACCAGGTGGAAATGGCATGGCAAGCCGTTCCACAGGACTACATCCAGCATCTCTATGATCGTCTCCATGGCAGAATAGCAGCCTGCATTGCTGTGAAAGGTGGATATATACTGTACTAGTGCCGACATTGTACATGCTCTGTTGCCTGTGTCTATGTGCCTGTGGTTCTGTCAGTGTGATCATGTGATGTATCTGACCCCAGGAATGTGTCAATAAAGTTTCCCCTTCCTGGGACAATGAATTCACGGTGTTCTTATTTCAATTTCCAGGAGTGTATATACACACAGAGTAAACAGCAGCCTGTGGCTGTTCGCTGATGGTGCTGTACACCGTGACATCCGACTGAAGTGTTACATGCCATTTAGGCAAATGACATTTCACACTCCTCGTGAAGTACAAGGAAAGACGATTGGGACAGAGTAACACGAGGGTGAGTCAAATGAAAACCTTAAGTATTTCTTTAAATATTACACTCCTGGAAATTGAAATAAGAACACCGTGAATTCATTGTCCCAGGAAGGGGAAACTTTATTGACACATTCCTGGGGTCAGATACATCACATGATCACACTGACAGAACCACAGGCACATAGACACAGGCAACAGAGCATGCACAATGTCGGCACTAGTACAGTGTATATCCACCTTTCGCAGCAATGCAGGCTGCTATTCTCCCATGGAGACGATCGTAGAGATGCTGGATGTAGTCCTGTGGAACGGCTTGCCATGCCATTTCCACCTGGCGCCTCAGTTGGACCAGCGTTCGTGCTGGACGTGCAGACCGCCTGAGACGACGCTTCATCCAGTCCCAAACATGCTCAATGGGGGACAGATCCGGAGATCTTGCTGGCCAGGGTAGTTGACTTACACCTTCTAGAGCACGTTGGGTGGCACGGGATACATGCGGACCTGCATTGTCCTGTTGGAACAGCAAGTTCCCTTGCCGGTCTAGGAATGGTAGAACGATGGGTTCGATGACGGTTTGGATGTACCGTGCACTATTCAGTGTCCCCTCGACGATCACCAGTGGTGTACGGCCAGTGTAGGAGATCGCTCCCCACACCATGATGCCGGGTGTTGGCCCTGTGTGCCTCGGTCGTATGCAGTCCTGTTTGTGGCGCTCACCTGCACGGCGCCAAACACGCATACGACCATCATTGGCACCAAGGCAGAAGCGACTCTCATCGCTGAAGACGACACGTCTCCCTTCGTCCCTCCATTCACGCCTGTCGCGACACCACTGGAGGCGGGCTGCACGATGTTGGGGCGTGAGCGGAAGACGGTCTAACGGTGTGCGGGACCGTAGCCCAGCTTCATGGAGACGGTTGCGAATGGTCCTCGCCGATACCCCAGGAGCAACAGCGTCCCTAATTTGCTGGGAAGTGGCGGTGCGGTCCCCTACGGCACTGCGTAGGATCCTACGGTCTTGGCATGCATCCGTGCGTCGCTGCGGTCCGGTCCCAGGTCGACGGGCACGTGCATCTTCCGCCGACCACTGGCGACAACATCGATGTACTGTGGAGACCTCACGCCCCACGTGTTGAGCAATTCGGCGGTACATCCACCCGGCCTCCCGCATGCTCACTATACGCCCTCGCTCAAAGTCTGTCAACTGCACATACGGTTCACGTCCACGCTGTCTCGGCATGCTACCAGTGTTAAAGACTGCGATGGAGCTCCGTATGCCACGGCAAACTGGCTGACACTGACGGCGGCGGTGCACAAATGCTGCGCAGCTAGCGCCATTCGACGGCCAACACCGCGGTTCCTCGTGTGTCCGCTGTGCCGAGCGTGTGATCATTGCTTGTACAGCCCTCTCGCAGTGTCCGGAGCAAGTATGGTGGGTCTGATACATCGGTGTCAATGTGTTCTTTTTTCCATTTCCAGGAGTGTATTTATTGTGAAGAAGTGGTACAAAGCTGTATTACTTTTAAACATAATCTCCCCCACTCTCAATGCAAGTGCTCCAGCGCTTACAAAGAGCATAAATTCATTTAGAAAAAAATTCTGGTGGTAGTCTGCACAGCCACTCATGCACCACGTGGCCTACCTCTTCATCAGAACGGAATTTCTTTCCTCCCATTGTTTCTTTGAGTGGTCCAAACATATGGAAATCACTTGATTTGATTGCAGGCCACAGATGATTTTTTGGGAGATCTGTGTATGATGCACTGGCGAAATGGTCCCTCTTGGGATGTAATGCTCCAAAATGACGTCTTTTTTGTCCCAAGAGAAAGTCAGCATAACCTTCCCAGCTGATGGTTCTGTTCGAAACTTCTTTGGTTTTGGTGATGAGGAATGGCCCCATTCCTTGTTCGCTCTCTTCGTTTCCGGTTGCTGGAAGTGAAACCAGGTTTCGTCCCCAGTAACGAGTCTTCCAAGGAAGCAATCACCTTCTGGTTCAAAGCGCCGAAGAGGCTCTTCACAAGCATCAACATGTCGTTCTCTCATTTCAGGAGTCAGCTGCCGTGGCACCCATCTTGCAGACACTTTGTGAAACTGGAGCACATCGTGCACAATGTGGTGTGCTGACCCATGACTAATCTGTAAACATGCTACAATGTCATTCAGTGTCTCTCGGCAGTTTTCCTTCACTATGGCTTCAGTTGCCGCAATGTTCTGTGGAGTCACAACTCGTTGTGCCTGACCTGGACAAGGAGCATCTTCCACTGAAGTCACACCATGTACAAACTTCCTACTCCATTTGTAGACTTGCTGCTGTGACAAACATGCATCAACGTACTGAACCTTTATTCGTCGATGAATTTCAATAGGTTTCACATCTTCACTACGCAAAAACCGAATGACAGAACCCTGTTCTTCCCTGGTGCAAGCCGCAAGTGGGGCGGCCATCTTTATACTGACACTGCGACGGTATGTGTGCATCTGCACTATGCTGCCACCTACAGGCCATTCTGCACGCTGTTTGTAGCACGCTCTCCAACTTACAGGATGACGGCGCGAAAATTCGTTTTGTTATTACAAATTTAAGGTTTTCATTTGACTCACCCTCTTATTAAGTAGGGAGTAAGTCACTGAAAGTAAATTGTGAGCGGATTTTTATTTTTGTACGTGCATAATTAAATGGGAGGTGTGGAGTACAAGAGAACGGCAAGAGGTGGTGACAACTAAACGGCTCGAGCTGCTGTGTGTGGAGCCTTTCCCATTTTGGCATCACAGCTTAGCAGTGCCTTCACCGTCAAAGAGCAACCACACTCTCTGAGAAGGAAAACAAAACACAAGATGGTTTTTTCACAAATGAAATATATTGTCATCTTGAATGTCACGTTCAGCCTTCCCCAAGGCATATGTCGCACAAAAAATGTGTTCTCCTCTAGTTCATAAATCACTCTAATGATCTGTACAACCATTTGAGGAAATATATGTTTGTAGAAGGAAAGAAGTAAATGGGCTCTTTCACAGTATGAGTAGAAGTAATCTTCTTTTGCTCCAATCACAGCTGCAGAACGTGAAGAAGTCAATCCTTTCCTCTCCTACTCACAGGATTTCAGAGGCACAGATTAGCATGACCTCTACTTCAAGAGAATTGCTCGGACTAGAAGAAAAAGGTAAATACGCCAAATGTTACGTTGGATAACAGGTCTTATGAAGTATTCTGACTCAGCTTCAATTACGAGTAACAAGCCAGCAGCTACATAAAACACTAACCCGACAAGAACAACACTTCACAACATCGTGATATAAAATTTTACTTTATCACGTAAGTACCATTTATTTAATTTGCACTCTGTATGGATCAAATGAAATAAATTGAAAAGAGCCTAATCACAATCAGGTCTCGATTTTTTTGTATCAAAGTGCATCTTTTTACCACCTATTGCTTTCTTATGTAAGTAATCAGAATATTGTCACTCTCGAGTAACCTCCACAATTCTCTCACCACGTCATACAGCCCTGCTCTACAATCCCACTATTGATGATTGACGGTTCCCCAAAATGCCCTTTTCAACCTACTCATTTTTGCACTTTGCACTGTTCAGAAGACAGCTGGCTCCAAAAGCACAGAATGCTCTTGCTCGCTATACACACTGGAGTTCGCCCCACAGTGTGCTTCTGACTGTAGGCCTAGTGATTCAACTTTTTCCTAGTGTTCAGATCATGTGCGAATGAGGCCCCTCCTACATGCACTCGCCTTAATATTGCGTATCACATCACTGACTGAATGACTGTCAACCACTATAAAAATGAGCCCACAACATGGTCTCTCCATTACTCACATGAATAAGGGAAATGAATGTTTTCATTAGGAAACAATTTATGTCGGTTACACAGTCAGAACAGAAGCATCATTTAGACTACTGGCCATTAAAATTGCTACACCACGAAGATGACGTGCTACAGACGCGAAATTTAACCGACAGGAAGAAGATGCTGTGATACGCAAATGATTAATTTTTCAGAGCATTCACACAAGGTTGGCGCCAGTGGCGACACATACAACTTACTGACATGAAGAAAGTTTCCAACCAATTTCTCATATGCGAACAGCAGTTGACCTACGTTGCATGGTTAAATGCTGTTGTGGTGCCTCGTGTAAGGAGGAGAAATGCGTACCATCACATTTCCGACTTTGATAAAGGTCGGATTGTAGGGTATCGCGATTGCGGTTTATCGTATCGCGACATTGCTGCTCGCGTTGGTCGAGATCCAATGACCGTTAGCAGAATACGACGCTGCATCATAGACAGGAGCGCCTGCGATGGTGTACTCAGTGATGAACCTGGGTGCACGAATGGCGAAACGGATGAATCCAGGTTCTGTTTACAGCATCGTGACAGTCGCATCCGTGTTTGGCGACATCGCGGTGAACGCACATTGGAAGCGTGTACTCGTCATCGCCATACTGGCGTATCACCTGGCATGATGGTATGGGGTGACATTGGCTACACGTCTCGGTCACCTCTTGTTTGCACTGACGGCACTTTGAACAGTGGACATTACAGTTCAGATGTGTTATGACCCATGGCTCTACCCTTCATTCAGTCCCTGCAAAACCCTACATTTCAGCAGGATAATGCACGACCACATGTTGCAGGTCCTGTACAGGCCTTTCTGGATACAGAAAATGTTTGGCTGTTGCCCTGGCCAGCACATTCTCCAGATCTCTCACCAATTGAAAATGTCTGGTCAATGGTGGCCGAGCAACTGGCTCGTCACAATAGGCCAGTCACTACACTTGATGAACTGTGGTATCGTGTTGAAGCTGTATGGGCAGCTCTACCTGTACACACCATTCAGGCTCTGTTTGACTCAATGCCAGGGGTATCAAGGCCGTTATTACGGCCAGAGGTGGTTGTTTTGGATACTGATTTCTCAGGATCTATGCACCCAAATTGCGTGTAAATGTAATCACATGTCAGTTCTAGTATAATATATTTGTTCAATGAATACCCGTTTATCATCTGCATTTCTTCTTGGTGTTGCAATTTGAATGGCCAGTAGTGTAAAATACAATACAGTTTACGTATAAGTGTGGTGGCTCCCTGAAATCATACATGAAGAAGAGAGCACTTCCCCAATGACACCTGTGTGTGGTACCTGATCTAAATTATACTGAGCATGTATCTTCCCAGACATATTTCCTTTAACACTATCCAGTTGGCTTTAGTTCTTTGTAACTTTCAGCGCCCAGATAAAAGTTCAGTTACTGGTCACTCTAATCTCAGATCTGTCACACGGGTCTTACTCACTAATTCACATCTTGCAAAATCTCATAAAATATCAGAGGACTTGTACAGGTACGATATTAAATGCTTCGAGGTGACCATTGGTAGTTTATATATAATTGTAAAGAAGATGCAGTAATGAAGTGCTAGTGCACCAAATACTTACCAGTACTTGAGAAGTGAGTCAAGCTGCATGGCCATCTCTAACACTGGTGGATAGGATTACATCAGATGCCGGAATTCTTTAACAATGTCGGAACTGCTCTCAGCATAATAACAGGTGCAGCAGCAAAACAGACAATTTTTAAACCTCCACCAGTGATAAAAATTTATTCACATCAATATAAAAGAAATACAACACCAATTTACAAAGCTTGCAATTTAAAATACCCATGACCCAAAAATGATATCACATAGGTGCTCGCCATTTTATTTTTTTCATACACATTTCAAGCCTTTTACAGAAGTCAGCAGTCACATATTGTAGGACTGACACCAGAATTCCCTTAACTTCCTCCCGAA
This sequence comes from Schistocerca americana, assembly GCF_021461395.2. Classification (NCBI taxonomy): domain Eukaryota; kingdom Metazoa; phylum Arthropoda; class Insecta; order Orthoptera; family Acrididae; genus Schistocerca; species Schistocerca americana. Next base: position 192,240,662 of record NC_060128.1, read on the forward strand.
TTTGATCCCTCCGTTTCTGGATGGTGTGTGATACGTCAGACTAGCAGATCTGTGATTTCAAAGGCCCCAAAGGAAGAAATCACATGCTCAAAGCTCAGCGTAGGAAATATCACCACTCTTGTAGGTGATGCACATAGCGCTGTCTTGTTGGAAGAATGTGTCTGCAGTTACAGGAAGCTCAGCAGGTTGTCGCACTAGGAAATGGTTCAATATGTGAACGTAATGTCCTGTAGTTGCAATAGCAGTGTTGCCACAATTGTCTTAAAAAATAAGGCCCTATGATTGCAAATGATAATACACCAATCCACACTACCACTTTGTGACTGTGAAACAGCGTTTCATGAAGCATTTCAGGATTTTAATGTGATCAGTATCTAAAGGTTTGCTTGTTAACAAAGCCTGACACACAAAAATTGTTCTCATTGCTTATGATCTGACTGTTGTACATGCCTCAGATGTTGTTCACAATTTCCTACAACTCCCAGCAAAAAAGCAGTTTTTTATGGGAGGTCATCCACATTCAGTCTTTGCACTGTCTGAATTTTATGTGGGGTGTATTGCAGTTCCTCATGCAATATTTGCCATTCACCATACAATGTGATCTGATATGTCAAGTTGCAGTGCATGCTCACGTCCAGAACACCTGGGACTTTGGCTGAAGACAGTATAACAGCTTCTATGCAACTCTTGGACCTTCGGCAACATTTTTCTGTCCGGCACTCCAACACAGAGACTTTTGTCGAGTGCCCGATCGTGATGCCTTCTCAAAATACCAGAAGGCACCCCTACTTAGGCTCTTTTGAATCATCGGGAGCCATTACTATGAATTGATTTTTGTCTCAAAATACCTTAACTAAAGTTCATTTGTGCACTTTGCCATTTCTTCTGTCCTCCAACTCCTACCACAGTGCTTGAAAAGTATAAAAATTTTGCACAATAGTTTGCATCTTCCAGCCATCTGAGTTATGCACAGTCCCAAATTTGCAGTAAAAGAGTACCCATGCAGAGAATCTGCCGCAATCTAAAGGGCACTGTAAATGAACAATGTCAAACTTCACTAGTATTGTCAAATTATTTGGCAGTATGCAGCTTTGTCTGACGTGGTTTTTGATGATGATGATGATGATGATCGGTTTGTAGGGCCTCAATGATACAATTATCAGCACCTGTACAAATTCCCAATCGTTACACAGTCTGGCCTCACCATTTCCCTGAATGATGAGGAAATGATGAAGACACGACAAACACCCAGTCCCTGGGCAGAGAAAATCCTTGACCTGACTGGGAATCAAACCCAGGTCCACATGAATCAGAGGCAGCAACACTAACCACTAGATGATGAGCTGCAGACTCCAGTGTGTTTGTCAGACTTTTGTGCTTGACCGTTTGAGGGATCGAAGTTGTCGGTGTTAATGTTTCGCTGCAGATGTTTAGCGAGAAAGAGTTTCTGCCACAGCGTAGTGAGTTTCCGTGATTGTGGAAGTTATGGTCGAAAGAGTACCAGTATATAGAAAAAAACAAAAGAGCACTGGCAGTTAGCAAAATGGTAGAGTTATTGCATCTTTCCCAGCCATATATTATGCAGGAAGATATAAGAAGATAATCAATATTCTATGCACAATATATAAGTGAGAGTGCTATAAAATAAAGAAATTGAAGCTCTCTGGTTCTTCCATGGATGATGTATATATTTTTATGCTGTGGTTTTTTAATAAACTATCATTACAGTTTCCTGGATACAATTATCTCTCAGTTTCAAAAATTCCCTCGACCAGCATCTTGTTTTCTTTTTCTTCTTTATACACAGTGCTACAGTGAAAGCAAGAAATGCTTAGGCTACATTACCAGCCCTTCCCACTAATGTCAAAACACTGTGCAACATGATACACATAGTTTGATGGCTCTTTCAACAGTGAGATTAAATTTTACAGACTTTGATGATACGCGTATGTGCTTGTTTGACAAACCAGTGATCAGAAAACAGTGAATCCGACGAACATGTTTGACTGTTACCATACCGCGGGTGTTAAGAATTTCACAGAGGTAACGATGTGTCAATGTTCTTCTTGACATGGAACTCGCTGTAACCAGTACCCCCTGTGGCACCAGCTAGAAATCTTGCCACCTGTATCTCTCCAGCAAGACTTGCAGTAAAGGTGCCCATATTGACTCTCACTGCTCATACACACTCCTTTTGTGCTTAATTCAAGCTCACAGTAGCTCATAATATCAATTACTTAAACAGAATTATGCAATAAATATTTTTTCCTACATCATTCTTCATTGTCTTAACCGGTATTCGTAATCAGATTAATTACGCAATAACTATCGTGAAGGTGGAATGAGGGCGGCACGGAGTTTGGATTCCAACCCAGCGTCACCCTAAAAGCTGATGATGAACTTTGATAGGAGAGTCATTATGTATATTAAAAAATTTCATTGTAGCCTTAGTTCACACGCCACAGTAGCCATTTTAAGTTACTGAAATATGCCAGCTGTCCTTTCATCATGGTGGTGTGTTGGTACTGGTGGTACACGTAGGGCAATCAGTGGTGCGGCCATCAGCACCTGTACTAAACCAGTTGTAATTCTCGGCCATCTTTATAATTCACTACTATTCTCATCTCAAAATGGTTGTTTCCGATTCGATTTTTCTTTGTACCATTGAAAAGAGCTCATTTTGTCTGATCAGGAAAAGTTTGTTTCATTTTTGAGACAAACCAGTTAAAAGTAATAAAGAAAATACATGTCTTGACTGCTATTACCAGTGAAGTATATGTGGACTTTTTGAATATGCACATTTGAGAATGATGTAAAATCTGTTGGAACTGTCATTAGTTGTCTTTCTTTTTCTTCAAATAAAAATTAAATTGTGCAGCCTTTGACATTTAGAAGTATTCATCTGTTCATTTACGTTGTTTCTCGCTGCATGGGAATTTGTCACAACACTTTTCACAATCTATAAACGTACAATTATTTTCTGGTGAAAATGTCTGGTGAGTTGTGTGCAAAGTCAAGTGGAAGTAAGAACCAAACTGTACCTTGATGGATGTTCAAGCCAACATTCCAATGCAGTGTGGCATTGGTGTTTCAAACATTTCTGTGAGTCATCTGACAACAGTTTACCTTTCTTTCTGAGCCACCAAAGCCCGTGTCATTCTTTTATTGTCCAACTTCTCAGGTGAAGCATCTTTGCTACAAGTGTACAAAATAAGTAACAAGCAAAAGTCTGTTATGCCAGTCCCAAGCCCAGGGCCTCATCGTGCAAGTGATGAGGAATTAGGGGGGGGGGGGGGGGGGGGGAGGGGGAGGAGTAACAATTTCGTAAAAAAACCAGGGCTCACCTGGCCTGAGAGATAGCACCCTGTGAGTGCTCCACACTAGGATTACAGTGATGACTTCAATGGTAGCAAAGACAGAAAGAATGATTCTGGAATGGCAGAACTAGCAAAAAAAGCAATACGAGGAAAAAATGCACAATTCACCAGAGGTGCAGCTGGAAACATATTCCACAAGCTAACATCCCTGAGTAATATTTTTGTTCCCCTAACTCAACACGTAATCGACAACGGAGACACATTTTGTAACAGATTTTACCCCAGGGAGCTCCCAGTCTCCCATTTCCAACCAAATGAAAATTAGACATATTGATTCTGGGGGCCTATGGCATCATACAAAGAATAAGTCAGAGGATTCTGAAACCTGCTTCAAACAACAAACCCACACAATCAAACAAACAGAATTTAAACCAATTAATGAAAGACTTTCCACAGTAACATTTAAAACATCAAAAAAATTTTACATTATTTTAAGTATGCATGCACCAGCAACTGAGAAATGCTTAACACAGAAAGAGCAAACAGAAAATTTTTGGGAAACTGTGTCAAACACCCCAGACCACATTCCATCAAAAATACAGTATTATACTACTTGGAGACTTTAATGCAGAAACTGGCATAGAATGTCAGCATAGATCAGTAGTAGGAAAATTACCTGCACATAGAAGAACCAACACGTAGCTGAGTGGCAGATAGGCACAACAAAAAGACTTTCACACTTGAAGCTTTTGGCCAATGACCTTTGTCAGCAATAGACACACACACACACACACACACACACACACACACACACACACACACACACACCCGCGCGCGCGCGCGCGCGCGCGCGCGTGGGCGAGTCGTGTGTGTGAGTTGCGTTTGCATGTGTGTGTGTGTGTGTGTGTGTGTGTGTGTGTGTGTGTGTGTGTGCGTGTGCACGCGTATGTGTGTCTATTGCTGACGAAGGACATTGGCCGAAAGATTTAAGTGTGAAAGTCTTTTTGTTGTGCCAATCTGTGACTCAGCATCTCCGTTATATGATGAGTAGCAACTTTCCTTTTCTTAATATTGTTACATTCCATCCTGGATTTTTTATTGTTTGAAAGAACCAACACAAATGGAGAAAGACTGTTAAGCCTATGTGGGCAGCATAACATGGTACTAAAATCTACATTCTTCAAAAAACTTCCTAGAAAACAAACTGCATGGGTATCACCAATTCCAATCTGTGGTGAAAAACAACTCGATCACACTGCTATAAGCAGATATTCTGCAATGGAGTCACTAAATATAAAAGTTGCCAATTTAGATTCAAACCCCTATCCATCTATCATTAAGTTCAAGGTTAGACCAATATTTACAAAAAAGAACCAATAACAACTCAGAAAGTTTGACATTCAGAAGTTATCTAGAAAACATGATTACAAAATGCAGTTTGCAAAAAGAGTTCCTAAATATTGGGAACAACTTCAAAAAGAAATTATTGAGACTGCAGATGAAACTATTCCTCATAAAACGAAATAGAAACATGCCTGCTGGAATCATGATTGTGATGAGTTAATTATAAAGAGACAAGGAACTAGGACTATCTGGAATGCAAATAAAAATGATAAGAACTGGAAAATTTTTGTAGAAGCAAGGAAACATGCATCAAAAGGTCTCAAAAAGATCAAAGTATGGCATATATCAGATCGACTAACATCAATTGAGAAAGACTTCAAGTAGAACAACACAAGTAACTTCTATAAGACATTCAAAAATAGTTTAAAAAAGTATACACCACCAAGCTTACAGTTTATAGATCAGAAGACTGCATATTATAACATGGAGAACTGAGGAATATTTGATGGCTACTTGAAGGAACTACACAATTGTGATACACCAAAAAAATTTCATTTTGATAATGTAATCCAATTACAATCAGACTCAAAGCCGCTAACAACAGAGGAAGTCAAAGAAATCATAAATTAACTTAAACATAGCAAAGTGTCAGGAGAAGATAACATAGTTGCTGAATAATGGAAACACTCTAGTGACAGCGTTATTATAAGTTTAACAGATGATTAGCCTTCCTACCACGACCCTCACACACTTGTTCCATTTTGTATCACTTTGCAACACTATGTCCAGATATTTAAATAACGTGACTGTGTCAAACAGGGCACTATTAATGCTGTTTCCAAACATTATTGGTTTGTTTGACTCTCTTAGAGACCTCATCATATGCAAAATATGCAATGTGCTAAAAACTGATGCAGAACTGATTTTCACATTTCCCACATTCACTTGAATTTGATACACAGGTCATCAAGCACTTCTGTTGCCGTTTCTGCTTCTTAACAGACAGACAGTGCATCACTCGGTTCTTTGCCAGTCGTCTCGTTCGACCGCACCGGAGGCACCTCTGCCTGTTTCTGTACTCTAGCTCGTCAAATGGTGACTCCAAAACTAGCAAGTTTTCATTCTTTTGTGCGTGCCTATTGACAAAACGTGAATTGTGCAACTCTATCTTTCAATGTGATACTTACAACTTTATGACTACCCACTTGTTCCAATCCTTTCATTTTCTTCCGTCATCTATCTGCAGGCAACTGTTTACAGACAGGAAGGAAGACTAGGACTGACACCTATCTGCCACTGCAGTTGATTGTGGCACTTCAGTCGATTCTGAACGTATATACTGAGGTGGAAAAAGTAATGGGATACATCCGAATATTGTGTCAGATCATCTTTTGCCTGGCACTGTGTAGCAGCGTGGTACGGAAGACTCAACAAATCTGCAAAAATACTGAGCACTGCTGCCTCTACAGCCACCTACAATTGTGGAGGTGTTGCCAGTGCACAAACTGACCTCTCAGTTATGTACCACAAACGTTTGACGGGATCCGTGTGGGGTGATAGGGTTGGCCAAATCGTCCACTTGAACTGTCCAGAGTGTTCTTCAAACTGATCGCAAACAATTGTGGCCCGGTGAGGTGGCGCAATGTCATCCGTCACCGTTTGGAAACGTAAAGTCCACGAATGGCTGCAAACGGTCTCCGAGTAGCCGACATAGCTGTTTACAGGCAATGGTTGATTTGGTTGGACCAGTGGATCCAGTCCACTACAGGCAAACACAGCCCACACCATTACGGAGTTACCACCAGCTCGCACAGTGCCTCGTTGAAAACTTGGGACCGTGGCTTCACGGGACCGACACCGCAACTGAACCCCACTATCGGCTCATACCGACTGAAATCCAGACTCGTCTGACCGGGCCACAGTTTTACAGTCATCTAGGGTCCAATCGATATGGTCATGAGCCCAGAAAAATCACTGCAGGTTATTTCATTCTGTCAGCAACGGCACTCACATCAGCTGTCTGCTGCCGTAGCCTACTGACACCAAATTTCACCACACTCATTTCTGTGGTTATATCATGTATTGTCACTCGTCTGTTACCACTGACAACTCGGCACAAACATCACTGCTCTCAGTCGTCGAGTCGAGGCCGTCGGCCACTGTGTTGTCTGTGCTGAGAGGTAATGCCTGAAATTAGGTATTCTCTCTGCCCTTTTGACACTGTGGACTGTGGAATACTCAATTCCCTACCAATTTCTGAAATGGAGTCTCCCACGAATCTAGCTCAAACTACCATTTCATGTTCAAAGTCTATTAATTCCTGTCGTGAGCCGTAATTATGTTGGAAGTCTTTTCACGTGGATCACATGAGTACAAATGAAGCTCCACCAGTGCATTGTTCTTTTACACCTGCCTGTCTCGGCTTTGCTCATCCCTTCCCAGAAGTACTCAGTACATTGCGACATTTTCTAGGCTGGCACAACTCTCTTCAGTTTGTCAGAATTGTGGTGTCAGCGCTGTTTACCTTCCACTATTTGTTCGTGGTGTGATGGACGTTCGCAGAGGCAGTCTAGAGATATATCGTCACGAGTTTTTAAAAATGGTTGGGGGATGACAGAAGAGAGGGATGATATTATATGGTCATGTAAAAGACAGATACTGCAAATTTGCTATGAAATGATACGAAAATAGTATACACAAGCCATTTAAAGGTTTAGTTGAGAATAAAAGAGCAAAAAATTACAATGACCGACAGATGGAATTGGTCATTCAGTAGGTCGAGAATCACTCTGTACTAAATTTGCCAAGATGCAGCATGTGAAGACATTGGTGGTACAAATAGTAAATTTTCTGGAATTGCATGCATTATTACACTGTCAGTTGCAACAGTTTTGTATGGAACTGAACAAAGAGTGTAGAGACTTTACATATTACTGCAAAATATCTTGGTTAGTCCAAGGGCATGCTGGAACAATTTTTTGATTTGAAACTCACTATTGTTCAATTTATGAAGGAAAAAAGGAGTGCAGGAACGAAAATTAGAAGATTCAGAATTGATTGCAAGCCTCACATTTTAAGTGCACTTTACTCACACTGCCCACAGTAAGACTTGCAAGGTGAGAAACAACTTTATTTGATGGGGTTGCATTTAAGAAGAAAATCACTTTATGGAACACATTCTGACAAACACAGTCAGTTTCCTAAGCTCACTGTCATTAAAGGAAATGCAAAATTTGAAGAAACAATTTTGGCCTCAATAGAATTACAAGGATATTTTCCGAAATGTTTCCAGGACACTACCATTCTTACATTTGTTTTCAAATTGTTTTTAAGATTGTTTGCCATTCAGTTGAAAGCACCTTGTGAATGTGCACATGTAACTGGCTGTCCTCCAAGATGATTCCCATTTTAATCACAAATCCTTTTCTGTTAAAACTGTCCAGGACACCTTCATTGCTTTCTTCAGGTAGAGTTTCCATGTCACCACAATGAGGTTACAAAAGTGCCACAATATTTTGACTAACATTCTTGTGAAGACAACCGTTTTTATTATAAAACTAAATAAGTCATCATTAAATGGCAACTTCAGTGGGAACATCTGTGAAATTGTCTGCATCTGTCCATATACCGACAGTTTGTACCAGGTAAAAACTATATTACTGAAAATTTGTTTTTTTATGATCCACGTCCCCCCCATGAACTGTGGACCTTGCCGTCAGTGGGGAGGCTTGTGTGCCTCAGTGATACAGATAGCCGTACCGTAGGTGCAACAACAACAGAGGGATATCTGTTGAGAGGCCAGATAAACATGTGGTTCCTGAAGAGGGGCAGCAGCCTTTTCAGTAGTTGCAGGGGCAACAGTCTGGATGATTGACTGATCTGGCCTTGTAACACTAACCAAAACGGACTTGCTGTGCTGGTACTGCGAACGGCTGAAAGTGAGGGGAAGCTACAATAATAATTTTTCCCGAGGGCATGCAGCTTTGCTGTATGGTTAAATAATGATGGTGTTCTCTTGGGTAAAATATACCAGAGGTAAAATAGTCCCCCATTCGGATCTCCGGGCGGGGACTGCTTGGGAGGATGGCGTTATCAGGAGAAAGAAAACTGGCGTTCTACGGATCGGAGTGTGGAATGTCAGATCCCTTAATCAGGTAGGTAGACAAGAAAATTTAAAAAGGGGAATGGATAGGTTAAAGTTAGATATAGTGAGAATTAGTGAAGTTCGGTGGCAGGAGGAACAAGACTCCAGGTCAGGTGAATACAGGGTTATAAGTACAAAATCAAATAGACATAATGAAGGAGGAGGTTTAATAATAAATAAAAAAATAGGAGTGCCAGTAAGCTACTACAAACAGCATAGCGAACACATTATTGTTGCCAAGATAGACATGAAGCCCTCACCTACCACAGTAGCACAAGTTTATATGCCAACTAGCTCCGCAGATGACGAAGAAACTGATGAAATGTATGATGAGATAAAAGAAATTATTCAGATGGTGAAGGGAGATGAAAATTTAATAGTCATGGGTGACTGGAATTTGACAGTAGGAAAAGGAAGAGAAGGAAACATAGTAGGTGAATATGGAATGGTGGAAAGGAATGAAAAAGGAAGCCACCTGGTAGAATTTTGCACAGAGCATAACTTAATCATAGCTGACACTTGGTTCAAGAATCATAAAAGAAGGCTGTATACATGGAAGAACCCTGGAGATACTAAAAGGTATCAGACAGATTATATAATGGTAAAACAGTGATTTTGGAACCAGGTTTTAAATTGTAAGACATTTCCAGGGGCAGATGTGGACTCTGACCACAATCTATTGGTTATGACCTGTAGATTAAAACTAAAGAAACTGCAAAAAGGTGGGAATTTAAGGAGATGGGGCCTGGATAAACCGACAGAACCAAAGGTTGTATAGAGTTTCAGGGAGAGCATTAGGGAATGATTGACATGAATGGGGGAAAGAAATACAGTAGAAGAAGAATGGGTAGCTTTGAGGGATGAAACAGTGAAGGCAGCAGAGGGTCAAGCAGTTAAAAATACAAGGGCTAGTAGAAATGTTTGGGTAACAGAAGATATATTGAATTTAATTGATGAAAGGAGAAAATATAAAAATGCAGTAAATGAAGCAGGCAAAAAGGAAAACAAAAGTCTTAAAAATGAGATCGACAGGAAGTGCAAAACGGCTAAGCAGGGGTGGCTAGAGGACAAATGTAAGGATATAGAGGCATATATCACTAGGGGTAAGATAGATACTGCCTACTGGAAAGTTAAAGACACCTTTGGAGGAAAGAGAACTACTTGTATGAATATCAAGAGCTCAGATGGAAACCCAGTTCGAAGGAAAGAAGGGAAAGCAGAAAGGTGGAAGGAGTATATAGAGGGTCTATACAAGGGGGTTGTACTTGAGGACAATATTATGGCAATGGAAGAGAATGTAGATGAAGATGAAATGGGAGATATGATACTGCATGAAGAGTTTGACAGAGCGCTGAAAGACCTGAGTCTAAACAAGGCCCCGGGAGTAGCAACATTCCATTAGAATTATTGATAGCCTTGGGAGAGCCAGCCCTAACAAAACTCTACCATCTAGTGAGCAAGATGTATGACACAGACAAAATACCCTCAGACTTCAAGAAGAATATAATAATTCCAATCTCAAAGAATGCAGGTGTTGACATATGTGAAAATTACCAAACTATCAGTTTAATAAGCCACAGCTGCAAAATACTTACATGAATATTTTACAGACGAATGGAAAAACTGGTAGAAACTGACCTCAGGGAAGATCAGTTTGGATTCCGCAGAAATGTTGGAACACATGAGGCAATACTGACCCTACGACTTATCTTAGAAGATAGATTAAGCAAAGGCAAACCTACGTTTCTAGCATTTGTAGACTTAGAGAAAGCTTTTGACAATGTTGACTGAAATACTCTTTTTCAAATTCTGAAGGTGGCAGGGGTAAAATGCAGGGAGCAAAAGGCTATTTACAATTTGTACAGAAACCAGATGGCAGTTATTAGAGTTGAGGGGCATGAAAGGGAAGCAGTGGTTGGGAAGGGAGTGAGAGAGGGTTGTAGCCTATCCCTGATGTTATTCAATCTGTATATTGAGCAAGCAGTAAAGGAAACAAAAGAAAAATTTGAAGTAGGAATTAAAATCAATGGAGAAGAAATAAAAACTTTGAGGTTTGCCGATGACATTGTAATTCTGTCAGAGACAGCAAAGGACCTGGAAGAGCAGTTGATCGGAATGGACAGTGTCTTGAAAGGACGATATAAGCTGAATATCATCATCATCATCATCATCTTGGACAGTTTCCAGCCACTGGCTGGGTCTGTCGGGAACACAAGCCTCTCCATCGTGTTCTGTCTTTCCACCATTCCCCCTCTTCCACCTTCGTCCAGTTCTCTCCTCTTCTCGCTACACATTCCTTCACTCCCTTCACCCATCTATCTCTTGGTCTTCTCCTGGGCCTTTTCCCCTCCAGTTGCAGGTCAAACATCCTCTTTGGAATTCTTCCCTCATCCATTCTCTTCATGTGTCCATACCACTGCAGTCTTGATTTTTCTATCCTGTCCTGTACTGGTTCCTCCTTTAGTCTTTCCCTCACATACACATTTCACAATCTGTCTCGTCTTGTTACACTCAACCTGCTCCTCTGGAACTTCATTTCACTAGCTTGTATTCTACTTTTGTCGCTATTATGCATTACCCATGTCTCACTTCCGTATGCCAATATGGGGACAAAGTAGGTTCGGTATATAATTCCCTTGGATTTCTGTGGCACCTCCTTGCTCCAAATAAGCCCCCTAATGCATTTGAAGAACTGCCCTGCTTTTCTGCACCTTTCATTTATTTCCATTGTGTTTCCCCCCTTACTTTCAATCATGCTTCCCAGGTACTTGAAGTTCTCTACCACTTGTAGTTTTACCCCTCCACAAGTTATATCCACATTTGGCCTATTCTTCTTCCTTGTTGTGACAATTATTTCACTTTTCTTTGCAGAGAAATGCATTCCATATAGTGCTGCCGTTGCCTCCCATACATCTAACTGCTCTTGCACCTCCTTCTCGCAATTTCCCCATAACATCAGGTCATCGGCAAAAAGCACTGCTTTCATTTTATGATCTCCAATTGCATCTGATACTTGCTGTAGGATTTCATCCATAACAATCATAAACAATAAAGGTGAAAGTGCACTTCCCTGTCACAGCCCATTTTCCAGCTTGAACCATGCAGTACGTTCCCTCCCCACTTTCACACAACTCTCACTTCCCTCATACATTTTTCTGACTTTTTGTGTTATCTCTTGATCTATCCCTTTTGCTTTCAGCACATCCCAGAGCTTGTCCCTATAGATACTGTCATACGCCTTCTCAATATCTAAAAAGGCCATGATTAAGTCCTTCCCGTACTCATAGTGCCTTTCCTGCAGTTGCCTTACCGCAAATATGAGGTCCGTTGTTGATCTTCCCGGTCTGAAACCATACTGCTCCTCTTGCAGTCTACTTTCAATACTGCTTCTTATTCTCTTCTCCAGGATCTTTTCGTAGATTTTTCCACAGTGGCATAGCAGGGTGATTCCTCTGTAGTTCTCACATCTCCTTTTATCCCCTTTCTTGAAGATCGGGACTATAATTCCTTTCTTCCAATCCTCAGGAATTCTGTTCTCCTTCCACACCACCCTCAGCACTCTGTATAGCCACTGGGTTCCTACTTCTCCTGCTGCTCGTATCATATCCACTGTTACTTCGTCCCAACCTGGTGCCTTGCCCCCTTTCATCCTCTTTATGGCTTCTTCCACTTCATTCCAAGTTAGATCATCAATTTCCCCACTATTATAATCGTCTGCTGCCTTAGGCTCTCCATCGCTGTTAGTTACCCGCTTGGCGGCATTCAACAGATCTTCAAAGTACTCCTTCCAAATCTTTTTGAGCTCATGCATTTCCTCCACAACTCTTCCATTATTATCCATGATCCTCAGGCACTCACTTCTGTCGTTCCTCTTATTTCTTACCATGGTGTAAAGTACTTTTTTGTTCCCTTCACTGTCCTCTTCTAACATTCTTGTCCATTTTTCCATCCACTTCTTCTTCTCCACCCTTACTATGGTCTGTGCCGCTTTCTTGCTTTCCTTATATTTTACCCTAGCTTCCTCTGTTCAGGTCTGGAACCATTCTCTGAAGGCTTTGTTCTTTCGAAGTACTGCCTCTTTACATATGTTGTTCCACCATGGGGTTTCCTTATTTCTCCTCTGTGCTAGTTCTTCCGCACACAGTCTCAGCTGCCTCAACTAGAGCCCTCTTAAAATCTCCCCATTCTTCTTCCACTGTTCTCTGATCTTCCTTTGGCAGCTTCTTCCTGATCAGTGTCTGGTACTGGGTCCTCCGTTCATCCTCTTTCAGCATCCATGTCTTCAACCTTTTCTCCTGTATATCTGTTGCCCTCCTATCTTTTTTCTCTCTCAGGGTGGCTACCAACAGCCGATGGTCACTGTCTAAAGCCTCAGATGGAATGACCTTAACATCTGTGAGGCTGCTCATCATCTGCCTATCCACTAGTACATAGTCTACTACTGAAGTTTGGGACCAGTCTCCACTGTACCAAGTTATTTTGTGGCTACTTCTCTTCTTGTACCAGGAATTTGCGATCGCCAGCCCATTCCTCTTGCAGAATTCCAGCAACAATTTTCCTTCTCTATTTCGGTTCCCCCAGCCCTCTGGTCCCATTATCTCCTCGAATTCTTTCCTGTCTGTGCCAACATGTGCATTGAGGTCCCCTATTATAATCTGATTACCTCCATTTAGCTGCTTTTGCATGTCATCTTCAAATTCCTCCTTCTCCTTTTTTGTACACCCCACCTGTGGGGCATATGCTTGGATGATTTCAATGCTTTTTCCTTTCACTCGTACTCTGGCTTTTATCGTTCGATCATTGATACCTTCCACCTCCTCCTGCAGACCCTCTCTGACCACTATTGCCACTCCATTTCTTCCCCTCTCATTCCCTATCCAGTACAGTTTACATCCTTTACTTAGTGGTTTTTCACCAACTCCTCTCCACCTAGTCTCAGCAAGTCCCAAGATGTCCAATTTCCTCCTTTCCATCATTTCTACAATTTCTTCTAACTTCCCAGTTAGAGTCCTTACGTTTAAGGTGCCCAGTCGTAAACCATCTCGTAATCCTTTTCCATTGCTTGGTCGGTTTCCTTCAAATCCGTTCCGTGATCCGAGGCATGTTCCCTTTTTGAAAGCAGTTGATTTATCCACTACTGGCTTGCTAGGCCTATCGCAGCTTCACCAGAGCCCCGTTAGCCGTCACGTTTCAGGGTTCCCATAGGGCCTTCCCAGCTACTGTAGCGGTCCTGGGGCACACGAAGTCCCCGCTGTACATCGCCCCTATAGGCAGTCCCCTACTTTGTGCCGTTGCCCATGTCCCACGACTTGGACGAGGGGTTGGACTTCTGGGAGCTGAATATCAACAAAAGCAAAATGAGGATAATGGAATGTATTCGAATTAAATTGGGTAATGCTGAGGGAATTAGATTAGGAGATGAGACACTTAAAGTAGTATATAAGTTTTGCTATTTGGGGAGCAAAATAACTGATGATGGTCGAAGTACAGAGGATATAAGATGTATACTGGCAATGGCAAGGAAAGCGTTTCTGAAGAAGAGGAATTTGTTAACATCAAGTATAGATTTAAGTGTCAGGAAGTCGTTTCTGAAAGTACTTGTATGGAGTGTACCCATCCATGGAAGTGACACTTGGATGATAAATAGTTTAGACAAGAAGAGAATAGAAGCTTTCGAAATGTGGTGCTACAGAAGAATGCTGAAGATTCGATGGGTAGATCACGTAACTAATGAGGAGGTACTGAACAGAATTGGGGAGTAGAGGAATTTGTGGCTCAACTTGACTTGAAGAAGGGATTGATTGGTAGGACACATTCTCAGAATCCAAGGGATCACTAATTTAATATCATCTAGGTTGGAGGGTAAAAATCGTAGAGGGAGACCAAGAGATAAATACACTAAGCAGATTCAGAAGGATGTAGGTTGCAGTAGTTACTGGGAGATGAAGAAGCTTGCACAGGACAGAGTAGTATGCAGAGCTGCATCAAACCAGTCTCTGGTCTGAAGACCACAACAACAACAACAACAACAACAACATGATCCACATTGTTGAGAAATATGAAATACAAAACCAAGTCACATGCAATGAGTTTGTGCTGCCATTTAAACGTGGTTCAATGTTTCCTCTTCACCCCTCACTGACACTGAGGTTTGGTGGTGGCTTTTCTTTTTTTAATTTTTTTCTGCAGGTATTCATGCTGCTTCTTTGGACTACCACATTTACTTCACCCTTCATATTCTCCTGAAATGGCCTCCAGTGATTGCATCTCTTTGATTGGATGAAAATGGGTCATCAGAAGCATTTTGACAATGATGGTGCCATTTTTAAGTGGACTGTTACTGAACAGTCAAAACAAAGATTTCTGCTGAGTGGTTATAATTAACTGATAATGTTCCAAGTGCTGCAGTGTGGGCTGTATAGATCACAGGTTGTGGGCTGTACACAGTACAGGATGCTGAAATGTCATAGGTAAGTTCATTAATAAATGTGCCCGTGGAGATGCTGAAAAAAAAAGAAGAAAAAAACAGTTCCACATTTTGACACCAGGTGAAAATAGGGTGCTGTAACCAGCCAGAATCTGGTGTTGGTGCAGGAAAATGCAAGGAATGATCAAACACACGATAACCATTGTTTTGACACACTTATTAGGATACAGTCACATGTTATAACATGTGTTCTATACTGCCTCCCAACTCAGCGAGACATTGTATTTGTTACATGGCACAGTTGACAGTTGCTTGCAGTGTATCCAGTGTAATAATCACAATATCTCATCCTATGCTATCTTTCTGATTGGGATGAGATCAGATATGTCCCATACAGCAGACAAAATCTCTTAGATATCCTTACAACCAGAATCACACGGGTTTAGGTTGGGGAATCTGGAAGGCCACACATCTTGAAATTGCCTAGACATGCTACAGTTGTTACCATAGGTTTCTGTAAGGAAATCTTTTGCCTGACAAGCAGCATGTGCTGTTGCCTCATCTTGCATGAAAATAGTGGTGAGGACACAGTTGCTTTTTTTCTTTGATGCGGCCAGCCACGAATTCCTCTCCTGTGTCAACCTCTTCATCTCAGAGTAGCACTTGCAACCTACGTCCTCAATTATTTGCTTGACGTATTCCAATCTCTGTCTTCCTCTACAGTTTTTGCACTCTACAGCTCCCTCTAGTACCATGGAAGTTTTTTCCTCATGTCTTAACAAATGTCCTATCATCCTGTCCCTTCTCCTTTCCTCTCTGATTCTGTACAGAACCTCCTCATTCGTTACCTTATCAGTCCACTCAATTTTCAACATTTGTCTGTAGCACCACATCTCAAATGTTTTAATTCTCTTCTGTTCTGGTTTTCCCACGGTCCATATTTCACTACCATACAATGCTGTACTCCAGACATACATCCTCAGAAATTTCTTCCTCAAATTAAGGCCGGTATTTGATATTAGTAGACGTCTCTTGGCCAGAAATGCCTTTTTTGCCATAGCGAGTCTGCTTTTGATGTCCTCCTTGCTCCGTCCGTCATTGGTTATTTTACTGCCTAGGTAGCAGAATTCCTTAACTTCATTGACTTCGTGACCATCAATCCTGATGTTAAGTTTCTTGCTGTTCTCATTTCTACTACTTCTCATTACCTTCGTCTTTCTCCGATTTACTCTCAAACCATACTGTGTACTCATTAGACTGTTCATTCCGTTCAGCAGATCATTTAATTCTTCTTCACTTTCACTCAGGATAGCAATGTCATCAGCGAATCGTATCATTGATATCCTTCACCTTGTATTTTAATTCCACTCCTGAACCTTTCTTTTATTTCCATCATTGCTTCCTCGATGTACAGATTGAAGAGTAGGGGCGAAAGGCTACAGCCTTGTCTTACACCCTTCTTAATACGAGCACTTCATTCTTGATCGTCCACTCTTATTATTCCCTCTTGGTTGTTGTACATATTGTATATGACCCGTCTCTCCCTATAGCTTACCCCTATTTTTTTCAGAATCTCGAACAGCTTGCACCATTTTATATTGTCTAACGCTTTTTCCAGGTCGACAAATCCTATGAAAGTGTCTTGATTTTTCTTTAGCCTTGCTTCCATTATTAGCCGTAACGTCAGAATTGCTCTCTCGTCCCTTTACTTTTCCTAAAGCCAAACTGATCGTCACCTAGGGCATTCTCAATTTTCTTTTCCATTGTTCTGTATATTATTCTTGTAAGCAGCTTCGATGCATGAGCTGTTAAGCTGATTGTGCGATAATTCTCGCACTTGTCAGCTCTTGCTGTCTTCAGAATTGTGTGGATGATGCTTTTCCGAAAGTCAGATGGTATATCACCAGACTCATATATTCTACACACCAACGTGAATAGTTGTTTTGTTGCCACTTCCCCCAATGATTTTAGAAATTCTGATGGAATGTTATCTATCCCTTCTGCCTTATTTGACCGTTAAGTCCTCCAAAGCTCTTTTAAATTCCGATTCTAGTACTGGATTTCCTATCTCTTCTAAATCGACTCCTGTTTCTTCTTCTATCTTCACGCTCATAGAGGCTTTCAATGTATTCTTTCCACCTATCAGCTCTCTCCTCTGCATTTAACAGTGGAATTCCCATTGCACTCTTAATGTTACCACCGTTGCTTTTAATGTCACCAAAGGTTGTTTTGACTTTCCTGTATGCCTGAGTCTGTCCTTCCGACAATCATATCTTTTTCGATGTCTTCACATTTTTCCTGCAGCCATTTCGTCTTAGCTTCCCTGCACTTCCTATTTATTTCATTCCTCAGCGACTTGTATTTCTGTATTCCTGATTTTCCCAGAACATGTTTGTACTTCCTCCTTTCATCAATCAACTGAAGTATTTCTTCTGTTACCCATGGTTTCTTCGCAGCTACCTTCTTTGTATCTATGTTTTCCTTCCCAACTTCTGTGATGGCCCTTTTTAGAGATGTCCATTCCTCTTCAACTGTACTGCCTACTGCGCTATTCCTTATTGCTGTATCTATAGCGTTAGAGAACTTCAAACGTATCTCGTCATTCCTTAGTACTTCCGTGTCCCACTTCTTTGCGTATTGATTCTTCCTGACTAATGTCTTAAACTTCAGCCTTAAACTTTATCACTACTATGTTGAGATCTGAGTCTATATCTGCTTCTGGGTATGCCTTAATATCCAGTATCTGATTTCGGAATCTCTGCCTGACCATGATGTAATTTAACTGAAATCTTCCCGTATTACCCAGCCTTTTCCAAGTATACCACCTCCTTCTGTGATTCCTGAACAGAGTATTCGCTGTTACTAGCTGAAGTTTATTGCAGAACTCAATTAATCTTCCTCCTCTCTCATTCCTTGTCCCAAGCCCATATTCTCCTGTAACCTTTTCTTCTACTCCTTCACCTACAACTGCATTCCAGTCCTCCAGGAGGATTATATTTTCATCTCCCATTATCCACTGTATTATCCTTTCAATATCCACGTACCTTTTCTCTGTCTCTTCATCTTCAGCTTGCAATGTCGACATATACAGGTATACCTGAACTATCGTTGTCGGTGTTGGTCTGCTGTCGATTCTGATTAGAACAACCCGGTCACTGAACTGTTCACAGTAACACACCCTCTGCCCTACCTTCCTATTCATAACAAATCCTACACCTGTTATACCATTTTCTGCTGCTGTTGATATTACCCGATACTCATCTGACCAGAAATCCTTGTCTTCCTTCCACTTCACTTCACTGACCCCTACTATATCTAGATTGAGCCTTTGCATTTCCCTTTTCAGATTTTCTAGTTTCCCTACCACGTTCAAGCTTCTGACATTGCACGCCCCGACTTGTAGAACGTTATCCTTTCGTTGATTATTCAATATTTTTCTCATGGTAACCTCCCCCTTGGCGGTCCCCTCCCGGAGATCCGAATGGGGGACTATTCCGGAATCTTTTGCCAATGGAGAGATCATCATGACACTTTGTAACATTACGAGTCAAGACAGCTGTAACGGAACTTGAATAGCGTAAAGTTATTGTTAAAAACGCACGCCGCGCGATTTGTTACGATTTGGTCGGTCATAATAGTAGTAACATGCTTTTGAATACAATTAAAATATAACGGCAATACCTGTTTAGCGTTATTGGAAATAATATGTAATAAATTAATGATTAAGGTAGCCAATCCTTTAAGAAGAGGTAAAATTGGGCATATTAAGGTGTTTTGCTTTATATCGACTAAGCCGATGATACGGCGTCTTTTTTTTCCGTTGACTCTTAGAAGAAAAAAAAAAAAAGAAACCAGTAACAAAGTGCTATTTGTGCGTTGTGAAAAATATAGGGGCGAATCTTAAATAGCTACAGTGTATAATCAGACTAATGAATGGACATTCAGTTACGCGAAATAGCGGACAGTGTAGTGTGGCCATTAAATTGAGTACACCTACAGGGCGGTCAATTCCAGGATAAGTCTATTCGCGTCTCACGAGGCACGCGGTATTGAGACCGGTTTTTTTTATTATATCACGGAGAGCGGGCTTCAATTTATAAAAAGGAGAAAAGCTGTATTATTATCATTGACTGTTGGTGTTATGCAACCAAAACTGTTCATCAAAGGGTTTCGGTGAATGAGTGGTGAATGCGAAATGAAACTGTGAACGAAGTTATGTTAAATAAAGCAGACGAGACAAGACAGTTTGGTCGTATCTGTTATTATTCCATAAACCGTAACATTTATTCTCGTTGTACGAAGCCTTTATAGACGATCGTTACGACAATTTGCTTTGAAGGGATCTCGTTACGAGTTAAGTTTTGGGGATCTGGTCAACAGGGGATAGTTCGTAGATCTTAACTACTGCATCTATTCAGGAATCAGGTGCTACCGTGACCGTTGTGTGTTGTCAATGGCTTAAGGTCATCATATCTCATGCTCTAAGATCGACACGCCTTTCCTCTTGGTATAACGGTGTCTCACGGTAACCACGACAACGCCGACGGCGAAGGAAGATACGGTAGAAGTGGTGCCACAACGTGCGGCTCGATCGAGGAGGATTGCTGCATCGAGTCGAGTGTCATCCGGATTCACGAACCCTCGAGTTGGAAAATATTGTAGCAGCCAGTGAGTCTGTCCAATGAAAGAGGTATTCTTCAATAATCGCTAAAAGTGAGCGATACTACCAGGTATGATTAAAATAACTGTATAATTATAAAACAAAAAAGGAAGCTGAGACTTGTGATTTCGGTAGATAAATATATATAAATACATAGTGAAAATAAGTGTATGTCTTGGTAGTGAATAATCATGTCAAAACAAACGAAAAGAATACATGATAATGTGCAGTTGAGTAGAGTAATGAGTAGAGAGAGAGAGGAAAGTGAAGAGGAAAGGGATGATGCATCCCATGAGCTCAATGTGGGACAGGAGACATGTACAGATAATAATACAGTTATTGATTTAGAGCCGTTAGGAGATTCAAATACAATGATAAGTAAGGTAAGCAGCGTGGGAGAACATAAAGATCTTGAGGTTTCGCAAGTAGATCAGCAAATTTATCCTCAAAATGGAAATATTAATCAAAAAATGTTTGATATGCTGGTATCAATAAATACTCAAATGGATGTAATGAATGGAAGACTTGGTTCACTAGAAAAAGATAATAAGCAATTAAAAGAGGACAATCAAAAGTTAAATGAAAAATTTGAGGCCAAATTTGGTTCATTAGAAGTCAAAATGGATTCTTTGGAAAGCAAACTGAACACCTTTGATTATATACTGGAAAATACTAAGAAAGAATTAAAGGCGGACTGGGAGACTCAATTAAATGCGAAATTTGGAGAACTAGATGTAGAGTTTCCTAACACCTTAGAAAGGCAATATAATAATTTAATGGGAAAACTTCATGACGTAGAAAAGAAATATGAGGTAGTTTCGAAGAGTTATGATGGCCTGTCCAATAGGATGGTTAAGTGTGAAAGCAGCTGTTTCAATGCTAGCACACAGATAGAAGAGCTTTCGAAACAAATAGTCGAGTTTGAGTCTGATGCTCGTAAGGGGATTGACAAGTATTTAGTAGATCAAACTAAAAGACCTGACGAAGATCTATCTGAATGCATAGAAATAAAAGGAAATGAAATTGTAGACAAGGTTAAGACTACTATTGGATCCCAGCCAAATGAAAATATCAATGAGCACCTAAGTAGAAATGATGAATTAATTAAGCTCTTCACTAGCGAATTTCAGAAAATAAAATACAAAATAGTTGATGAGTTACCTAAATGGCAAAAGGAAAACAATCATAAATTGGTGGAGTTAGAATGAAAGTCATCACAAAATTTGTTGACAGAGGACGAACGTTCGGAGAATAGGTCGAAAAACAACCGAACATGTGATAATACGAAGTACAATTATGGTGAAAATTTGCATTGGGAAGTTGATGATTCGGTTGGTAAAGATGATGATTCTTTTGGTCAGCGAGGATATTTGTCTTCTTTAAAGGTGGAGAACAGCATTTTTAAAAGTAGACAATTCCCAACATTCTCCACTGAAAAGTACAACCTGCATCCGAAAATCTTTATCAATAATTTCAAAAGAATATTTCCGCGTAGCTGGTCAGAACACGACCGACTTCAATTTATAGTATCCAAAATTACCGGAGAAGCCGCATTATGGGCTGCCGAAGTAAGTGAAAGTTGCCATACTTGCGCTGAGTTTGAACAACTTTTTTTGGCTAAATACTGGTCGTCGAGTAAACAAGAGAAATTAAGAAAAGAGGTTTACCAACTTGAGTATTTTAACAGTAAAAGGAGTACTTTAAGGCAATATTTTGAAAAGTACATAAATAAGACACGTTATTGGAGTGATCCAATTTCTCACAAGGAAGTGATCAGAATTTTGAAGGGAAGGTTGCCCATAAATATACGTGAAAAGTTAATAAATGTTCCTGACCACGATGTAGAACAGTTCTTGTCGGTGATTGACTCTATAGATATGATTATGGAAGACGCAAGACAAATGAGTAGTAATCAAATGTCGACTCACACTCATAGTAATACGAATAATTATAATAATAATTTAACGTATGATAATAATAATACCGAAAACCAGGTCAAACCCGCATCACAGGAGCGTGGACAATCTTCATCCTATGGTTGCAATAAAAACAATGATTATAATAAATATAGAAGAGATACTTACTGTGCTAGAGGTAAACCTCGATATGGTGACGCGAATGTGCATAGTAGTGATATTAATAAGGGTAACAGGTACCCAAGTGATGAACCCAATTGCATTCGACCTTGGGAAGATAATTCGAAGCATAATGTTCATCGGCAGGATGGAACAAATGCCTCGAGTCCTCATCCAGCACAAGGAGTTATACCAATGGGTGAAGGAGCCTCCAATGTGCGACGGGGTGAATACCATAACTCGGATCATACTGTACGGATTGTGGAAGTTCATGAACCCCCACCGATGACTCAACGAGATAGATTAAACTAATACCAGTCACCAAATGCCTTCCTAGGATGACTGGAAAGGAGAAGGAAGGCAGGCATCAATTTGAACTGAGAGTATTAAGGTACAATAATGATCAGGATATAAGGAATGAATTAATTGAAGAAAAACCTGAAGTTTCTAATAAATGTGGACAAATTTTACAGGCAATAATTCCAACAAGTATAAATAATGTTGATGTTGAAATATTAATTGATACTGGAGCAACTATTAGTGTCATGATGTTGGACTGTTTAAAACAGATAAGCCGAGGGGTAAAAATGCCCACTTTTCCTATCACAGGATGTACCGTGTCTGGCGCGTTCAGCGCAAAAATGCAAAAAATTGTGAAACAGGTACGTGTTGACGTTACAATACAGGGGGCTCAAATAGAAAGTACATTCCTGGTTGTTCCTAAAATGACAGTACCATGTATCTGGGGTTTGGATTTTTTATGTGAGACTAGTGCAATCATTAATTTAGAGAAAGGTGAATGTATATTTAATTCAAATGGTAATGTTTTGACAGCCACCCTGAGAAAGGGCCGATTAATTCCAAATCAGTTGTGTATGAATCTAATGGTAAAATATGTCAGTATTGATGATGAAAATGTGTATGATATATGCCTTATTGAATGTTCTGAAGAAATGATTGATAAAATGTCAATGCAGGAAAAGGTGTTAGAATCAGAATATTTATCTGTTATCCAAAGGGATGAACTGTACTACTTGTTGGAAGCACATCAGTCAATTTTTAGTAAACGTCCGGGTATAATAAAAGACTTTGAATACCATATAAAGACGTATGCACATAAACCCTTTTGTCGTACTTCCTATGGACAAAGAAAGAAGTAGTCAGAAAGGAAATCAATAAAATGTTAGAATGGGGTATTATTGAGCCCTCAGATTCTGAATATTGTAACCCTCTTGTGGCGGTAATTAAACCCAATGATGACATCAGATTGGTGTTGGATGCCAGAGAGATCAATAAGATCATTATACCTGTACAAACGCGACCGGAGAACCTAGAAGAGTTAGTACAAAAGTTTTATGGTGCCCGCTTCTTAATTTCTTTGGATATGCGTAGTTCATATTGGCAAACTAGAATATCGAAAGAATCTAGAAAATATACTGCATTCGTTTTTCTGGGCCGAAGTTACCAGTTTACTGTCATGCCATTTGGGTTGAAAATAAGCGGTGGTGTTTTCATATCGGCATTAGATACCGTACTGGGCAGAGACCTTTTGAATGAAGTTACTTTATATGTGGATGATTTGCTAATTGCTTCTGAAACTTGGGAGGAACATTTGGACTTATTAAGAAGAGTTTTTGCGAAATTTTTGGAATACGGAGTTACTGTAAATTTGAGCAAATCCAAGTTTGCTCATAACCAATTGAAATTTCTTGGACATATAATCACTCCTGAAGGGATAAAACCAAATCCTAAAAAGATGGATGCGATTAACAGATGTGCTTATCCAAAGAATAGAACGGAATTAAAGTCATTTATCGGCTTAGTTTCATTTTTTCGACGATTTTTACCCAATCAGTTAGGAAGCCAAGACAGTTTGTTATGGCTGTTAAGAAAAAATGTCATGTGAGAGTGGAATTCCGAATGCACGCAAGCTTTTGATAACATCCGCAATGCTTTGACTAATGCTCCACTGTTACATCATCCGAGACTTGATCAAGATTTTTATATTGCTGCGGATGCTTCTGAAACCGGATTGGGTGCCACTCTTTTCCAGATGGACAATCCAGAAGATATCAGTACCATCAAGATAATTGGGTTTGCCAGCAGAACACTCTCTAGCTGTGAACGTGCATATTGTACTACTGAATTGGAAGTACTGGCCGTGGTCTGGTCACTTAGAAAGTTTCGCTATTTTGTATATGGAAAGAAGATCATTGTATTCTGCGACCACAAAGCTTTATCTTTTATTTTAACAGGAAGGATGTTCCATTCACGTTTAACCCGGTGGGCCTTGCTACTGCAAGAATATGATATTACGCTCAAATACATCAGAGGGAAAGACAACATCATAGCCGATGCTCTTTCAAGATTACCGAAAAGAAAGAATGCTGACGAGTGTGAAGAACGGACTATTGACTTTAAAGTCATGAATTTATCAAGGCAATATTGTGAGAGGCAGATTTCACAGCCATCTCGAAGTCTTCCACAACTGCAAGAAGATGATAAGTTGTGGAAAGCCATTAGGCATGCTGTTGAAAGCAAAACACTAAGTCACTCTCAAGAACAGTATCAATTAAAATCCGGAATATTGTATCGGAGGAAGGATGAAGAAGATGTTTGGAAAGTTTGTGTTCCAAATAAATATTTAGAATCACTAGTATGGTACACTCACTTGAATTGGGGTCATTTTGGTGCCGCTAAATGTACAGCCAAAATAGCACAATACTGCTATCATCCAAATTTGGGACGTATAGCTACAAATATTATTAAGAAGTGCAAAATATGTCAGAAGGCGAAACCCATAAACTATTGTCGGAAGATAGAATTACATCCTATCATCCCACAACAACCTTTAATGTTGGTGTCATGTGACGTCTGTGGGCCATGTCCCATGACACGTGGACGGTTCAAATATGTATTGGCTTTCTATGATCTCTTTTCAAAATATGTGAAATTATATCCTTTGAAAAATCTCCACGTTCGACCCATGTTACGCAAATTTATCAACAACTATATAACTGAGCTTGGCAAACCTATAATGATCTTGACAGACAACGCTGCTTATTATACAAGCAAAGCATGGAGAGACACTATGAAAGAACAAGGAATCCAGCACATTTACATCTCAAGATTTTACCCTTGTGGAAATCCGGTTGAAAGAATCTTCCGAGAGTTGAACCGATTTTTACAGACGTACATACCCAAACAACATTATAAATGGATCGATTGGATTTATGAATTTGAGAAAGTGTATAATGACTTACCACACTTATCGACAGGTTATTCACCTAACCAAATAGTATTTGGTGAAAGTATTGTGCCAGAATGGATGAAGAAATTACCTGCAATAGAACAAAAGATTACCAAGAAAGAAGATATGGTGAAGAAGGTCTACGAAAACCTGAAGCATCAAGCACAATTGAGAAAAACCCGTTTCGATAAAAATGTGAAGAAAGTAGTCACATATGATGTAGGGGAAGAAATTTTATTGAGAAATCACCCAAAAGCATCAACCAGGAAAAGACTGAATAAGAAATGGCAATATTTATATACAGGTCCATATAAAATAATGAAAATACCTCATGAAGGGCGCTACCTCCTGACAGATTGTGATACTGATGTAATTAAAGGCTTGTTCCCTCACATGGACCTGAAGAAGTATTATCAATAATGAGCAAAATATAGATTCAAGAAACACTGAATGATACCAAGACTACACTCAGTGGACTAAATAAAAGCACCAATGGATAAATACGTACTTATACTAACTTACAAAGAAAATTAAAGAATGTACCGACGATTTCCATGAGATACCTTCTTGGTATCAGCAACAATGACGACGCTGAAATACGATTTATCCTCTCACCGAACAGCGAGGATGGATGATTTAAAAGTAGAATTAAGAGGAAAAGAAAAGGACCAAATCCTCTCTGGTTAAACAAGTGGCCTGATAAGGGTTTTGGCCTAGGATGCCAATCGTCGAACCCGGCTGTGATCCCTGCCTTGCACAGTCGGTTGAAGAACTGAGGGCTTCATCCAAAAAAAAAAAATGTGGTGTGAATATGAAGTGATTAGTGCGAAGTGCTTCTAAGACAACCTATAACCAAATGTGGAATTTAGTTAAGGGCATTTTGTCTAGGCCCATTAACTCAACTTAAATATTGTAGAATGTATGTACTGACTTGTTGAGTGAATCTGAGAGTGAGTGTATTCGCCGAAACAAATACCCTCTCCTGTCACAGTACACAAAAAAAAAAAAAGCCTGTTCTGTCTGGAACCCTCTTCAAGACATCACAGTCTGGGGGGCCGTGTAACATTACGAGTCAAGACAGCTGTAACGGAACTTGAATAGTGTAAAGTTATCGTTAAAAACGCACGCCGCGCGATTTGTTACGATTTGGTCGGTCATAATAGTAGTAACATGCTTTTGAATACAATTAAAATATAACGGCAATACCTGTTTAGCGTTATTGGAAATAATATGTAATAAATTAATGAGTAAGGTAGCCGATCCTTTAAGAAGAGGTAAAATTGGGCATATTAAGGTGTTTTGCTTTATATCGACTAAGCCGATGATACGGCATCTTTTTTTTCCGTTTACTCTTAGAAGAAAAAAAAAAAAAAAAAAACCAGTAACGAAGTGCTATTTGTGCATTGTGAAAAATATAGGGGCGAATTTTAAATAGCTACAGTGTATAATCAGACTAACGAATGGAAATTCAGTTATGCGAAATAGCGGACAGTGTAGTGTGGTCATTAAGTTGAGTACACCTACAGGGCGGTCAATTCCAGGATAAGTCTATTCGCGTCTCACGAGGCACGCGGTATTGAGACCGGTTTTTTTTATTATATCACGGAGAGCGGGCTTCAATTTATAAAAAGGAGAAAAGCTGTATTATTATCATTGACTGTTGGTGTTATGCAACCAAAACTGTTCATCAAAGGGTTTCGGTGAATGAGTGGTGAATGCGAAATGAAACTGTGAACGAAGTTATGTTAAATAAAGCAGAAGAGACACGACAGTTTGGTCGTATCTGTTATTATTCCATAAACCGTAACATGTACTCTCGTTGTACGAAGCCTTTATAGACGATCGTATGACAATTTGCTTTGAAGGGATCTCGTTACGAGTTAAGTTTTGGGGATCTGGTCAACAGGGGATAGTTCGTAGATCTTAACTACTGCAGCTATACTGGAATCAGGTGCTACCATGACCGTTGTGTGTTGTCTATGGCTTAAGGTCATCATATCTCATGCTCTAAGATCGACGCGCCTTTCCTCTTGGTATAACGGTGTCTCACGGTAACCACGACAACGCCGACGGCGAAGGAAGATACAGTAGAACTTCTTCAATTACAGGTCACATGTCCTGTGGATACACGTTACGTGTCTTTAATGCAGTGGTTTCCATTGTCTTCTGCATCCTCATGTCGTTGATCATTGCTGATTCTTCCGCCTTTAGGGCCAATTTCCCACCCCTAGGACAAGAGAGTGCCCTGAAACTCTATCCGCTCCTCCGCCCTCTTTGACAAGGCCGTTGGCAGAATGAGGCTGACTTCTTATGCCAGAACTCTTCGGCCGCCAATGCTGATTATTTATCAAAATTTAGGCAGTGGTGGGGATCGAACCCGGGACCGAAGACGTTTTGATTATACCCCTAGACCACGGGTACCCTCCCTCATCCCTCATCCAAACAATATTCTCCAGCTACATGTCATCCATTTCTGTGTGTGCCAAAAATAAAGGGCAAAGCCACAGTGACATAGTCTAATTTGGGACTTCATTCGGTGCACATTTTGAGTCTCGAAGGGACACTTGCGTAAAATGTGTCACAAAATCATTTGAACTATTGACCGTGCAATAGGCAGTTCCTGTGACACAGCACAGGCACTGTCTGCAGAATCTGAGGCACGTGCTGCACAGTCGGCTAAAGCTACACGAACTTTATCGACAACTGGCACGGCTATGGGCCACCTCCCTCTCCCTGGTCCACCACCTAATTCATCTGTTTCTTAAAATTTTGTGATCATATTCTTTAGCCTATTTATTGATATGAGGCCTCTACATAGCTGTTTCTGTCAATGCAGCTCTGCAATTGCTGCCATTCTGGTAAAACAATTTTACCAGGCATGCACTGTCTTTCTTCTCAATAGCCATTCCATTTTGTATTTTGGAAGAAAACTTGAAGTCACTTACAGCACCTTATTTTCACCTGGTGGCAAGGAGTGAAACTATTATTTTTTCAGCACATTTCACGAACATATTGATTAATGAACATACCCGTGATATTTCAGAATCCTGTGATGTACACAGCCCACACTGCAGCACTCGGAACGCTGTCAGTTTAGTGATAACAATCGAAGTCTCCACTGAGTCATCCACTGTCGAGAAAAATGTGCGGCACCGTACGACGAATACAGAGAGAATGTCTATCGCCGTCACCGAGCTTCATGATCGCAGCTTAATTTTTTTTGAGGTGGTAATTAAAACACTGTTAGACTGCCTCGCCACAATAGTAACACCGGTTCCTGCCATTTCCTGAGTTAACTGCTGTCGGGCTCGGCTAGCTCTCGAACAGATAGCTGTCCGGTCTGCCGAACACTGTCTGCAGTCAGGGTGCATTCGTCCCCCGCGAGGTAAATCGAGGACTACTCGGCTGAGAAGTAGTGACTCCAATCTCGTAAACTGACAGAGTCCGGGAGAGCATTGTGCCGAACACACGCCCCTCCGTATTCGCATCCAGTGACACCTACAGGCAGAGGACGACGTGGCAGTCAGTCGGTACTGTCGGGCCATCCGGTGCCCGTTCGGATGGACTTCAGTTTTTTATTAAAAATTTGACTAACCCTCGCAAGTGCGGTTTGAGAAGGGGTAGGAAAGAGATTCGGAAGTAGGCAGCTCTGAGTGTCAGTGGAAAAATTCTGACTAATTATTGTAATGGCCTGAAAATAGAGGTCAAAATGACAGGAGGAGAAAGAAGAGGAGTACAATATAAGAACAGTGCAGAAAGAAGGAAAGAGTGAGGCATATGGGGGTACAGTTGAGGAATGGAATGACAGTCGACCCTTCACAGTTCAAAGAGGAGAGGCCCAAAGTGCACAAAAGCAGACGTTATTGTGGTGTTTCACAACTGGGAAATCAAATTGGCAGTTACATACAGTTTTGTGGTGGCCTTACAAGTACACGGCTGTCAATCTGCTACTTGCACGTAAAATATTATACTGAGCGGTGGAAAGTTCAGGTTGGAATATCAACAATTTTAAATAAATGATAGATTACTACTTACTGTAAAGATGACACTTTAAGTTGCAACAAAAAGATACTTACACATTAGCCTTCATCATAAAAAGAAACACACAAGCAAGCACACCTCACACACATGGCCATCATCTGCCTGTCCAAGCAGCTGGAGAAGACGGTGTGTGTGAGGTGTGCTTGCTTGTGTAAGGACAAAGGCTAATGTGTAAGTGTCTTTTTGTTGTGTCCATCTGCAACTTAACGCGTCATCTTCACAATTTGTAGCAGTCTATTTTTTCCTTATATTGTTAATACAATACTGTAATTACATCAGAGTTGGTGTACAGTTTCCCTCCTAAGAGTCATCAGGCTCATTATCCCTGGTATTTCAGCAGATATTTGCAATTTCATTTCTGCAATGATTAGCTGGACTCAGCCTAAAAATATACTGTTCATCACATTTTTCACATGATGCTCGGTAATGATGGAAAGTTTCAGTTTGTTTCCCATTACAGCTCTGCCCTGGATCGTGCTGACCGCTGCTGCCGTGTACCGACACTGCTCGGTTATCACTGGAGCACTCAGTATTGTTCGAGTTTTACTGTTCCTGATAGTACGTACTGATAAATCAGATATTGTTTATCTTTTACTGTTCCCGATAGTACATACTGATAAAACAGACATTGTGCTACATTAATTAGGAACTGTACTCTCAAATGGGCATGTAAAATTCTGCTTTAAATATCATTTTGATTACAATGGGAAACAAATTGATGCTTTCCATTGATAATGATGTGAGGTGAAAGATGTGATGAGCAGTATTTGTCTGGACTGACTTCAGCTGCTTGTGACACATCCTTCTATCGGATAAGAAATTCCTGTGACTGGACTGCAGAAGCAGGTGGTGTGTGGACAGAATGGACCCACAACGTGCGAGATTGGGAGTGAGGACCGCAGAGAGATAAACTCAGATAATGTACAATTTGGCTCAGTTACAGAATACCACTTTACAGTATGAGGACGGCACTTTGAATGGAATATCTGTTATCTCAGGGTACGATGAAAAGTTAGTCATAAAAGTAAGTATGTAGTCTGTTTCTTCCCGATACCTGTCTTTAAGTCGAAACAATTCTATCTGGCATGTTTTTTTTAAAAAAAAAGAAAAAAAAAATTTATCGTATATCATCTGATGAATGACTGGCTGTAACGAATTTGCTTCTGTAGGTGACTAACAAAGTCATTAATAAAATTCCTGAAATAGATCCATTCACACAACATAAGAATGACATGTTCGTACTTATTAAATAATTATTTTCTTTTCCATGCTTAGGCAGATGAAAAATTAAATACATCAATTCATACGTGAAATAAATTAATGTTATCCAATATTTTTTTTTTACAGAAATTAATCACCGTGTATTACTGTTACCAAGATATATTTACCAAAAAATTTTCAATTTTCCAAATATAATAGCAATCATTATAAAAGTTGAGTCGCCACTCTTAAATAATTTTCAGCACGTGTACGGAACCGACAATGTTGCTGCATGCTTCTTAAGGAAATCTTTGACTTTCTTTACTGACAGCAGTCTCGCCATACAGTTGTGGAGAGTTATAACCTACAAATAATCAAATATTCCAATATGAAAAATACCTTTACTTCAAAAACATTGAAGCATTTTATAGTTAAAGGTTACATTTTAATGAAAGTATATTGTTTGCAAAAGTAATTACAATTACGAGGTTCAAGGTGTTCTCCCCCCGTCCACCCCACCCCCGCCCCTACTTTTTTTTTAAGTCTCCCATTTGTCCATAGTAAGAGTATGTTATAAACAATAAAGCTCAATATACCCTGCCAGAATAAAATAAATAGTACTCCCTTTTAGAGGTTTCCAGTTCACTCAAGATTTATTGTTGCAACAGTGCATAAAAAGTACTCGAAATATTTACATTTAGAGATGAAGAGCATAAGCAGTTCTGAGGTCCGGGCACTGAAACACCCATATTAATATGTGGTGTAACCTCCACAGCTGGCAATGCAGGCACTGACTCTGCATCCAGTGTATCATACAGATGGCAAACACTGTGCCAGGATACGTTACACCACATCTGCTCGACCTGTTCACGTAGTTCCGTAAGAGCTTTCAGTCGAAGAGTCGCACGAATCACTTCTCGTCCCGTCGTATCCCACACGTGCTCAATTGAAGACGAGTCCAGAGATTGTGCCGGCTAGGGAAGTTGCTGCACGTCTCGCAGAGCACAGTGAGCTCGTCGGCATTTTACGGGCCAGTGTTATCCTGTCGGACTGACCTGTCACCTTCTTGTTGCGAGAATGGCAAAAGAATGGGTCTGACAATGTTTTGCAAGTACAGAGTCCCAGTTAGTGTCCCTGTCAGAAACATCAAAGGTGAACAAAGTTGGAGCTTATTGCACCCCAGATTGTGAGGCCCGGGGTGGGGCCAGTATGTCTCAGATGAATGCACTCCACGAGACAGCACTCGCCAGGTCTACGTCATACGCACAAACGACCGTCACTCGCATGCAGGCAGAATCTGCTTTCATTGCCGAAGACCGCGGCACACCGTTCCATCTTCTGAGTGATCATCTGACGGCACTGGTCGAGCTGCACGTGTTGGTGCTGTGGTTTGAGTGGAAAATGAGCTAGATGTGTGTTTGCCTGTAGTCTTACTGCAAATAATGTTTGCAACATCTGTACTGTGGTAGCTGTACGATCTGCCACTGCTGTCCTTACAATAAGACGATTCTGTCTGGCATCTGTGCTTTGTGGACGTCTGTAACCTCGTCTACAGGTGTGAGAATGTTGACGTGACCACCGGTACCAGAATCGTCGCCCTACTGATGCAGCACGTCCAACCCATGTGGCAGTTCTCCGAAAGGACCGTCCCGCCACTCGTAAGGCCACAATTTGATCCTTCTGAAACTCGCTCAGTTGGCTGTAGGAAGCAAGAGTGCATCTCTGTGGCGTGCTTGCCTGGTTGTGTCACACATTTACACCACACTGGGCCTTCTGTTTGTGATCATTCCCTATTAAAGGGTAGACACGGGTGGCACTCTCATCGCTGTGCCATTAGGCTATGTGATGGCGGATGATGTCGAAACCGTTATTAGTACATCTCCTATCCCCCACGTGGCATATGCCACATCAGATCAAAATCAGTGTCATCTTTCCAGGTGTACTAATTTTATTTCTGGCAGTGTATTTCTTGACAAGTCCAAAACAACAGACACCACATGGAATCAGCAGCAGTGAAACAAATTATGCAAATTGAAGGAGGAGGGGGGAGAAAGGAACGGAAAGGGAAGGGATTACTGAAATCAGCTGAATCAGGAATTTGTGCAGCATCGGTGGCAATGAGTGAAATGGCAATGAGTGAAAATGTGTGCCAGACTGGGATTTGAACCCATTATCTCCTGCTTACCGGGCAGTTGTGTCACTCGGACACAGTGTTTATTGCAACTGTGCAGACTGTTTGCGAATGCCTCTCACTCAACCCACAGTCTCACTGAGTGCTACCTATCTGCAGTCCCCATCTGTGTTCTCCATTTTGCTGTTCTGAGAGTTTCCTGCAGGAGGTCAGACGTAACTGTGCATCTGCACGGAATGTAGTAGATTTGATCGTGGCGAATCAGTTATATGAATGTGTGGTGTCTGTCCTTTCAGATACGTGGGTCAGCTGAGACGCTTGCCGAGATAGTCTGCACAGTTGTAATAAACACTGGGTTCAGGTGGCACAGTGGTTAATGCAACTGCCTAGTAAGCAGGATGTACCCGATTCGAATCCCTCCGGCACACATTTTCACTCGTAGCTGCACGAAGTGCTGATGCAGCTGATACTGATAGTCCATTCCCTTTCCTTTCACCCCCTCTTTCAGTTTGTACAGTTTAACTTTTCCCTAATGGATAACAAGTTAATCAAATTATGAGGCCTGCCTTTCCGTGTCACTAGGGTGTAGAAAGCTGATAGTAAGATGAGTTGAAGTGGCCTGACAGGAAAAGTGTCCTTTAAACATTTTTTTTTCGCTTCCTGCCAAGAAGTGGTGACACTAGTGCTAGTACACTCATACATCAGTAAGTTTGACAGAGAGAGCTGGTCCTATTATTTTTTAATAAGAACTTTTTTGATTTCCACTCATACGATGTAATGTAAGTCATTTATGTTATTCTTCTTACTTCACTTAAATAGAAAGTAATAATTTTATACAATACCAATGTGTAAAACAACATCTTTTGGTTAACATATGTAGTTCCTTATTGTTTCTTTCAGTCTGTGAGCCGCTAATGGCGATGTGGCACAAAATCGGGAAACTTGCCCACACAATCCGTCAGTTCAAAAATGGTTCAAATGGCTCTGAGCACTATGCGACTTAACTTCTGAGGTCATCAGTCACCTAGAACGTAGGACTAATTAAACCTAACTAACTTAAGGACATCACACACATCGATGCCCGAGGCAGGATTCGAACCTGCGACTGTAGCAGTCGCTCGGCTCCAGACTGTAGCGCCTAGAACCGCACGGCCACTCCGGCCGGCAATCCGTCAGTAAAAGTGGGCATCCTGAACAGTTTATTTTTAATTTATTTACCCCAGTGAAAGTTGTTACACACTGATAAGCCAAAACATTATGACCATGTGATTAATATCTTGTTTGTCCATCTTTGGAGTGAAATAATCACTGATTCTGCATATCAGGAATCCAACAGTTTTAAGCAAGTTTCTGGAGGTATGTGGCATTAGAAGTTTATGCACAGATCACGTAATTCACACAAATAACAAGCTGCCAATTTGCATACGCAGTGACGGTGCCCGATAGTGAACGAGACGGTCTCCGTAGGATTTACGTGAGGCAAATTTGGTCACCGAGACATCGAAGTGACTTCATACAATGATCCTCGAACCGATGTACCACAGTTCTGGCTCCGAGACATGGACAATTATACTGCTGAAAGACGACATCGCCATCGGGGAAGATGATGAGCATGGAAGAACGCAGGTGATTTCAACTGTGTCTCCGACTACTACCGCAGGCCCCGTGCGAGTGCAGGAGAATGTCTCCCACAGCATAATACTGCTCCCACCGACCTGTGTCTGTGGCGCACTGCACATTTTGAACCATCATTTCCCTCAACGGTGGCATTCGTGTTGACGACCCTCGAACTAGTGTAGCAAAAATGTGAATCATGTGAAGAGCTGACACGTTTCCGTTAATCCCGACAGTCTCGTGCCTGTCACAGTTGTAATTGATGATGTCGTCAGGTTAACGTGTCAATGTGTGGGGGATGATCTGCCACAGAGCTCCACATTCGACAGTGTATGATGAACTGTGTGTTCTGAAACACTTGCGGATGCACCGGCATTGTGCTCTTTTGGCAGAGATGCCGCAGATCCACAGAGCAGACAAATTTCCAAACCCCACATTTTGTGGAGAGGTGTGGATGTCCAACCATTTAGCACCTAGTGGTAGTTTCACTGTCATTCTACCTCTTTCTGAAGATGCTCACAGCAGTAGCATGTGAACATTTGGCCAGCTTCACTGTTTTCGAGATACTCGTTCATGGGATCTGTGTAATAATAATCACCCTGTTGTCAAAGTCACTTATCTCAGTGGATTTCCCCATCTGCAGCACATATCTTCACTAGGGTAGTTCCCCGTCTGTGTCTGCTCTGCTTACATACTTTTGTTTCCACATCACCTGGCCGCAAGGCCACCAGGCAGCATCCGACATCGCTGTGGGCACCGGTCATAATGATTTGGCTGATCGGCAAATATCATTTATACACTGACATGAAAAAAGTCACAGGATACCTCCTAAACAACTCAACAAGTTGCTGGAAGAAATATTGAGACTTGCTGCCTCAATACCTGTCCATAACTGCAAAGGTGTTGCCAGTGCAGAATTTTATGTCCCATAAATTTTGGATGGGATCCAGGTCAAATGATGTGGGTGGCCAAACTGTTTGCTCAAATTGTGCAGAATGTTCTTCCAATCAGTTGACAACAATTGCGACTTGGTGACACTGGCACTGTCATCCGTAAAAATTCCATCGTCGTTTGGGAACGTGATATCCATTAATGGCTGCAAATGGTCTCCGAGTAGCTGACATCCAGAGGACTCAGTCCATTCCATATAAACACAGCCCACACCATTAAGGAGCCACCATCAGCTTACACAGTGATTTGTTGACAACTCGAGTCCACAGCTTCACGGGGTCTGCACCACACGCAAACACCACTGTCAGCTCTTACTGACTACAATAGGGACTCATCTGATTAGGCCACTGTTTTCCAGTCATATAGGATCTGAGCAATACAGTCACAAACCCAGGAGATGCACTGCAGGCAACGTTGTGCAGTCAGCAAGGTAATTTCATCAGTCATCTTCTGCCAAAGCCCGTGCCAAATTTCATTGCACTGTCCTAACTGACACATTTGTTGTGTGTCCTACAGTGATTTCTGTGATTATTTCACACAGTGTCGCTCGTCTGTTAGCACTGACAACTCTACGCAAATGCGGCTGCTCTCGGTTGTCAAGTGAGGACCTTTGTCCACTGCATTGCCTGTGGTGAGAGGTAATGACTGAAATCTGGCATTCTCTACCACCTTGACACTGTGGATCTCAGAATATTGAATTCCGTAATGATGTTATTTTCATCGTGCAGCCACAATCACAGCGGAAACCTTTCCACGTGAAACACCAGAGCACAAATGACAGCTCCACCAATACAGTGCTCTTTTATGCCTCGTATACACGATACCACTGCCATCTGTATATGTGCATATTGCTATCCCATGACTTTTGTCACCTCAGTGTAATATTACATGTTGACTTCTAAACCCTTTCACATACAAAGCTGTCATGTGTAATTCCATTTCTTTGTGGCAATTCTGAATTAATTAATTAGATTTAAAATCATCTCTGTTTTGTTTGGGGTAGATACAAAAACTTGATTGAAAACAGTCTACTGCAGCTGTTCAGTACTAGTTTAGATATGAGGGCATCTAAATGTCATTAAAAAATGCAATTCACATGATGAAGAGTGATAATGTGGCTTTTTTTACAGCAACAACGCAAGTTAATGTTCCGTGCAACACGTTGAGAAGCAGAGTTATAGGGAAAAAATTGGTATACAGTAAGTGGTAAAAAGGTTATGTAAAGCTTAAGGAGGGTGTCCAAAGAAGAACAAGAATGCAAAGTCCTTAATAATATTTTTGAAATTGAAAATAGATTTTATGGATTTACAGTAAATAACCAATGGAAATCAGTATTTCAGTTGGCACAGCAGAACAAAATACCATATTGTTTCTGTACTAATATCCTGTCTCAAAAAGTTGTGAGGCACTGCCCAGGTTGCCCGATTAGGTAGGGAAAAAGACTTCAGAAAAATGCATATAGTTCCTTTCCACTTTAAAATATCTTGTGTGATACCTTATACTGTGTAGATTCAAAATGTGTAAGTGGCAAGCTCCCGTGAATAATGATGGTTTGGTGAAAATTCATCCTTAAGAGTGGCTGCTTTACCCTACACTTAACGATTCAGATATGATCAAGTTTTTATTCAGTCCGAGCAGTCTGGCAAACTGGACAGTTTGCACGATGGTAAAAGCCCCAATGTTAAGCACTCAGATCTTCCAGTAAGGGCATAAGACTGATCTGCTCAGAAATTGGGACAAAAGTAGGCACTACTCACATGTGGGTCATGAGTTACTCTTTACCCGTAAGTAAATACAAGGGTGATTCAAGTGAAAACCTAAAAAGTGCTGTAATATTTTTAGTTGTAACAATGAACAAAAACTTACAGTCTCCCTGATATTGAATGCACATATTCCACCATTTTGGAACTGCACAGATTCCATGACAAAAGAATTCTTACGGTCATGTGTGTAGGCAGTCATACATCACAGTTTTCACCTCTTTGTCACTTCTGGAAATGCCTGCTTCCCGTTGCTTCTTTGAATGCACTGAGCAGATGAAAGTCATTAGGAGTCACTAGTCTGGTGAATAAGTAAGACGTACCAGCCATTCAAATTTAATTCCTCGAATAATCTCACCATCTTACGGGCTGTATGCAGTCGGACGTTGTCATGCTGTAGCAATACTAAGAAGTCAGAAGTCCTCACAATTTACTCCTGATTGCAGAGCAAAGTAGATTTTTCACCATGTCTCAATAAGAAGTACGGATTACTGTCGCTCCCCTATCCACTAAATGCTCCAAAATTACTCTACTTGCATCCCAGAAGAGAATAAGTGCAACTTTTCCACCACACAGTCGATGCGGAATTTTTTAGGTTTCGGTGATGAGCTGTGGCACCTTTCCTCGTTTGACCTTTTCATTTCTGTTTGGTGATAGTGGACTAGAGTCTCATTACCCAGAACAATTTTTTCCAGAAATGCATCACCTTCGATGTGGAAATGGTGCAAAAGTTCCTCACAGGCACCAATACTACGGTCTTTCAATTCAGCAGTCGACTGATGTGGCGCTTATTTTGTGTGCACCTCACTGAAGTGCAGTACATTGTGAACAATATTATGTGCTGATCCAGTACTAATCTTCAAACTTGTAGTCATTTGGGTCAGAGTTACACAACTGTTCTGCTTTACAAACACCTCCACTAACACAATATTCTCGTCCGTCACTATGTGGTGAGCCTGACCTGGTCTTGGAGCATCCTCCACAAAAGTTACACTGTTTTTAAACTTCCTACACCACTCACACAGTTGCTGCAATCACAAACATAAATTACCATACTGCACTGTCATTCACAACGAATTTTGATCAGCTTGACACCATCACTGCACAAAAATGCATCACAGATCGTCGCTCGACTGCAGTGCATGCTGACAGTGGGACGGCCATCTTGTTGTGGATGCTGCTGCCTTCTGGTGTGTTGTAGCACCAGTCTGCCACCTCTTGATCACTTTCTTAACCTCAAGGAACACTACTGCTGCCTACCAACTCCATCACACAAATTTTTGAAAAGAAATGGAACTTTTGAGGTTTTTATTTGAATCACCTTCGTATTTTAGGAATGTATGGCTGCTGCGTTTGTACGGCTATCCTGCATACGTGCATCTCACTTCTGAGGCACAGGTGAATGTACCACAAAGTGAGCAGATGAGAAAAAGAATTTCAAAGTGCCGGTTAGTCCAGTGAGACAATGTTCTTGTCAAGTGACTACTACTGCCCAGAGTGCACTTTTTTCCCTCGACAAATGCTAGTCAGTTGGAAGGTCCTCATTTAATTTCTGAACAGAGTGGAGTCCCAGAGTTTAGATTCTCCACAACATAAATTTATCTGCCAAGGCTACCACCAAATACGGAGAGGCATTTCCACTGTTTTCGAGAGCAGAGTGTTGGTGAATGTCAAAGGTATCACTCTGGTACAGATTCCAGTGCACCGGCAATGTATTTTGTCTAATTTGACAAGTGCGAACTCGATGACACTGCAGCAGAAGATCATACCGTAATCTAATGACATCGTACCAGTGACTTACACAGGGAGCACATTGTCACAGAGTTGTACCCACTAAGTACGGGCTAGCACAGGAAAATATGACTGCTCATTTTATAGCTTGAATAAAATAACTGTGATTGACAGCTTGCAGTGGTGGTGGTGGTGGTGGTGGTGGTAGTGGTGGTGGTGGAGGGGGGGGGGGGGGGGGGAGGGGGGCCACTGTTGCCACATTGACAAGGTCTTGCATGTACCTATGAGACAGGCATTGCAGTGAACATGTGATGTTCAAGAAAGCTATGAGATTTGCCATAACATACCCTTTAATTTACTGGCATGTCAGTGGTAAAGTTATTTGAATCAAAGTATATCCACATAAGCAGATACAGGAAATGAATTTGCAGTTGCAAATACGGACAACCATCAGCTCTATAACAAAATGGCGACAATGAAAATTTGTGCCGGACTGAGACTCGAACCCGGATTTCCCACGTATCGCAACTGGCTGCCTTACCGTTTGGCTGTCCGGGCACATTTCACAGCCGAACCCAAACTTCTGTAAGTCATCAGCCATGTGTCTACAATCTGCACTTGTACATCGAGTATATATAATCTCATACAGGAAAGACATTTTAATTGACAATCGCTTCCCTGGTGTCAGTGGGATAAACAGTACAATATGCGCGCATGTTTGAATGAACATTGCACTGTACTTTTGAAGAACACAGGCACTGCAATATCATGAAACTTCCTGGCAGATTAAAACTGTGTGCCGGACCGAGACTCGAACTCGTGACCTTTTGCCTTTCGCGGGCAAGTGCCCTACCGAGGTAGAAAGGCAAAAGGTCCCGAGTTCGAGTCTCGGTCCGGCACACAGTTTTAATCTGCCACGAAGTTTCATATCAGTGCACACTCCGCTGCAGAGTGAAAATCTCACTCTGGAAACATTCCCCAGGCTGTGGCTAAGCCATGTCTCCGCAATATCCTTTCTTTTGGGAGTGCGAGTTCTGCAAGGTTCGCAGGAAATCTTCTGCTAAGTTTGGAAGGTAGGAGACAAGGTACTGGCAGAAGTAAAGCTGTGAGGACGGGGCGTGAGTCGTGCTCGGGTAGCTCAGACAGTAGAGCACTTGCCTGCGAAAGGCAAAGGTCCCGAGTTCGAGTCTCGGTCCGGCACACAGTTTTAATCTTCCAGGAAGTTTCATATCAGTGCACACTCCACTGCAGAGTGAAAATCTCATATTGCAATATAATATTTATCTCCCCTGTACGGGACTGCTGTCAGATGATCGGCAGCTGCTACGAATAGGTGTGTCGGAAGAGCTCCCGAGAGTTGTGTACCTCTGATACTGGCACCAGAGATACCCTCTCCCACTCGAGTGTCAGTGCCCTGTCAGTGGTAGATCCAGGCATCCGGTACAGGGTGGACAGGCACCAGTGAGGACTCGGGGTGTTGTACCGATCACTCTAACTGACGAGTTTGAGGTACTGTCTTTTGCTGAAACTGGAGGAGCCAGTGGGACTCACTTCACCTGTTTTGTGGAGGAGGCAAACACAAAAGGTCAGGAGCCTATTAATCGTCAGCAGTTCAGACGTACAGCGAATTACGGTACCCCTCAGAAAAATGGCAACGAGGGACGGGGAAGGACACCAGATGTGCTCAGTGTGTATGCTGGGGGTCGGTCTAATTCGACACGTTGGAGAGGCTCTTACAGCAGCCACTGAGGGAACAGGCTGCAATTGACTGCAGATTCTGGCACTTGTCGGAACAAATGATGCCTGTCGTACGAGCTCCACAGTCATTCTCGGGTCATTCCAGAGACCAGCAGAGGAGGCTGAAAAGACCAGCCTCGCGCACGGAGTCACCGGAGCTCTCAATTTGCAGCACTGTCGCCAAAACTAATCGTGGCCCTGTGGCTCTGAGTCGAGTGGAACAGCTGAACCAGAGACTCTGAAGGTTCTGTGATGAGCTAGGCTGTGACTTCCTGGTCTTGCACCATAGGGTTGAGAACTGTAGGGTCCTTCTAAATGGGTCAGAGGCTGCTACTCAGTTAGCTGACTGTGTATGGGGTGCAAACAAGGAATTTTTAGATTAGGCAACTCTCCATCCAATCCAGATAATGATAGCTGTAGGAAACCCAGAAGTAGCAGTATGAGATCAAAAGAAATTCCTCCCACAGGTGAAAGTATTAAAATCCTAATGGTAAACTGCCAAATCATTCGCAACAAAGTGCCAGAGTTTGAAGTAACTTTGTGTGTGCCCCAGAGAAGTGTGTTGGGACCCTTGCTGTTCATATTATATACGAATGATCTTGCAGACAATATTAATTACAAAATCAGACTTTTTTGCAAGTAATGCGGTTATCTACGATGTATGTCTGCAAAATAAGTTCCGTTTGGTTATATAAAACAAACGTGTACAGATACAGAAAAAAAATATTTATTGTACAAAAATCTACAGCTGTTACCCTACTTTTCTACGTAGCTTCTGAAATTTTGTAGGCCCTTGACATAGTGTGGCACAAGTTTTTGTATGCCTTCTTCATAGAAGTGTATTCAACCGTGTGGTAACATGTTCTTTCAGCTCGTCAT
This sequence comes from Schistocerca americana, assembly GCF_021461395.2. NCBI lineage: Eukaryota > Metazoa > Arthropoda > Insecta > Orthoptera > Acrididae > Schistocerca > Schistocerca americana. Next base: position 192,281,923 of record NC_060128.1, read on the forward strand.
CACCGTTGAAGTGTTAGGTGTAAGAAGAGATGAAAGTCGCTAGGAGCGAGGTCCGGGCTGTACACATGTCCCGGTGAAATTCCCGTAAGAATTGTTCGGTCACATTCGCTGTGTGAGGTCGGGCATTATCGTGGAAAAAAACAACACCTTTTAGCAGTAATCCTCGGTGCTTGTTCTATATTGTGCGGTGCAATTTATTAATGGTCTCACAGTAACTGTGTGCACTGATTGTTTGGCCTCGTGTAAGGAATAGATCATCAAAATGCCTTTTCTGTCCAAAAAAACTGTGCACGTGACTTTTTGAGGTGTCAGGATCTGCTTAGGCTTAACCTTTATTGGGGATGAAGTATGCCTCCATTCCATTGATTGCTGTTTTGTTTCAGGGGTGTCATACGATACCCGAGTTTCATTGCCCGTGACTATCTGAGAAAGAAAACCATTGCATTCTTCATTGTAGCACGTCAAAAACTGAAGTGCACTGCCCAACCGTTGATTTTTGTATCGTTCAGTAAGAATTTTGGGTACCCAAGGTGAGCAAAGTTTTCGAATTTTCACTTTTTCAGTAAAAATTTCGTGAATTAGTGATCGTGAGATTTGCGGAACTTCCATAGCGAGGGCACTAAGTGTAAACTTACAGTTGTACTGAACCTTCTCTTCAATTGTGTGAACCAGTTCATCAGTAACCACAGACGGGCATCCACTTCGTTCATAATCGCACACTCGATCACGTCCTTCATCGAACAGTCTGACCCATTTTCTAACCATCGAATCACTCGTATCATTTTGTCCGTAAACCTCGCAGATTTACTGGCAAATTTCCTTCGGTTTAACTTTCTTTGCATTTAGAAAATGAATCACAGATCTGATTTCACATGCGGCGGCATTTTCAATTATGGCTGACATTATAAAGAAGCACTACAAAGAACACATCGGTGGCAGCGATCTGAAAATGGCGTACACATCTTCTCAAGTCACAGTAACTGCCACGCATGCTTGGAACTGCGATCGTAGCACTGCCGCAGATAGAAATAGAAATGGAACTTATTCTGTGGACGACCCTCGTATAATTAAGTACTATCGGAAAAAAGCTGCATAAATATTTAGTCACATCTTGATAAGATCTCAAAGAGGTGCAGAGATTGGTAACTTGCCTTAAATGTTGAGAAATGTAAAATTTTGCACTTTACAAAACGAAAAAAATGTAGTATCCTATGACTATAACATCAATGAGGCAGTGCTGGAATCAGCCAACTCATACAATTATGTGGGTGTAACACATAGTAGGGATATGAAATGGAGTGATCATATTGTTTCAGTTGTGCATAAAAAAGATGATAGACTTTAGTTTATTGGCAGAATACTGGGGGAGTACAATCAATCTACAAAGGAGATTTCTTCCAAATCAATTGTGCAACCAGTTCTAGAACACTTGCTCAAGTGTGTGGAACCTGTACCAGATAGGACTAACAGGGGATACTGAGAGGGGTAGCACGAATGGTCACAGGTTTGTATAATCCATGGGAGGGTGTCACAGAGATACTGAAGGAACTGAACTGGAAGACTGTTCAAGATAGACGTAAACCATCCTGAGAAAGTCTGTTAACATAGTTTCAAGAACCAGCCTTAAATGATTACTCTAGGAATATACTACAATCCCCTATGTATGCTCACATTTGGTCACAAAGATAAGATTAGAATAATTACTGCACACACAGAGGCATATTCTTTCTGCACTCCTTATGTGAATGTAACGGGAGGAAACCCTAATAACTGCTACAGTGGGATGCACCCACTGCCATGTGCCTGACAGTGGCTTGCAGAGTATAGATATAGATGTAGATGCAAATGTAGGTGTTGAAATACACGTAACGGATGTACAAATTCATGTTGTAGACACACAGCCGATGACATGGGGAAGTCTGGGCCTGGCCGTAGTGATGCTCGTGCGGCCTAATTGTAAGGAGACTACTTACAATAAGAGGGAAATCCTGGTTTGAGCTTTGGTCTGCCACAAATTTTCATTGTTGTCACTCCATTTTACAGCTGGTGGTGGTCCATATTCTCAACTGCGAATATATTTCACGTACTTCGTAATGGCTATATAGTCACTGCAGTGCCCGTCCCTTCGGACGTGCGTACATGTCCTAAAGAACATTCCGTCATACTTCCGAATGACAAAGGCAATGGAATATTGTAACTTCATAAGCAGATGTCTGATGTGGGCACACCTCGTCTGTCATAGTTTAGTCACAGTGGCCGTACTGTTGAGGTTACTGTTATTGTACAGTCCACCAATTTCAACTGCAGAGCAAGATGCTGCACACATTTGGGTGTAAATAACACTGATTGTTTACAGAATGAAAGGAAAGTAGGAGATGAACTACCAGTGGAAGTAAAGCTGTGAGGTCGGGCCGTGAGTCACGGTCGGTTAGGTCAGTCGGTAGAGGACTCGCCTGTGAAAGGCAAACGTCTCAGGTTCGAGCCCCAGTCTGTCATTTAGTTTGCCAGGAAGTTTCACCACTAATTGTGATTTGTTAGGTGATGTCACTAGCCCATTTTTTACCAGCACAGTCTACAGCAGCACAATCTAAATTAAGTCATGTATCGTGGAGAGCTGTTGTCATTTAGTAGAGGCATATATTGTATGTATATTTCAATAGCTTAAGAATCATTGGGAGAGAAGTTTCAGTATCAGCAGTATTTATGGAATATAATATCGGGCTGCGGAATGACCCTCGAGGTACACCTCGTGATTGCGATATTCAGTGTGGGCTGACTGTCTCGTTGCTTATCCGAATGTAAGCGCAATGAGTGTGGAGTATCTTGCAGCTAAAATCTGTGAAGATATCTGGCATTCTAAGGGCACAAAGCTGATGTATTAGTATAGGAACTTCACAACATGTACGAGAATCATTCAGTAAGTAATGAAACATGCATTTTTTCTCAGCCAGTTTCGGCTGAAAAAATGCGGAATATATTGTGGGACATCACGGAATACTTCCACTTTAGCCTCTATTATTTCACGAAGTTCCAATACGTGGTGGCAATACAGTAGCCTTCAAAACGGTATACGTAACGGAGGTGCATTCTGAGCAGAGAACTGTCACCGAGTTCCTTTTGGCGGAAAACCACAGTGTTGCAGATATTTTTAAGTGCTCGCAGAACGTCTACAGTGACCCGGCAGCGAACAACGGCACAATCGGTCACCGAGTGAGGCACCTGTCGTCGCCGCGGCAATCCGTCGAGTGGCGCCACTCCGTCTCTCTCGAGAAGTAAAAGTCCAAAGCCGCTCCTGCTGCCGGTAAAGTCACGGTGCCGATCTTCTGCATATCTGAAGTGGTTATTTTGTTCAGTGTCCTCTCTCGTGGTGCAGTGGTCAACTCACAGGTGTATTGTGCTACCACCAGGAAATTGAAATCTCTGTCACTACAAAAATGCAAACGAACTTCCCCTTCTCTGTGACAAAGCGAGGCCTCACGTAAGACGGCATACCTGAGAAGGGCTCACTAAACTTCATCGGGCTGTTCTACCTCGTCCACCCTACAGCCCAGTGACTAGCACCTTCCTACATCCATCTGTTTGGCCCAATGAAGGATACACTCCACAAGAAGCAGTGCATGGCTGACAGGGAGGTTATCAGTGCGACAAGACCGTGCCTGTGATGTCGACCGATAGAGAGGTACCTCGTGGGCATACACACATTCCCACTTAGGTGGTGTAACGCCTTCCCACCGAACAGAGATTATGTTGAAAAATAGGGTTTTGTAGGCAAAAGAGTGGGGAACAATACGGTATATCTGAATCCCAAATAAAACCGCCCCGCTTTCAGAAAAAATGTGTTGCATTATTTATTGACCACCCCTCATCTGAAGCCAAGAAACTGAGGAAAACTACAATGAAGGAACTGTGCCAGGCAAATATGGGCAATACATCAATTTCTTAAGTCAGAAATGCCGTGCGGTTAGGGCCCCCCGTCGGCTAGACTGTTCGCCCGGTGCGAGTCTTTCGAGTTGACACCACTTCGGTGACTTCCGTGTCGGTGGGGACGAAACAGTGATGGTAAGGACGACACGACACCCAGTCCCCGAGCGCAGAAAATCTCCGAGCCAGCCGGGAATTTTACCCGGGCCGACGGATACGGCATTCCGTCGTGCCGACCACTCGGCTACCAGGGGCAGACAATTCTTTCTGTTGCGTGATAGCCTTATGTCCTCGTTCCTTTTCTGAACCCTTTTTAGGTGATCGACAGTAAATAATTGTGTCTCAGTCACAATTACAGCTGTGCTCTAACAATCAATTCCAGGGGTCTACTGCCGGACAAACTTAGTGCCATCGGCCTATAAGACCAGGTGTCACTGGGCTCATTTCCATGCTTCAGAATCGGGACAACGACCCGTAGCACTAGTAGTGGCTCTGCAGGCCACATTTCGTAGCAGCTGTCGTAATACCTCCGACGGCAGATTTGGGATCATTAGGCGACACATTTTGTCGATTGCAGGGGCAGTATTTCAGATTTGGACGATTACCGGTTGAAGTTCTCTCATTGTTATGAGGGTATAGGGAGAGCAATCCTCCTTTACCACAAGATCAAATGAAATTCCTCAGAGATTAACAGATGTTGCAGACATTGTGTTTGTGTTTTATCTTACCTTTGAATGTATCTCCAAGGTTATGAACAAATTTTTGTCTCCAAATCTCTTGACTTTCCACCAGATGTTTAAGTTAGCATCACAAATCACTCAGGTACAAAACAACTTCCGAGTGACACTTTTGCATCTCTACGAGAACCACTTCACCCTGTAGTCATAATGTTCGTATTTCAGTTATATTTCTTCTATAGGCTGTTCTCAAAGTTTTATCGATGCTGACCTTCTTAGAGCAATACTCTCAGAGCTTTTCAGTTTCTACCATCTCGTGGGCTCTTTATTGTGCAGTGAGGGACAGTTTCTTTTGAAACCGTTGTGAAAGCCACTTTCTCCAGCTGATCGACAGGCCAGTAATATGCGATACATCTGGTGAGATGGTGTGTGAAGTGGTTCACTTCCTGTTTTATGCAATCTGAATAACCTTTCCAGTAAGATTTATCGCAGTTCCAGTGAAGAAGGTGAGTTTGCTGTCAAATGGATCAGAATGGGAAAATGATGTGACCCCACAGAGTCTTTCCAGATTTCGTTGACATATGTCAGAGTGATATGATGTGGTGAATACATGAATATATCAACTGCTCTGACAAGGTCAAGTGTGTGCTTAAGGTTGTTTCACACTACAGCATTTTAGTTTTCTATTAGTGAATAGCCACACTGTTTTGTCTGCTGCCTCATGGCCCCATGCTGTGCCCAGGCATAAGGTTGCTGCAATAAGTAATGTGGCCAACTCTGTGAGAAGATTTCCTGCAGATGTCATTTTAAATGACTGTTGTTGGAGGGTGGTAAAGTGACATGATTGTAAATGAGACATCTGGTAGTTTTATGCATGCTGTCAAAAGCTGGAATGATGTTAGCAAAATATGTAGTGCCATTAAGTGCTCATATGCTACAGTTACATAAATGAATGGGGCAGTCTTCTCAAATTATGTTGTAAGTTACATTATATCTGGAGAATATAAATTGGGAGCTGGGAGTTGGGCCTGATCTATGCCTCTGCACCCGTCAACGAATGAATGAAGCTTCCTGGCAGATTCAAACTGTGTGCTGGACCGGGACTTGAATCTGGGATCTTTGCCTATCATGAGCAAGTGCTTTATGTACTGAGCTATGCCAGTGCTACTCACAATTTTACTTCCACCAGTATCTCATCTCCTACATACGCTGCAGAGTGAAAATTCATTCTGGAAAGAATCCTCCAGTCAGTGGCCAAGTCATGTCCACACGATAACCTTTTTCCAGGGGCCCTAGTTCTGCAAGGTATGCAGGACACCTTATGTGAAGTTTTGAAGGTAGGAGATGAGATACTGGCAGAAGTAAAGCTGTGAGGGCAGATCACGAGTTATGCCGAATAGCTCGGTCAGTAGAGTACTTGCCCGTGAAAGGTAAAGGCCCCAGGTTCGATTCCTGGTCTGGCACACAGTTTTAATCTGCCCAAAGTTTCATATCAGTGCACACTCTGCTGCAGAGTGAAAATTCATTCTGGAATGGATGAACAGTATCCATCACACGGAGCATACTTTCTCCATCAGATGTCACAGATCACCCATTCTATCGGAACCATTTGTAGACACAAAGAAATGCACGATTCTGCCTCAAACAGATAGTGTGGCATTTTTATCTAGCTGGCTTCAGATAGCCTAATGTACAACAGCAGTGGTAGTCAATTTGTTGCCTACCGCTCTCTAGTCGGCATTTCAACTTTCGTGGTGGGCAGAAGGTTGTGGCCAGTGGTGGTTTAAAAACCATTTTCCTTAGGTTTTCATAAAATTTTGTCATACAGTATTTAGTGACTAAATATTATTACATGCTTTAACTTGCTCTACCTCTACTTTATAAATTTTATGAAGTAAAGTTACTTCCCTACTTTATAAATCACCATCACTCTGCAACCACTGGGCTGTTAGAAAATTATACCACTAACAGAGATACGAGGTGCAGTACACTGAACCATCTCCCACAGGATAGATGGATGTGAAGAGGCACTCAAAAGTTCACAGAATAGTGCTGCCCTGGGTGGAGATTGCACGGTAAGCATTTTTCTCATCAGGTGCATGTGCTGCAGCTTGTGAGTTCATTACTACCTGTGGTGTCAACCAAGTACATTTTGTTCACCGATAGTGAATTTTGTCATCACAGTTGTTCTGCCATCCTCATTTTTTATGATTTCAGGTGTAAGTGAACAATGGGCAGCTTTGTAAGTTTGCATCCTGCCCGAGAAAAGATGCCAAAGACACTGTTGTGTTGATGAAAACAGCTTACAGACTTGACACTATTGGAAAAACTCACAGGTACAACAAATCTGTAATTTTATCATTTCATAAAATACAACATGCCGACTGATGACAAAACTCATTCTGGACACCTGTTAACTGCCCCAACCGGGAAAAATATTGAGAAAATTTGTGAAATCGTGTCCGAAGCTCGACAAATGCATGAGTGCCATTATCTAGCTGAACTCCACAGGCAGTCGGGATATGAGCCCGTACACTTGGGTCATCTGGGTTCAACACAGATTGTAATTTACGAGAATTCTCTATAATTTTCAAGATTCTTAGTTATCATGTTACTTCATTCTCTGAAAGTTATCTGAAGAATTTGGATATTGGCAAATGTAAAAATGTAAATGCTTTTTTTGTCAATTTGAGGCACGCTGCCACAGGACGGTAGGTCTGCAGCTGTTCAGTACTGAGGAAATTTAATGATTTCTTCATTTTGTCCATCTCAGTCGCACGAGTATACAAGTTTTGCTGCAGTGATTACCGGTTTCGAGCTGACACGTCCGTCCTCAAACCGCACACCTCGTTGTTAACTGTAATTAGTCATACAGTATGGTGCTGAAAAGTATGAATAACTTCTGTACAGAAAGTCAAACTGTGGGCAACACTGTCATTGATATTAGCCTATGTGTCTACTGTTGCACCTGACTGACTTGGTTGTGTCAATCAGGTGCAACACTAGACACATAGGCTAATATCAATCAGAGTACTCGTTGCTCACAGTTTGACTTTCTGCACAGAAGTTATTCATGCCTTTTAGCACCATACTGTACGACTGGTTATGGTTAATAACAAGGTGTGTGGTTTGAGAATGGTTGTGTCAGCCCGAACCAGGTAACCACTGTAGCAAAAATTGCATATTTAAGCAACTGAGATGGACAAAATAAAGAAATTATCAAATGCCCTCATATGTGCTTCACCTGCCCCCACCTCATACAAAGCTAGGGCCACTCATTTTGACATTCCAGTCACTGGGCAACGTACTGCCGAAACCAGTCCACGAGTCCTCTCTTACCTTTGGAGCCTCTCAATTTTGCACTGTGTCGCTTGGCAAGATTCTCATTCTGTCACTCTAGATTCTGGTCTTCTGGGGTCGAGCGAGACACAGTGATGTCCGTGGCACCCCTCAGTGGGAGACTAACTTGCCTGATGCTCTCCAGTCAGTTGACAGCTTTGTGGGTCTCACCTAATTCTTTCACTAGATAGTTTCAGAGTGTCCCTGCTGATAACTGTTGCGGTGAAAGGAACCTCAGATCAAAGTTTACACCCTCCCCGTATCACACCAAACATGGTGCATTGTTTCTGTGAGTTGTGGTGAGCTGGCTAACAGAATGCACTCAGGATTAAAGCACACCCTAACATTTCTTGAATTTATCCATATGTAAGAAGGCAATTAGAGCAGCTAATTTCTGTAGTACCTGTATCAATGTTGCACTCATGTGTGTGTGTGTGTGTTTATGAAAGAGAGAGAGTGTTGAGAAAGAGAGAGAGGGGGGGGGGGGAGGGAGAGGGGGAGAGAGAGAGAGAGAGAGAGAGAGAGAGAGAGAGAGAGAGAGAGAACACTAATTTTTTGAATAGCTAGACTGTCAGAGGGGTCCTAAATCTAAACATGGTCTCCACCTTACTCTCTTCAATTTTGATGAGGCTTTTTTCCAAGATATATACATAAACCATACCAAATTATAAACTTATAAGTAGCATGTTGGAGCTACTAACCATACTTTCGATTAAGGCAAGTTCTTCTATACACAGAGGCGACAAAAGTCACAGGATGGCAATATGCACATATACGGATGGCAGTAGTATCATGTATGTGAAGTATAAAAGAGCAGTGCCTCGGTGGAGCTGTCGTTCGTACTCAGGTAATTCACGTACGAGGCTTCTGACACGACGATAGCCACACAACGGGAATTACCAGACTCTGAACGTGGAACAGTCATTGGAACTAGAAGTGTATGACATTCTATTTCAGAACTCATTAGGGAATTCAATATTCCGTGATTCGCAGTGACAAGAGCGTGCCAACAATATCAAATTTTAGGCATTACCTCTCACCACAGAGGTAAGAGCAGAGGCCAACAATCTTCACTTAACAACAAAGAGCAGAGGCATACGTGTACAGTTGTCAGTGCCAAGAGACGAGCAACAATGTCTGAAGTAACTGCAAAAATCAATGTGGGACACACGACAAACGTATCCATTATGACAGTGCAGGAAAATTTGGCGTTAACGGACTACGGCAGCAGAACGACTGACACGAGTGCCTTCGCTAACGGCACGTAGTCACCTGTAGCAGTTACCCTGGGCATGTGACTGTATCAGTTGCACCCTAGATGCCTGTAAAACTGTGGCCCGGTCACATTAGCCTCAGTTTCAGCTGGTAGGAGCTGACGGTAGGGTTCGAGTATGGCACAGGCCCCGTGACACAAGTTGTCGACAAGGCACTGTGCGAGCTGGTGGTAGCTCCAGAATGGAGTCGGATGTGTTTACACAGAATGGATTGGATCTCTGGTCCAACTAAAGCGATTCCTGGAAATGGTTTTGTTCAGCTACTGAGAGACCATTTGAGCTATTCATCGACTTCACGCTGCCAGACAATGGTGGACTTTTTACAGATGATAATGTGCTATGTCACTGGGCCACAATTGTTCACAACTGGTCCAAAGATCATCCTGAACAGTTCGAGTGAACGATTTGGCCACCCTTCGAACATTTACAGGACGTAATCGAGAGGTCAGTTTGTGCACAAAATCCTGCACTGACACTTCCACAGTTGTGGATGACTGTAGGGGCAGCACGGCTCAATATTTCTTCGAGGGGCTTCCGACAACTTGTCGGGTCTGTGCCACAGCGAGTTGCTGCAGTACACCAGTCAAAAGGAGATCTGACACAATTTTAGGGGGTATTCCGTGACTTTTGTTACCTCCGTGTATTGTGACAAACTTGAAAAAATTAAAAAGTTTTGCTTTACTGTTGCACATGATCTAAGGGGACTCCCAAGATGAAACTTGTTGATTCAGCTCAACTTTTGAAGTACAACAGCCTGGTTGCTGAACAAGTGCTCAATATACTGCCGATTTGTCACAGTTTGATGTCAAAGTACTTCATAACTATATTCGTGCCAAATTTGGATCATGTTTTGGCAGCTTGTATCGTATGGCAGAATAACTTTCTGATGCTACATATTCAAAACATCAATACATTCTTCACTTGTAATAGCAGTCAAAGCATGTTTTTAGCCTCTTTATTACCTAAATAAAGTAGTAAATACTTGGGGATTTTAAAATTTTCCCGGCCTTTTGCAGCCAAGCAAGTCCGCTATTGCTGAACATTGTATTTCTACTGGACATTCAATGGAGTATGAGAAAACAATGATTTTGTCCACAGCAACGTCCTTCTGGGACTCCATTATTAAAGAATCCATAGAAATACGACTGGCAGAAAATCTGTTAAACCGTGACAGCGGCTGCCAGCTGGACAGTGCATGAAATCCCATCATCTCCATGATTTGCTCAAATCGAAGACAACAGAGTGCGTCGACGGCCATGGCAAACAGCAACGCAGAGGGCGACTGAGTTCCGCTATTCCAACAGCGAGGGCGCTGCCGGCGTGCAGTGTGGTTCAACTATCAAGTTTTCGACGCGTGCGTAGAATAGTTACAGTACGCTATATATTGCGGAGCGGAGGACGTTATCGCCAGTCTGCGACGGCTCACCTGAAGATGACTGGCAGGTGCCCAGTTGAAATATCGTGCGAAGTATTGAACGACGACTGGCTGCAAGCTAGAAATTTGTTTGAATAGTAAATACTTCTCTGAAAACCACCTCCAACAGATAGTTCAGAATTCCACTCGTGATTAAAATATATTGGATCTAATGACAACAAATAGACGTGGCCTCTTTGAAGATGTCCACATCAAAACTGGTATCAGTGACCGTGACACAGTTGTGGCAACAGCGGTTATAAAAGTACAAAGGACAACTAAAACAATCAAAAAGACATATATGTTCAATAAACCAGTAAAAAATCAGTAGTGTCATACCTCAGTGAGGAACTTGAAACTTTCAGCACAGGGCAGGAACATGCAGAGGAACTACGGCTCACATTTAGAAGAATAACTGATGTGTACCCAGCAGAACAGTTTACAAGGGGAGGGACCCTCCATGGTATGCAGCCACTGTAAAGAATATTTTAAAGAAACAGAAGCTACTGCATAATATGTCTAAAACAAAGTATAGGACTATCGATAGAGAGATGCTGGATGAAATGCATCTGGCTGTCAAAAGAGCAATGCGTGATGTCTTCAGAGATTACTGTAGCAGAATATTGTCAAACAATCTTTCGCAAAACCTAAAGAAATACTGGTGATATATAAAGGCTGTTAGTAGCACTGAAGTTAGTGTCTAGTCCCTAGCAAATGAGACAGGAACTGAAATTGATGGTAGCAAAGCAAAAACTGAAATGTTGAACCCCATTTTCAAATGTTCCTCTACAAAGAAAAACCCAGGAGGAGTGCCACAATTTTATTCTTGTACCACCGAAAAGATGAGTGAAATAAGCATTAGTGTCAGTGGCTTTGAGAAACAGCTGAAATCATTAAAATTGAACTAAGCTTCAGGGCCCAGTGGAATCCCTACCAGATTCTGTACTGAATTTGTGGTTGAGTTAGCCTCTCTTCTGATTATAATCTATCATATATCCCTCAAACAAAAGACCATCTACAATAAATGTAGTAGAAATGATCCACAAAACTACTGTCCAATATCTTTGACATCGATTTGTTGTAGAATCTTAGAACATATTCTGAGCACAAATGTAATGAGGTATCTCAAACAGAATGACCTTCTTCAAGCAATCCAGCATGGAGTATGAAAACAACTCACACTTTTCTCACATGCCATACTGAAAGCTTTGTATCTAGGCCGTCAGGTAAAACCAGTATTTCTTTATTTCCAAACAGCATTTGACTCAATACCACACCTACACTTATTGTTGAAAACATGATCATAGGGGCAATCAAGTGAAATTTGTGACTGAATTGAGGACTTTTTGGTAGAGAGGACCAGCATCTAATCTCAGACGAAGAGTCACTACCAGATGTAGGTGACGATGTAGAAGTAACTTCAGTTGTGCCCCAGGAAACTGTGCTGGGAGCCTTGCTGGTCTGAAATTTTGCCGATGATGCAGTTATCTATAATGAAGTACTATCTGAAAGAAGCTGCATAAATATCCAATCAGATCTTGATAAGATTTCAAAATTGTACAAACATTGATAACTTTGTTTAAATGTCCAGAGATGTAAAATTGTGCACTTCACAAAACAGAAAACATAGTATCCTATGACTATAATGTCAAAGGGTCAGTGTTGGAATCAGCCAACTCAAGTGAATACATTGTAGGGATATGAGCAGAACCACCACATACGCTCAGTCACGGGTAAAGCAGGTGGTGGACTTTGGTTTATTGGTAGAATACTGGGTAAGTGCAATTAGTCTACAAAGGATATTGCTTACAAACGTCCGGCACTGAAGGCGGTGAGGGAGATGGCAGTGAAATGACGGGGACGTCCACCTCCAGAGGTTGTAGCAGCAGGGACCACTACGGGAGGTTGACACGGAACTCCTGTCGGTCGTGTGGGTGGACGAGGCGTCGGCTGCATGTGAGGACGGAGCGGTGTGGGGAGGGACTGTGTCCCCTGTGTGATCGGCTGGCAGTGCTCGAAATGTAACTCTCCGTAGGTGGGTTACCGTAGCTCAGAGGTGCAAGTGGTCGACCCTGCACGGGAGCGGGCAGGAGCCGGCGATCGACTGATGAACCGGGTCCCCGGTCGAGTGGGGTGAGCTACCTTGCAGCAAGATGGTGACGTCCTCTCCGTGTTCATGTGGGATGCCAGTTTGCAGAACCACCAGAGAGGGTAAGGGGGAGGAGGTAGAGAGAGAGGGCAAGACTCGAGGAACGGTGTCGATCGTGATGCAGTAAAGCAGACGAGTGTTCGGGTGAGGGCTGCACCAGCAGCTCTGAGGGTTCATAGCTCGAGCACGAGTGCTCAGTGCTGGGAAGCTACATAACATCTGTGGGCGTGAAAGACACTGGGTCGAGGTGTGCCGGTTTCACACGGTGGAGAGAAACAGTGAGCGGTGAACCTTTAACTCGGATGTCTGTCGTGTTAGCGGTGTGGTTTACGACCTCGTATAGGCCTGAATATGGTGGGGCAAGTGGGCCCCAGATGGTGGTGACACAGAAAGAAACGAACTTGCACGAATGGAGATTCGAGGGCACACAGAAGTGGGGTCCAGGGAACAGGGAAATGTTTGCAAAATACGTTCAGATCCGGTTTACGAAATTGGGAAGTGGGGTGAAATTGTCGGGGGAGGTAGGTTGTAACAGCTACCCAGGGAGGACAGGGTTTTTACCGTAGACAAACTCCCCGTGGTGCCCTCGATATCTGGTTTGTACGACGTCCGTAGGCAGAGGAGTAGCCGAGGGAGGGTCTCAGTCCAAAGACCGCAGTGCTGTCTCGAAAGTGCAATGCCACCATTCTACAAATCCGTTTGTCAATACCGCACAGGCAGTAGAGTTGGGTGAAGGGTACCGATTTGGACCGCCGGCCCTGGTCGGTGGTGACAGTAGGGGGGGGGGGGGGGGGGGCAGCTGAAGTGGGAAATCCAGGAAGAAACAAAAGCATTAGCCAGGGTTTCAGCAGTTACGTCGGTGAGAGGCACAGCCTCTACCCACCGAGGTAAAAGATTGGTGCAAGAAAGGACACAACGGAAGCCCTCTGAGGGGGGAAGGGGACCAATGAGGTCCAGGTGTACGTGGCGAAAGTGGCCAGATGGAATGTCGAATTTGCAGAGAGGTGGTACAGTGTGCCCGGTGACTTTGTTGCGCTGGCAGGTGGTGCAGTTCCGGGCCCAGGTCTGACAATCGCACTTCACGTCTCGCCACGCAAATCGTTCAGACACGAGGCGTGTCGATGACTTAATTCTGGGGTGTGCTAGAGAAACCGATGTGTCAAACACTGAATGGCGGAGGAGGGTGGGGACGAGGGGTCGGAGGGTTCCGGTGGAGGAGTCTCACCAGACTTCCTCTCAGACACTGGCAAATTTTGCTTCGGTGAAAGACAGCGAAATGCAGGTGCTGTCGAGAAGTGCTGCGTATCCTCGACCCGGTCCCGTAGGGACGTGAGGTCGGGAAGGTTGACGACCGTCGAGATGGTGCTAATGCGGGAAAATAAATCTGTAACGATGTCGCTGGTGCCTTTGATATGGCAGACGTCAGTAGACAACTGAGACTTGAAACCGAACTACTGAAAGCGATGGGAGGGTTGGGGGGGGGGGGGGGGGGGGGGGGCGATGCGTACGGCATCTGCTACTGGTTTATAGTCAGTCAGGATGTGGAAAGATCGACCCTCGACATCGGGGCGGAAGTGTTTCACTGCCTCGTAAACTGCTAAAAGTTCGCGGCCAAAGGCTGAGTATTTTTGTGGAATACTTGAAAGTTTCTTTGAAAAGAACTGAAGTGGCATGACCACGTCATTGTGCTGTTGTTGTAGGACTGTGCCTACCACGGAGTCACTGGCATCTTTGGTGACGAAGAGTTCAGCATCCGAGATTGGATGAGCGAGCGTGACGGCTCGCGCGAGAGAGTCTTTCGGGGCCACGGAATAGGGCACGTCCCTGAAGCTTGTTTGCCAGCGAGAGCATTAGTCAGGGCAGCCTGGGTGTCAGCTGCTGCAGGAAAATGATGACGGTAGTAGTTTATTATTTCCAGGAACTGACGGAGCTCTTTGTATGTGGTAGGGAGTGGCACGGATAAGATTGATTGCACCTTTGATTCAGAGGGGTGTATACTGGTGGCTAAGACTGTGTACCCCAAGAACTGAACAGATTGTTGGCGCAGTTGCAGTTTGTCAGTGTTGATCTCGACTCCATTTGATGAGAGAGTGTCCTTTACTATTGTGATGCCGCGTTCAAGATCTTGTGCGGATTTGCCGAAGATCAGGATATTGTTGAGATGCACGTAACAGAAAACGAACTGGAGCAAGAGAGAGTCAATAAAGTGTTGCCACGTCTGGGCGGCATTTTTTAACCCAAATGGCACGAAATGGTACTCGTATAACATGACAGGTGTGATAATCACCATTTTCGGAATGTCTTCGGGTGCGGGATTTGGTGACAAGTGCCTTTTCAATCCAGTACGCTGAAAATTGTAGCAGCCGTGAGAAGGTGTTTGAAGTTGGAAATGTTCAGTATAGGATAACTGTCCGTCACAGTTCTAGCATTCGAGTGTCTGTAATCGCCACACATATGAAAGGGGCCATCCTGTTTAAGGGTGAGGTGTACGGGTGACAACCAGGTACTGTCAGAGGGCTGTAAAATTCCTGCCTCAAGATGTTCCTGTATTTCCTGGTGAGCTGAGTGTAACTCGGGTGGGTCAAGGCAGCGAACCTTGTGGCGAATAGGTGGGTCCACGGATGTGATGATCCGACAAACAGTTCCGTTCGCAATGGTGAAAACCGAATGTTCGATCACTGAGCACGGACAGGTCACGGTGTCCGTCCGTTTATTACGGTCGCACGGCTCGGAAGCGGCGTAGTCATCTCCTCGAGAGGGGAACGGCAGCGAAAAAGTAACATTTTGTTACGTTTGTGCCGGCGTGGATGGCAGTTTGCGAGTGCAGAGCACGAGGCAGGTGCGAGCAGTGCGCGTAGAGACTGTCCATTATCCACAGTGTGCGGGAGAGATGCGCTCGGCAGTGACGGTGCTGGTGGCGTACGTGAAGCCCCGGAGCGAGCCGTGCGAGGAGGCGCCAGAGGGGGTGGATGTTTACCGACACACCGGGCAGATGCACGCGTGGCGGCAGGGAGGCGCGGTCGGAGCCCAGATGGCTGGATTGTCACGAGGCACGAGAGTGTCAGTTTGCAAAACAGGTGAGAGAGACATCGAGCAGAACACACTTGACGGGGGCGGGGGTAACACTGCGTGGTTGAGACTGGAGTTTCACGAGATAGGTGTGTCGTTGCTAACCTGTGTGCTGTTGTCGGCAGAGCTTTCAGGTGTGGCAGACGGAGGTTCGGGTGTCGGTGCTGCCGAACAGTGTGAACTGATCGGGCAGTGATCGTGGCAACCTCATCCTCGGCGCATGCAATGCGATATTTCAAAACGGCATTCTCACAGCGGAAGGCACACGTCTCGGCACTTCCCGCCAGGAAGTGATTCACAGTTGCACAAGTCCTGCTCGTGAGAATCGTGCACTGATGCACTAAACAGTTAATGCCGTTTACACTCGGAGCAGGTGGTGGAGCACGGTCACACGGGATGTGAGAGTTAGAGGTGTGGTGAAACAGAGAACCTTGAACGACGTTCGGAGACAGGTAGTGGTGTGATAAGAAGTCGATTCCCGGGATCAGTTTCGTGATGTCTCCCACACAGAAGATCCGAGAGGGAGAGGCTGTTGGAATGGCGGGGCTGATGCTCGACGGAGCCACAAGTCTGGAGTGTAGACGAGTTCACGGCTCGCAGGAGAGAGTGTGTGCGTGTGAGGGGGCGTTTGACCGTCGATTTATGTACGACTGAGACGTCGGCGCCGGTGTCCACGTGGAAGTTGCAGCTCGAGGATTAGTCTCTGGCGTAAAGGCGGCCATTCAGTGGGACAAAGGCGTGGACAGAATGTAGCGTGGGTCAGCACTTATCGGACAATGGGCTTTTCGGACGCTCGCATGGCAGACGGCACTTTTTTTGTGTCGTCACTGAATACGGTGTGGTACTAACAGTGAGAGTATGTTGGGAGAGGAGGCGGCGGATCGTCCTCTACGTGTTTGGGTTCGTACACCGGGACGGTTGGCGCAGGTGCAATATGCAGCAGCTCGACGGGCAGAGAGTACACGTGCTGCATTCCAGACGGCCCAGCAGTCTGGGGGTCGGAGGGCGACCTACCCCTGCCTGCGGCTGGGCGAGCTACCGGTGCAGGAGTGCCAACCTGTTGCGTGAGTGAATAGACCTGGTCAGCCATCTGCAGATGTGAACTGACGGATTCCAAGGTGTGGCAGAGGAGATGAACCTGGAGATCTGTAGGCCACAGGGTTTCGTTCGGCATCGTCTGCTCGCTGACCAGGAGGCGTAGCCAGTGCCAAAGCTGGGACGAAGTGCAGTCACCGAGCTGTTCCTCTGACAGTATTTGTAGAATAACCTCTTGTGGGGAAAGCGAGAGGTGCTCGACGATAGTCTGTTGTGCGAAATTGAACTTTGAAGTTAGTGGCAGTGTCAGAAGTAGGTCGCAGATCAGGTCTGTGTGCTCGTGCAGTTGAGTCACGAGGCACACGAATTTTGGATATTGTCGGTGACGTGATACAGTTTGGACTAGTTCTCCACCAGTGCAAACCACATTGCTGGGTTGTCCTCGGATAGTGGGGGGCTGGGTCAATAAGTGGCCTGGTGGTGGCAATGAAGGGGCAGCTAGTTATGTATCTGAGTCCCTAGTATCACTCGTATGACGTGGATGCCGGACCGGCGTAATCGACGCATACGGAACTGCGTAGGGTGCGAGCGAGCAGTCTGTCGGAGCAGATGAGAACGGCACCGGAGCTCTAAGAAATGATGTTGCAGAACTGTCTGATAAAACATTCACGGCACAAAAATCCGACGCACATGTCATGAGCGGCAACATTTGACAAGTGAGTTGGTGAACGACTGCAGCCGAAACTCCCTGCAAGTTTACTTGTGGTGGTGGGGTGAGTGGAAGAGCAGGCACGCATGGAGCAGCACAGTAAAATGTTCCCACTGGGCTGTCAATGTGACGAGCCGGAGCATGTTCTGAAGGGTGGAAACCACAGTTAGTATCACTACATGGCACATTGTTCACATCAGGTGGGGGCCCGTAAAGTACACTGAAGGCCCGAACAGTCACTGGGGGTGGCATCTGGCCTGGAAATGTTCGTGATATACACTGGGCATTGTCCACTTTATAAACTGATGAAGTGGTAAAGCACTCGGGTGTCGCGGAAGCACTATCGGTACACATGGTCTGTTCTAACAAATGCGAGGTTGCACACGGCACTGTTTTAACGGACACCCCGGCAGCCAGTGCCTGATAAATAGTTTGTGCACGAAATGCAAAATCCATGTTAGCATGATGAAATGCGGGAACCTTGCTCTGCTCGTTATTGTTTTCAAAATGCACATGTTGAAGCACATTTGCTGGAGAGGTTCAAATGGCTCTGAGCACTATGCGACTTAACTTCTGAGGTCATCAGTCGCCTAGAACTTAGAACTAATTAAACCTAACTAACCTAAGGACATCACAAACATCCATGCCCGAGGCAGGATTCGAATCTGTGACCGTAGCGGTCGCTCGGTTCCAGACTGTAGCGCCTAGAACCGCACGGCCACTCCAGCCGGCTGCTGGAGAGGCAAAGCCCGGGTCTGCAGTCACATGTTGCACGTCGAGTGGTGAAAGCGTTGAGGTGACGAAACTGCAGGAAATGTGTTGTAGAATCCAGGTGCTGGTGAAGTGATGAAATGTCCCATTGTAGGTGCAGGAGCTTTGATATCCACATGCTGGACAGCACAATACACGGCCAAGAACTAAGGTGTAAAAAAAGCCGGTACAGTAGCTGCGAAAATACTTGCACTACGAGGAAACAGCACACGAATTCTTACTTGGGGTCACCACTGTGTGATTTCTGTTGGGTTGTAGCCCACAGAAACACAATCATTTCTGTAAGACTGGGTATATTTCATGCTGACATATCCACATCACAACAAATCATACAGCGAACTAAACGAGCAAGGTGGCGTGGACTGTTAGGTTACACAGTCAGAGAACTTGTGACAGCAGAGATATGTCGTCTGTACTTGTCGATGCCACAAACTGATTTGCCTCAAAAATGAAATAAACATTTCCCGATCAAATGAAATGAGCCCTTTTCAATGGTGCAATGAAAATTCAAACCTGATACAACTGTTTTGAGATACGTATAGCCTTTTGGAAGTCTGACAAAACTGATGAACAACTTTTTTGAATAGACACTAATTTCGGATAACTCAGTAATTACCTTAGTAATCAAGACACCACTAACAGGGCATTATGGTATGCTGGCTGTCTGCAAATGAAAGGAGAAATCAGTATCAGAAAGTCATTCTATCATAAGATACAAGCTGCCAAAACATCATCCAAGTTTGTCACAACAAGATTTTTGAACTACTTTGACAGCAAATTGTGATAAATCAACATCTACATCTACAGCCATACTCTGCAAGCCACCTGATGGTGTGTGGCGGAGGGTACCTTGAGTAACTCTTATCAGTTCTCCCTTCCATTCCAGTCTCATATTGTTAGTGGAAAGAAAGATTGTCGGTATGCCTCTGTGTGGGCTCTAATCTCTCTGATTTTATCCTCATAGTCTCTTTGCAAGATATTCGTAGGAGGGAGCAATATACTGCCCATCTAATCTTCAGCATTCTTCTGTAGCATCACATTTTGAAAGCTTATATTGTCGTCTTGTCCAAACTATTAATCGTCCATGTTTCACTTCCATACATGGCTACACTCCATACAAATACTTTCAGTAATGACTTCCTGACACTTAAATCTATACTCAATGTCAACAAATTTCTCTTCTGCAGAAACGCTTTCCTTGCCATTGCCAGTCTACATTTTATATCTTCTCTACTTCGACCATCATCAGTTATTTTGCTCCCCAAATAGCAAAACTCATTTACTACTTTAAGTGTCTCATTTTCCAATCTAATTCCCTCAGCATCATCCGACTTAATTCGACTACATTCCATTATCCTCATTTTGCTTTTGTTGATGTTCATCTTATATCCTCCTTTCAAGACACTGTCCATTCAGTTCCACTGCTCTTCCAAGTCCTTTCCTGTCTGTGACAGAATTACAATGTCATCGGCAAACCTCAAAGTTTTATTTCTTCTCCATGAATTTTAATACCTACCCCGAATTTTTCTTTTGTTTCCTTTACTGCTTGCTCAATATACAGATTGAACAACATCGGGGAGAGGCTACAACCCTGTCTTACTCCCTTCCCAACCACTGCTTCCCTTTCATGTCCCTCGACTCTTATAACTGCCATCTGGTTTCTGTACAAATTGTAAATAGCCTTTCACTCCCTGTATTTCACCCCTGCCACCTTCAGAATTTGAAAGAGAGTATTCCAGTCAACATTGTCAAAAGCTTTCTCTAAGTCTACAAATGCTAGAAATGTAGGTTTGCCTTTCCTTAATCTTTCTTCTAAGATAAGTTGTAAGGTCAGTATTGCCTCACGTGTTCCAACATTTCTACGGAATCCAAACTGATCTCCCCTGAGGTGGCTTCTACCAGTTTTTCCATTCGTCTGTAAAGAATTCGCATTAGTATTTAGTATTTTGCAGCTGTGACTTATTAAACTGATAGTTCGGTAATATTCACATCTGTCAACACCTGCTTTATTTGAGATTGGAATTATTATATTCTTCTTGAAGTCTGAGGGTATTTCACCTGTCTCATACATCTTGCTCACCAGATGGTAGAGTTTTGTGAGGACTGGCTCTCCCAAGGCCGTCAGTAGTTCTAATGGAATGTTGTCTACTCCCGGGGCCTTGTTTCGACTAATGACTACTCCCAGATAATTTATGGAATTAACTGCTTCCAGTTGCTGACCTGTTATTGTAGCTAAATGATAAAGGATCTTTCTTTCTATGTATTTGCAGCACATTACACTTGTCTACATTGAGATTCAATTGCCATTCCCTGCACCATGCGTCAGTTCGTTGCAGATCCTCCTGCATTTCAGTATAATTTTCCATTGTTACAACCTCTCGATATACTACAGCAACATCAGCAAAAAGCCTCAATGAACTTCCGATGTTATCCAAAAGGACATTTATATACATTGTGAATAGCAACGGTCCTATGACACTCCCCTGCAGTACACCTGAAATCGCTCTTACTTTGGAAGACTCCTCTCCGTTGAGAACGACACGCTGCATTCTGTTATCTAGGAACTCTTCAATCCAATCACACAATTGGTCTGATAGTCCATATGCTCTTAGTTTGTGCATTAAATGACTGTGGGGAACTGTATCAAATGCCTTGCAGAAGTCAAGAAACACGGCATCTACCTGGGAACCCATGTCTATGGCCCTCTGAGTCTCATGGACGTACTGTTGTGGACTGACAAGGCAGCCAGTCCACAGTGACAGGTAACCGAAAGGCACGCGTTTAACTCACGCGGATGGCGTGCGGTCTGAAACAGGATACGTAATGAATGCTATAAAGAAAAGTACGTAGCTTCTGGAATACTTAACTTTAATCCATCATTTGTATACATCGTTCTTGATGAGACATGCTTCATACGATAACTATCAATTGCTATGGCGCCTTGCTAGGTCGTAGCCATTGACTTAGCTGAAGGCTATTCTAACTATCTTCTCTGCAAATAAACGAGGCTTCGTCAGTGTTGCATCGCTAGCTAAGTCGTCCGTACAACTGGGGCGAATGCTAGTAAGTCTCTCAAGACCTGCCGTGTGGTGGCGCTCGGTCTGCGATCACTGACAGTGGCGACACGTGGGTCCGACATGTAGTAATGGACCGCGGCCGATTTAAAGCTACCACCTAGCAAGTATGGTGTCTGGCGGTGACACCACACGTACAGCGCGAGCTGGGTTTCACACGATCATCTTTTTTGAAACCTATGCTGATTCCTACAGAGTAGATTTCTAGTCTCCCGAAAAGTCATTATACTCAAACGTAATACGTGTTCCAAAATTCTAGAACTGATCGACATTAGAGATATAGGTCTATAGTTCTGCACATCTGTTCAATGTCCCTTCTTGAAAACGGGGATGACATGTGCCCTTTTCCAATCTTTTGGAATGCTACGCTTTTCTAGAGACCTATGGTACACTGCTGCAAGAAGGGGGGCAAGTTCCTTTGCATACTCTGTGTAAAATCGAACTGGTGCCCCATCAGGTCCAGCGACCTTTCCTCTTTTGAGCGATTTGAATTGTTTTTCTATCCCTCTGTCATCTATTTCGATATCTACCATTTTGTCATCTGTGCGACAATCTAGAGAAGGAGTTACAGTGCAGTCTACCTCTGTGAAATAGCTTTGGAAAAAGACATGTAATATTTCAGCCTTTAGTCTGTCATCCTCTGTTTCAGTACCATTTTGGTCACAGAGTGTCTGGACATTTTGTTTTGATTCACCTACAGCTTTGACATAAGACCAGAATTTCTTAGGATTTTCTGCCAAGTCAGTAAATAGGACTTTGCTTTCGAATTCATTGAACGCCTCTCGCATAGCTCTCCTCACACTAAATTTCGTTTTGTGTAATTTTTGTTTGTCTGTGAGGCTTTGGCTACGTTCATGTTTGCTGTGAAGCTCCCTTTGCTTCCATAGCAGTTTCCTAACTCAGTTGTTGTACCACAGTGGCTCTTTTCCATCTCTTACGATCTTGCTTGGCACATACTCATCTAATGCATATTGTACGATGGTTTTGAACTTTGTCCACTGATCCTCAACACTATCTGTATTTGAGATAAAACTTTTGTGTTGAGCTGTCAAGAACTCTGAAATCTGCTTTTTGTCACTTTTGCTAAACAGAAAAATCTTCCTACCTTTTTTTAATATTTCTAGTTACGACTGAAATCAACGATGCTGTAACCGCCTTATGATCGCTGATTCCCTGTTCTGCGTTAACTGTTTCAAATAGTTCAGGTCTGTTTGTCACCAGGTCTAATATGTTATCGCCACAAGTCAGTTCTCTGTTTAACTGCTCAAGGTAGTTTTCAGATAATGCACTTAAAAAAATTTCACTGGATTCTTTGTATCTGCCACCTGTTAAAAACATTTGAAAAAATTTCACTGGATTCTTTCTACCTGCCACCCGTTATAAACGTTTGAGTCTCCCAGTCTATATCTGGTAAATTAAAATCTCCACCCAAAACTAATACATGGTTTGGAAATCTACTCAAAATATCTTCCAAATTTTCCTTCAGGTGTTCTGATACAACAGCTGCTGAGCCAGGGGGCCTATAGAGACATCCAATTACCATGTTTGAGCCTGATTTAACTGTGACCTTCACCCAAATTATTTCACATTTCCGATCTCTGTCAATTTCCTTCGGTACTATTGCACTTTTTATTGCTATAAACGTGCCTCCCCCTTCACTGTCCAGTTTGTCTCTGCAGTATACATTCCAATCTGAGTTTAGAATTTCATTACTATTTACATCTGGTACACTGCTGTACAATGAGGACATCTTCAGCAATTAAATTATTGTGCATAAAAAGTTGAGCAGAGCACCAAGTTGCAGCATACGGGTCCCCTTAGACCATGAGCAACAACACAGAAAACTTATCAATTTATTCACAACTGTATACACTACTTAGTGGGCTACAATTTTGTATGGGTTCATGTAAGACCTATATGAACATCCTGCAAAAATTTCATCAAAATTGGAGAGCATCTAGTGGGGATCCTTATGTTGGCTGACCAGATGTCCTCGTTATGCTGGGACAGTCCCAGTTTTTACATAAATATACTGGTGTCCTGAGAAAATCATTCGGAACACATAATTGTCTCGGTTTTTAACCGAGAGACAAAATGTGTGCAATGATATTTATCATTTAATTAATTTTTTTTTTTTAAACAAGTTTCATAGAAGTAGAGCGTTATACAAATATGTATTTTCACAATACCACTCTTTAAATTTTGTTATAAACAGAAATAGAGGAAGAGATTTGTTGAAAAGAAAAGCGGGTATTACTTACCCCCACCTCTAACTTGCCAGCCTTCTACTTTACAGTCCTCAACACAAGTAAAACATAAACCGAAGGAGGTATAAAGGAGCACCACTTAAACTATTTGCCCTTAACGGGACTGCACCCATACGGAATGTGAGCGATGTAGCATATGTTAGCACTGCTAACTAAATATTGTTTGGCATGTATGTACGCATACCTTAACACTCTACAGTCAATTGAAATCTTAAATTTTAGTATGAAATATATAATTTGTATCTGATTACTGATTAGTAATATTATACTGTTTTTAGAATTAGAAACTGTACCTAAATACCTACTAAGTGACGAAACATTGCTGAAAATATATCCAGGCTATTACAATAAAAAATATACTCGTATCTCAGTATTTTATCACTTCTAAAGAAAAGAATTTTATTTACATGTGACATACCTACACGTTCCTTTCCAACTCACAAAATGAAGATAAATTCTCGTTGTGGGGTTTTCTGCTGCTGCATCGACACAGGTGTATTATCGATTTCAAAATATCACTATAACTGAGAAGAAATGCAGGCATAAGTGTAGAAATGAAGTTAAGTATAAAAGTAAAAACACAAATGTCCTGGTTTTCTCTCTTTGAAATCTGGTCAGCCTATCCTTAGCCCACTTGACACGAAATGTCAAATAATTTCCACTGCATGTACCGCAGGGCTGACTGACAAACAAATGTCGTTAATACAGCTGCCAGGATACACTATTATAACTGCAGTTGTTATTGCTGCATTTTATGTACGACTGAAATATTCAGAGCTACGATTTAATGAGCCTGAAAATAATGATTTTAACATACTGCCTCTATGTATATAAGGGATGGTCAGATACAGGATGATATAAATATCCTCACTATTATAGTGGCGAGCAAGTAAGAAGCTGGTCGTGTGTCACGTTCTGCACAGAGGTGGCCGCAGCGTATTCAGATGGAGTGCTCTCGTTCCTATCACACACCACAGCATCTGGCAGGTGTGGGTGGAAAACTGGGCTACTGTTTCTGCTTCCGAGTTTCCCGAGAAAAATCTAAATACTCAGAAAACTAGTGCCAGCACTTGTAAACATAATGGACACCGTGTCTGTTTTACGTCACCCGAAACGAATGCTGCGTCGGGTGACTACCTTCACCGTACCTAAACTAATATAAAAATTGCTGCTAAATGTTTGAGGCAGAACAACACTATCAGCTGAAGTGTCGTGTAGTACACTGCTCACACCAGCCACCTTCTTACGTTTAAACTGCTACAATAAGAAGTTACAGTACTGGTGACTTACCGGAAGGGTTTTAGCAGTCCGATTTGCACGTCGGGGGACAGATAACTGGCTTCGGACAGGGGCCGGGTCTTATTTTCGGGCAAGGATCGTCTACTCTACAGTCACTTTTCTTCATTTCTTTCTTTGGGCATTTTTCCTTCTCCGCACAGCCAGTTTTCGGACACTTTTCTTTCTGCAGGCAGGGGTCTCCTGCCGGCTTTCTGCAGGGGTCCGGTTTGGGTTCCGGTTGCTTGGGCGGCTTCGAACAGGGCGGAGGTCTCGCACAGGGATCGCACGATTTTGCTGGCGGGGGCTTTTTCGGTTCGCACGGGTCTTCCTTTGGGCATTTATTTTCCCTCTTCTTTTTGGGACAGTGTTCGGGCTTCTTCTTAGGACACGGTTTCTGGGGTTCTTTCTTTGGGCAGCTGGTGTCCTTCTTTCCACATCCGTTTGCATAGTGAGCAGTTTGTGTGTTGGTGACAGCCTGAAAAAAGAAGGTAATACTGAATTTATTGTGTTTATAACACGCTTACAACTACTCAATCAGTTTGATGCACGGAATACTAGCTCGTGTTTGGTATGCCCTTAGAAATATTTCTGATTATGTTGATCTAAAGAAGAGGTTCCCCTCCCCCCTCCAACTGCCCATCCCCCGCCATCCTCCCTCCCCACAAGTTGTTGTCTTACAAAATTATTTCCTGGGGCAGCATATTTAAAACAAATAAAGTGTCTATTAAGCTTAAGTGAACAGTAAGAATACTGTGTAAAGTGGGTAATTGTACATCTTGTGAAAGTCCTTTTAAGAATCTTTGAATTCTCAAACTCATTTCCCAATTCATTTCTTAATGGTTTTGTCGACAATAATAAAAACTGGTTTCAGGTAAACTGTGATTTGAGACACAAGAACAATTTTTGTATAGACTTTGCCTCCCTGTCTAGTGTTCAGTCTGCAGTTATGTACCATGTTGGTAAGATATTCAAAAAACTCCCATCAAACATAATGCAAAAAATTTTGAGCCCTTCCCAGTTCAGAAGGATATTAAAAAGATACCTCATTACCCACTCTTTCTACAAATTATCTGAATATCTAGAATCAGGGATAGAAAAGCACTGTTGTATGGCAAATACTAGCATCTGTCACGAAGCTCAAGTGCGAAAGTAATGTATTGAAAATAGGACTCAGTATTTAGAGGTATAGATTATTATTATTATTATTATTATTATTATTATTATCATTATTTTTGAAAATGCCAGTGTAATTGAGTAAATGTTGAGCTACCAATATCAGATAAACAGCATCTTTATAGCATAATTGAGGATACAGTAACTTTTATCAACATAGTGGCTTTGTTACCAATTTGCTTCATTAAATTTAGCTGGCATAAGCACGAATAGTACTAGGCAATATAGTCACAGTTTGGTGTTAATACAGCAGACAACTCAAGTTTCTGTGATTTCTTTGTCTTTTGTTAATGTACGTCTTGACTTGTTCCACCTCTCTGAAGGTTCTCATTTTCGGTGAATGAATTAAATGGAGCAGTGAGTGAGAGGGGATCGAACAAAAAATTACAAAATTCTAAATTGTCAAAGATAATTTTTTTTTTTCAGTTGATTTAACACAGAATGACTCAATGGCAACGTTCTATTGCAAAACTGTATTGATGTAAGTGGTTGCCACGTTCATCACTAACAACACAAGTTTTGTGGGAAAAAATTGAGGTTAGAATGTAAAACAGAGTAATTTTAATAACATTCCACACCCCACCTTTTTATATTTATCAAACAATTCAGTTACTATAAAAACATAATTCTCTTCTCTTTCGTTACCCAAAAAGTGACACACACTAGCTTCAAAAGAAGTACAAGTATGTAACTTGAGATTCGTGAGCTAAGCATCAAACATCTTGTAGATTACAAATTAAAAATCACATGTGTGACCCATTTTGGAATATTGCTCGAATGTGTGTGACCCATACCAAATACAACTAACAGCGGATATTGAATGTATACAGAGGAGGGCAAGCACAAATGGCCACAAGTTTGCTTGACCCATTGGAGAGTGCCACAGAGATGCTGAAGAAACTGAACTGGCAGATTCTTGAAGATAGATGTAAACCATCCCGAGAAAGCCTACTAACAAAGTTTGAAGAACCAGCTTTAACTGATTGCTCTGGGAATATACTACAACCCCCTATGTATCCCTCACACAGGAACTGTGAGGACAAGTTTAAATTATTTACAGCAACACACAGAGGCAATTAAACAATCATTCTTCCTGTGCTCCATACATGAATGGAATGGAAAGACACCCTATGACTGGTTTATTTATTTTTATTTACTTATTAATTAAGTAATCCATCTGTAGACATTGTAAATTTTATGGTTGTCATCAACACATAAATACATAAAATACAGACACAGAGATACATTAACATACAGAATTACAACCATATAGATACATTCATTTCTTGTCTACTGGGTTATGCATTTGGACATTGTATTTCACTATTCTATTGAACATACTGTAAAATGCCTCTTAATTGCAGTAACTAATCATTAGCACAATTGGACCAACAAAATTTACACATCAGTCTAGGTCATCCTTTACAGTATAAAAACACTTTTTTAACAAATAATTTTTAGGGTATTCCTGAAGGCATGTATTTCACTTGTCTTTGATCTCTTGCGGTAGTTTATTGTATAGTTTAATTCCGTTATATAAGACACTATTTTGGATTTTTGTTTTGTTTTTTCTATTGAGATGTAAGTGGTGCTGGATTTGGTTTCATGTTCATGTAGAGACTTGTTTGTTGGATACTGATCAATGTCTTTTTTAATGTGGATTCTGTTTGCAAAATGTACTCCCACGGAACAGTCAAAATTGCCATAGATTTACACACCTCAGTGCAGAGAGTTCTCTTGCTACTTTTTGTCACAGTTCGTACAGCCCAGGATAGATGTAGATGTTAATGTAAATGCACAGATCAACAACTTTGTGATCTGTGTTCCAATAAACATACCTTTTTTCGACACGGATCCACTGACCTCCGAAAAAGTTCTTTCAAACGATTGAAAATCTTAATCCATTTATCAAGGGCATTTCCAAAATTCTCTGTCACACATAACTTAGTATGAAGCAAAGGCAGTATGACTTCATTTGCACAGATAATGACTTGTCCGTAACATTTTCCTATCCTGTAATAGACATTTGTCTCATATGTCATTTGTACCAAAAATATGTAGAAACTGATACTCCCGACACCAGCTGCAAAACGGTAATTATCAACAAAGTTACAAACCGAAAAAATACACAGTCATTTAATATATTAAATTAGACAAAACTTTTCTCCCTTGGGATAAACTAGTTAAAATATCAGCAGTGTCACATCTCAGTGAGGAACCTGAAACTTTCAGCACAGGGCAAGAGCATGTAGACAAACCCTGGCTCAAGTTTAAAAGAATAATTGATCAGAGAGATACTGAATGAAACATGTTCGGATGTCGAGAGAGTAATGTGTGATATCAAGAGAATAATGTGTGATGCCTCCGGTGGTTACTGTAGCAGAATATTGTCAAATGACATTTCACAAAATCCAAAGAAATTCTGGTCGTATGTAATGACTGTCAGGGGGACCAAAGTTAGTGTCCAGTCCCTTGTGAATGAGACGGAAACTGAAGCTGAGGGTTGGAAAGCAGCAATTGAAATGCTTAACTCTGTTTTCAAATGCTCCCTTACAAATGAAAACCCAGGAGAACTTTCCGGATTTAATCCTCACATCACTGAAAAGATGAGTGAAATAAGTATTAGTGTTAGTGGTGTTGAGAAACAGCTGAAATCGTTAAAATTGAACAAAGCTCCAGGGCCCGACGGAATCCCTGACAGATTCTATACTGAATTTGTGGTCGAGTTAGCCCCTCTTCTAACTATAACCTAACATAGATCCCTCAAACAAAAAACTGCGCCTATTTCTTGGGAAAAAGCACAGGTGACACCAGTCTGCAATAAGGATAGTGGAAGTGATCTACAAAACTACTGTCCAACATCCTTGACATCGATTTGTTGCAGAATCTTAGAACGTATCCTGAGCTCAAACATAATGAGGTATCTCGAACAAAATGACCTCCTCTGTGCCAACCAGTACAGATTTCAAACAGGTCAGTCGTGTGAAACACAACCCGTACTTTTCTCACAAGGTACACTGAAAGCTCTGGATCGAGGAAACCGTGTAGAGACTGTATTTCTCAATTTCTGAAAAGCATTTGACTCAGTACTGTACCTACATTTATTGTCCAAAGTATGATCATATGGGGTATCGAGCAAAATTTGTGACTGGATTGAGAACTTTTAGGTAGGGAGGGTGCACACAGATGGAGGGTGATTGTCAGATGTAGAAGTAACTTGGGGTGTGCACCACAGAATTGTGTTTGGACCCTTGGTGTTCATGTTGTATATTAATGACCTTGCAGACAATATTAATAGTAAAATCAAGCTTTTTTCATATGATGCGGTTATCTATAATGAAGTACTAAATGAAAGAAGCTGCATAAATATTCATTTTGATCTTGATAAGATTTCAACAAGGTGCAGAGATTGGCAATTTGCTTAAAATGTTCAGAAATGTAAAATTTTGCACTTGACACAATGGAAAGATGTGGTATGCTATGATTGTAACATCAATGAGTCACTGCTGAAATCAGCCAACTCATACAAATATGCAGTTGTAACACTTTGTAGCGATATGAAATGGAATTATCATATAGGTTCAGTCGTGGATAAAGCAGGTGGTAGACTTCAGTTTATTGGTAGAATACTGGGGAAGTGCAATCAGTCTACAAAGGAGATTGCTTACAAATCCTCTTGTGTGACCAGTTCTAGAATATTGCTCAAGTGTCTGGGACCCATACCGGATAAGACTAACAGGGGATATAAAACATATACAGAGAAGGGCAGCACAAACGGTACAGGTTTGTTTAATCCGTGGGAGTGTCACAAGGATACTGAAGGAACTGAACTGGAAGAATGTTGAAGATAGATGTAAACTATCCCAAGAAAGTCTACTAACAACATTTCAAGAACTGGCTTTAAATGATCACTCTAGAAATATACTAAAATCCCTGGTATTGCTCTCACAGGGATCATAAGGATAATATTAGAATAATTACAGCACACACAGAGACATTCAAACAATCATTATTCCCACACTGCATACGTAAATGGAATGGGAAGAAACCCTAATAACTGGCACAATGGGATGTACTATCTGCTATGCACTTTATCGTAGTTAGCAGAATATATATGTAGATGTGGAACCGAAGCATATTTGAAACTAGCATTAAAGTAAAACAACTGCCACACGATGGATGCGCAACTGCCAGTCATTACCAGACCCTATCACAGGTCAGACATAACTGAAGAAAGGGAAAATGAGAAGAAGGCCCAGTGATCAGGCCCTGAAGACTGTGTACTAATCGACTGACCACCGTATCGTCCTCAGCTATTCGTCACCGGTACGGGGGAACGCAGTCAGAACACGGCACTCCCAGCCGTTGTCGACATTCCGACCTCGGATTCACTACCTGTCAGCCGGGCAGCATCTCGAGGCCGAGTACACCCACTCTATCATTCCACCGAGGACCGATCCCTGACAGTACCGAGAGTCGAACCCCGGTCCTCCGTGTGAGAGTCTGTTGTGTCGATCACCCACCTAAGGTGGGGGACAACAGAAGAAACAGAAGAAATTTTATAACATATTTATTCCCATTTCACAAAAGGTGTCAGTGGTAGAAAGTGCTAACCCTCAGTTTACAGAGAATTACTGTGAGTACACTAACTGTCGTGGTTTCAAATGCATTACGTGCTAGCAAAAAGTAGTTCCATTTGAACTGCTAGAATCATTTGTTGGCTATATACATTATTTTATGACCTCATTCTTTGGAAGAAAACAGTGTCATGCCACAATGTCAATACAGCAGTGGCATCAAAAATTGTTAATCGAGTTAGAAGATGACTGCTCAATGGCACAACGATTTCGAGACATCAGAGAGAAACTGGCCACGTTACAGAGAGGAGCAGAAGTTGCAGGCCTCCAGATAAATGGTCACAAAACCAAAGAAATGCGGATAAATTTGACCGTCACGAATAGGCTGGCCATTAATGGAACGGACGTAGAAACTTAGGGAAGGTGACTAACCACATCAAAAACCAGCTCCAAGTTTTAATCCACCACTGTCTCCGGCATATTTTAAATGTGAGATGGCCATATATTATGACAAATGAAGATCTTTGGAGGGAGACAAATTGGCAACCAATCAATATACAAATCAAAGAAAGAAAATGGAACTAGATCGGGCATACATTGCGGAAACCAGATGGAGCTTTTGAAAGGATAGCATCGGATCGGAACCGTCGAGGAGTCAGAAAATGTGGTCAGCCCAAACAGAAGTGGAAAAGGATGATCGAGAGAGAAGCTGCGGAGGATGGGAAAACCTGGAGTAAAGTGAAGAGACTTGCTACAAATCATACCAGGTGGAGAAATTTTGTCACGGCCCTACGTTTCAGAGTGAACGACAGGAACTGAGCTGAGCAAAGCTAAGAAGATGACTGTTTGGTTAGGTTGGTAACAACAATAGTGATCCAGTTTTTTGTATATCATGACTACACATGTGGGAACACTGCTTCACAAGGTAACACCGCCAGTGAGCAAATCTGAACATCGATCGGTCGGATGACTTCACTGTGTTCAGATGATTGTTTGTATACACTTGTATCATTGTTCTTCAGAGTACTAGGATCATGTAATAATTGCCTCCTATACCCCATGGATCCATACACAAGAGAAAATTCAGCAGATGTTAAAAATACTGCAAGTGTGACTTAGCAATGTATTGCTACCAAATGGTTTACATACGACATTTGTTAAAATGTTGGGGACTCCTTTAATGTTAGTAGCGTATGAATTTAATTTAATGTATATCAGTGAACTCATAAGGTTGTTACAGTCACTGTTTCATTTTACATTGTAGCGACAGGAAAACCTAAAATAATCGTGTTTGAGGGTTAGCATTATTTTGGCTCTACTGTTGAACATCTTTAGTCTCTTTGATTTTCCTACAAATGCTCGTGTGTGTTTATAATTAAGAAGGAGCAATTCCACGTCCACTGAAAGAGAAGCAGGAGAGAATGTCACCAAAGGCGAAACATCAAGTGAATGCAGATTTTGTAAATTTTTCATTACAAAAAAGAAGTAGAAAGGCAATTTCAATTACCTCGGCATTAGCGAGAAAATATGACGGACCGCATTCTGTCGACAAAAAGTATGTATTTGTTATAGTCCTCCTGTGAATAATTACTATTTGAAAAGCCTTCGAGTGAATAATGAGGAAAACTGAGATTCAAAATTGCTTTATTAATGTTGTGACTTCAGTTAACCATAGCTCACATAAGTTCCTCTTTAATGTCTTACACATGTTGAATTATACTTTATTTACACGTACGTTTATTATGTCGTATCCTGTTTTCTAATGCACAAGAAAAGAAACACGAGGGTTCAGAAATATGTGGTGTATTAAATCAGTCACTGACATTCAGAACGAACATCGTTACTTTACAGATGTTACTATAATTTTCCCCCTTACATTTATTCTCTCTAATGTAGGAAACAAAGAGTCACATATTTGCTCTCAAAACTTTTCTAGGAACTTTGTGGTAAAGACAGTGCTAACCCACAAAAGCAAAGACAGTGTTACAAGTAAATAATTTTCTGTGACTTACTAACAATTTTGCTATACGTGTGGCAGATTACATAGCTAAAGAATGGTGTAACAATCTGTAGGAAAAAAATATTATGAAAAGGATTGGTTGTTACTCTCTGTAAAGATGACATGCTGAGTTGCAGACAAGTACAATTAAAAAACTGTTACAACTGAGCTATCAGCCGAAGACTTCTTCAGAAAAGAAAAGACACACATTCAGACAAGAAGGCACACCTCATGCACACATGACCATTACCTCTGGCTACAACAGCTGGAGATTGTCTGCAGCTCAGCATGTCATCTTTACAGAGAGTAGCAGTCTGCCATGTTCATAGTATTGTCGATATTCCAATCTAGATTTTTCATTATTTAATTTGTAGAAAAAGTTACCAATAAGTCCACCTCAATTTACAATTTACAGATTTAACCAAACAGATAACACGTAATATGTAAAAACTATGCTCTCATGTGTTAGCACTTTCTTCCACCGTCACCTTTAAATATGTTACTACATATATGGACACAATAAAAAACACACAAACACACACACAGAATTTCAAGCTTTCGCAACCAACGGTTGCTTTGTCAGGATGGAGGGAAGGAGAGGGAAAGACGAAAGGATGTGGATTTTAAGGGAGAGGGTAAGGAGTCATTCCAATCCCGGGAGCGGAAAGACTTACCTTAGGGGGAAAAAAGGACAGGTATACACTCGCGCACACACACATATCCATCCACACATATACAGGCACAAGCAGACATATTAAAAGGCAATTGCCTTTGTGTGTGCGCGAGTGTATACCTGTCCTTTTTTCCCCCTAAGGTAAGTCTTTCCGCTCCCAGGATTGGAATGACTCCTTACCCTCTCCCTTAAAACCCATATCCTTTCGTCTTTCCCTCTCCTTCCCTCTTTCCTGACGAAGCAACCGTTGGTTGCGAAAGCTTGAAATTCTGTGTGTGTGTTTGTGTGTTTTTTATTGTGTCTATCTAGCAGCGCTTTCCCGTTTGGTAAGTCATGGAATCTTTGTTTTTAATATATTTTTTCCATGTGGAAGGTTTCTTTCTGTTTTATTTACTACATATATGGGTCTGTATAGAATTATCTAAAAGAAAAGAATAACAATAAATGTGAAAAAACTGGATGAGTTCTTGAATCCGTGTCCACCAAATTGATCTTTGGTGCTCTTACACAAGAACTACCACATATAATAAGTTGTGAGGTAGACTCACTTACCTTTAGGAGGTGAATATACGACATTGCCAATAGACCAGAATAACATTGCCGTGGGCGGAGCCCGTGTAGTACGCATTTATACTGCTAGGTGCATACAGCACAACTCATTGCCAGTTCGGTGTCATTTGTGTTATCGACCTGGGTCGTTCTGTTTGTATGCAGTGATTGTTTCTGCTAACACTGTTTTATTCTCGTTTCATTTTTTACGGTGGCAAGTTTAAGTGAACAATGTGCAGCATTGAAATTCTGTTTTCCGCTCGGTAAAAATGCTGCCAAAACTGTTTTAATTTCGAAAACAGCTTACCGAGATGACGCTGTGGGAAAAACTCGAATGTACGAGTGGTTTGCTCAATTTAGAAATGGTGATATGTCGAACGATGACAGACCTCATTCTGGGACATCCATTGACTGCCTAAATATTCAGAGTTTCTTCCCCCCAGGTCAGAATGTCAATCGAACCTTTTATTTGGAGATTTTGAGAAGATAGCGCAACAGTGTCTGTCAAAACAGACCCATTTTTTGGCAGACAGGAGACTGGTTCTTCCACCATGACAATGCACCTGCACACACAGCCGTCTCTGTCAGGCAGTTTTTCGGCCGAAAACGGCACCGTTCCACAGCCCCGTGCACCGTACTCACCTGACGTGGCTCCGTGCAATTTTTTGTTATTTCCACACACGAAAAGGGCCACAAAATGACACCAATTTGACAACATTGATGGAGGAGCTGCCAGACATTTCTAAAGATGACTACAAAACATGTTTCGAACAGTGGAAGCACTGATGGTACAAATGTATAAGTTGTAATGGGCAGTATTTTGCAGGAGACAAGATAGTCAAAATATACCTCTCTGCTCCACAAGGACTAACTATAGTTCTGAAAGCTAGAATAGTATCCCTTTCATTTTTACACATGTCCACCAGCAGTACTTTATCTTCTATAGTAAAGTTCAGAACATTATTTCTGTCTCGTAATTTATTAGTTTTCTCAACTGAATGTGCCTTCGATGCGTACGATATGTTGCTATTTACACTGCCTGACTGAAAAAGTGAAGGACACAAAAGGGGAGGAGGAAACTAAATGAAATTGCACAAGTTGAGAGGGGTCGTGAAGTTATCCCAATGATTAAAAAACTGAGCCTACTTTACAAAGAACTAGGAAGTACGAGCCCACTTATCGATACGACATTGCAGCTCCTCCGCTCCGGATGCACGAACTGATTCTGTCAGGAAGGGTGTCATAAATCTGCTATATCCTCTCCTCTCCTCAGCATCACAGAGCTGGGCACTGTTACAGATTTGATGTGAGGGCTGGTCCCACACGTGTTCTGTCAGGAGCAGAACTGGGGATATCACCGACCACAAAAGTACGTCAGCACCGTGCCGTGTGCGGACGAGTACTGTTCTGTCAAAAAATGACACCACGATGCTGTTATATTAGAGGTAATGCAGAATGTCCGTGACATACCACTGTGCCACCAGAATGACCACCAGCTGTGACCTGAAGTCGTATCCGACGGCTCCCCATGCTACGTTGCCAGGAGTAATGTACTGTGCCTCTCTGAAACATTGCGAGACTGGGACCTCTCCACAGGTCACAGCCACAGTCGCTGATGAAGTGCATCCGGGGCAGTGCAGGCACGCAGTTCATTGCCGAATGCGGTGCGGCACCGTTCGTCAGTGGCCCGTGCTTCCCGGCCGTGGCAAAACTCGGAATGCCTGTGTCTGTGTTGTGGTGCCTGTGCTGTGTTGCAGCCTGCACACAGGAAGGTAATTTCACAGTCTGGCTGCTGCCACTCCCTGACTGATAGTGCGGGATGACACAGGTGTTGGAGGGAGTGCATTACTGGTTCTCGGACGGCAAGTGCAGTACGGAGAGGTTACGGTACATTCGGTGCACGGTACGGTGACGGTCCTTCACTGCGGTCAGTCGGAAGCTCGGTGATGAGTACATCCGACCTGGCGTTCCCAAGTGGTCTGACACCATGCCACTGTCACCTCTAAATACCTCGTAAATGTGGATATTGCACAAATCGACCAGCTGGCCGAATGGAGACCAACGATGTGGCTCCTTCCAAATTCTGTCAGGTGCCGAAAATGCCGTCTCGACATCTGAAGCTGTTCGCACCCCTCGTATATCCTACCGGGGGTTTTAACGATATCCACAGCTGCGTCTATACTCCGCAAACCACTGTGAAGTGCATTGTAGCGGGTACTAGTTGTTGGGTTTCTTCTCATTCCATTCACATATGGAGTGTTGTAATTAATCTAATCTTCTTCTCACAATGTAGAGGGTTGTAGCAGGGGAGACAGGGGTGGAGTGGACTACCAGGCAGAACAGTCTCAGTCATCTAACTTTGTCCAGAGACTCCAGGGTGCACTCAGACAGACAAGTATTTAACAATCTGACTTCTGTGACAGTTCAGTAAGGTAGCAACTGTTGTTGCATATGAATTATGTAGTCTGCCTACAAAAGTGAGTGAATTCACTGTTCTATTATAACTTTCCAGACCCATTTTCAAGAAGGGTCATAAATCAGATGCGAATAATTATAGGCCTATTTCGCTTACGTCAATCTGTTGTAGAATAATGGAACATGTTTTGTGTTCTCGTATTATGACGTTCTTAGATAATACAAATCTCCTTCATCATAACCAACATGGATTCCGCAAACAGAGATCATGTGAAACTCAGCTCGCCCTATTTGCCCAAGAAATTCACAGTGCCGTAGACACTGGCGAGCAGATTGATGCCGTATTCCTGGACTTCAGGAAGGCATTTGATACGGTTCCGCACTTACGTTTAGTGAAAAAAATACGAGCTTACGGAATATCGGACCAGGTTTGTGATTGGATTCAGGATTTCCTAGAAGAAAGAACACAACATGTCATTCTTAACGGTTCAAAATCTGCAGATGTAGAGGTAATTTCGGGAGTACCGCAGGGAAGCGTGATAGGACCTTTATTGTTTACAATATACATAAATGACTTAGTTGACAACATCGGTAGCTCCGTGAGGCTATTTGCAGATGACACGGTTGTCTACAAGAAAGTAGCAACATCAGAAGACTCGTACGTACTCCAGGAGGACCTGCAGAGGATTAATGCGTGGTGCGACAGCTGGCAGCTTTCCCTAAACGTAGATAAATGTAATATAATGCGCATACATAGGGGCAGAAATCCATTCCAGTACGATTATGCCATAGGTGGTAAATCATTGGAAGCGGTAACGACCGTAAAATACTTAGGAGTTACTATCCGGAGCGATCTGAAGTGGAATGATCACATAAAACAAATAGTGGGAAAAGCAGGCGCCAGGTTGAGATTCATAGGAAGAATTCTAAGAAAATGTGACTCATCGACGAAAGAAGTAGCTTACAAAACGCTTGTTCGTCCGATTCTTGAGTATTGCTCATCAGTATGGGACCCTTACCAGGTTGGATTAATAGAAGAGATAGACATGATCCAGCGAAAAGCAGCGCGATTCGTCATGGGGACATTTAGTCAGCGCGAGAGCGTTACGGAGATGCTGAACAAGCTCCAGTGGCGGACACTTCAAGAAAGGCGTTACGCAATACGGAGAGGTTTATTATCGAAATTACGAGAGAGCACATTCCGGGAAGAGATGGGCAACATATTACTACCGCCCACATATATCTCGCGTAATGATCACAACGAAAAGATCCGAGAAATTAGAGCAAATACGGAGACTTACAAGCAGTCGTTCTTCCCACGCACAATTCGTGAATGGAACAGGGAAGGGGGAATCAGATAGTGGTACAATAAGTACCCTCCGCCACACACCGTAAGGTGGCTTGCGGAGTATAGATGTAGATGTAGATAAGCCTGTCTCTTTTTTTCTTCACAATCGACATTTAGTCCACCTAAATCGGCACGGTCACCTTTTATTCTCCGTTTGATGAATTCTACCACATGGTTTACCTGTCTTGTTTGCAGATGGTATGCCATTATGTATGGAAAATGGAGAGACAAAAGTTTTCCACAAAAAAAAGGACCAAGCTGTTGAATCAGTAAATTTGACTGTTTTAAAATGATACATAAAAATGAAAATGTACAGTCCCCTTTCAACAATTGATAAAACCTATGGAAAATAAGGAGCAAAAGTCAGAACTTTTCAAATATCTTACAGACATGCAAAATTGACATTTTGGTATGACTATGGAAGAACTACACAGATTGACGTATCAACGCAAAGAATGACATGGATGCCCACACCTATTTCACAATGAAATGAGAATGGCTGCAGGAATTGGGTCCTTGGATTTCTGCCTCACCATCCAGACTTAAGTTTCAGGAAGTAGTGCAAGCAGTGGGCTCATAACTCATGTGCTGACATAAATACGGAGGACGACGAAGCCCAGCTTACTTGTAAGATGTTTCATGGGAGAGGGGGTGGGGGGTGGATGGAGTCCATTGAGCCGATCTTCTTCAGGACACCATAATGCAGAACAGTACTGCACCTGTGTTCTGGAGCCCTTCCTAAGTGAACTGAATACGGACAAAATTGAGAATGCCTGGTTCCAAAAGAATGGGGTGACTGCACATACCGCATACAAGGCAATGAACATTTTAAAGGACATCTTCAGTGACTCTGGCCTCCACTTCACCTGACTTGGCTCCACTGGATTACTTTCTATGGGATATGTTGAAGGGAAAGGCCTATGAAGACAATCCACACACTATACAAGAAGTCCAAGCTGCACTGACATGTCACATTCAGAACATCACTCCCAATGTTCTGTGCAAAGCCTTAAAGAACGTGCAGAAATGTGTGCAACTGTCTCTTCAAATTCAATGGGATCGCTTCCAGGATCTCTTATAACTTCCATGACTTTAATATGTAAGAATACCAGAGAAGGAACACACACACACACACACACACACACACACACACACACACGCACACACACACACAAGCGCGCGCGCGCACGCGCAAACGCAAACGCAACTTGCACACACGTCTGCATTCTCAGAGAACTGAAAGTGTGGTTTCACTTCTCTGAGACTGCAGACGTGTGTGTGTGTGTGTGTGTGTGTGTGTGTGTGTGTGTGTGTGTGTGTGTGTGTGTGTGTCTACTGCTGACAAAGGCCTTAATGGCCGAAAGCTATAATTGTGTAAATCTTTTTGTTGTGCCTATCGCGACTCAGCATCTCTGCTATATGGTGAGTAGCAACATTTCTTCTCTGGTATTGTTACATTCCATCCTGGATTTTCGATTGTTTGATTTTTGCATGACTTTAATATGGCAAGTTACGAACTGCATTGTTACTTATTGAACACCCTGTATAATGTAATGGATAGATAAAAAATTTGCTTACCAAGCAGTGGTCAGTTTTTACAACCTTTTGAAGCCAATGGCTCCTTCTTCTGGCAGAAGAGTTGAAGGGGAAGCAAGAGGGGCGAACGAAAAGGACCGGAGAGGTTTAGGGAAAGGGGAATAGTTAAGACAGGTCACCCAGAACCCCAGGTCAGAAGGGGAGACTTACCGCGGGAGGTGAGAAGGAAAGACTGATTCTTGGGGACTGGACCAGACAATATTTGAAAACCTGAGAGCTTAAAGGTGGAAGTGATAAAACACAAGGAGCAAAAGGCTATTTACAGAAACTAGATGGCAGTTATAAGAGCCAAGGGGTACAAAAGCCTGTCCCCAATGTTATTCAATCTTTAAGCAAGCTGTAAAGGAAACCAAAGAAAAATTTGAAGTAGGAATTAAAGTCCAGGGAGAAGGAATAAAAACATTGACGTTTGACAATGATATTGTAATTCTGTCAGAGACAGCAAAGGACTTTGAAGAGCAGTTGAATGGAACGGACAGTGCCTCGAAAGGAAGACTCCTGCCGTCTGGGTTCAGAGGTCATCCTCAGTTCGTACAGGCGGTTGGCGGAGTTGGTGAAGGTGGAAAGCCTCACTCGTGGGGTGGAATCAGAGCTAACTATTTGCAGTATCGTTCCCAGAACTGATCGCGGTCCTCTGGTTTGGAGCCAAGTGGAAGGCTTAAACTAGAGGCTCAGACGATTCTGCGGAGATCTGGGGTGCAAATTTCTCGACCTCCGCTATCGGGTGGGGGAAATGTAGGGTCCCCCGGGATAGGTCAGGCGTGCACTACGCGCAGAGAGCGGCTACGAGGGTAGCAGAGTACGTGTGGAATGCACGTGTGGGTTTTTTAGGTTAGAGAATTCCCTCCCTAGGCCCGACAAGAAGCCTCCTGAGACGCGACAAGGTAGTACTAGGCAAAGAGCAACAGGGAATAACAATATTAATGTGCTAATAGTAAACTGCAGGAGCGTCTACAGAAAGGTCCCAGAACTGCTCTCATTAATAAACGGTCACAAGGCCCACATAGTACTAGGGACAGAAAGTTGGCTGAAACCATATGTAAACAGTAATGAAATTCTAAACTCAGATTGGAATGTGTACCGCAGAGATTGGCTGGACAGTGAAGGGGGAGGGGTATTTATAGCGATAAAAAGTACAATAGTATCGAAGGAAATTGAGGGAAATCTGAAATGTGAAATAATTTGGGTGAAGTTCACAGTTAAAGCAGGCTCAAACATGGTAACTGGATGTCTCTATAGGCCCCCTGGCTCAGCAGCTGTTGTGGCAGAGCACCTGAAGGAAAATTTGGAAAATATTTCGAGTAGATTTCCCGACCATGTTATAGTTCTAGGTGGGGATTTTAATTTGCCGGATATAGATTGGGAGACTCAAACGTTTATAACGGGTGCCAGGGACAAAGAATCCAGTGAAATCTTTTTAAGTGCATTATCTGAAACAGTTAAACAGAGAACTGACTCATGGCAATAACATATTAGACCTTCTGGTGACAAACAGACCTGAACTATTTGAAACAGTTAACGCAGAACAGGGAATTAGCGATCATAAAGTGGTTACTGCATTGATAATTTCAGCCATAAATAGAAATATTAAAAAAGGCAGGAAGATTTATCTGTTTACCAAAACTGACAAAAAGCAGATTTCAGAGTACTTGACGGCTCAACACAAAAGTTTTGTCTCAAGTACAGATAGTGCTGAGGATCAGTGGACAAAGTTCAAAACCATCGTACAATATGCATTAGATGAGTATGTGCCAAGCAAGATTGTAAGAGATGGAAAAGAGCCCCCATGGTACAACAACTGAGTTAGAAAACTGGTGCAGAAGCAAAGGGAACTTCACAGCAAACGTAAACATAGCCAAAGCCCTGCAGACAAACAAAAATTATGTGAAGCGAAATGTAATGTGAGGATGGATATGCAAGAGGCATTCAATGAATTCGAAAGTAAAGTTCTATTTACTGACTTGGCAGAAAATCCTAAGAAATTTTGGTCTTATGTCAAAGCGGTAGGTGGATCAAAACAAAATCTCCAGACACTCTGTGACCAAAATGGTACTGAAACAGAGGATGACAGACTAAAGGCCCAAATACTAAGTGTCTTTTTCCAAAGCTGTTTCACAGAGGAAGACTGCACTGTAGTTCCCTCTCACAGATGACAAAATCGTAGATATTGAAATAGACGACAGAGGGATAGAAAAACAACTAAAATCGCTCAAAAGAGGAAAGGCTGCTGGACCTGATGGGACACCAGTTCGATTTTACACAGAGTACGTGAAGGAACTTGTCCCCCTTCTTGCAGTGGTGTACCATAGGTCTCTAGAAGAGTGTAGCATTCCAAAGGATTGGAAAAGGGCACAGGTCATCCCCGTTTTTAAGAAGGGACGTCGAACAGATGTGCAGAACATAGACCTATATCTCTAATGTCGATCAGTTGTAGAATTTTGGAACACATATCAGGTTTGAGTATAATGACTTTTCTAGAGACTAGAAATCTACCCTGTAGGAATCAGCATGGGTTTCGAAAAAGACGATCATGTGAAACCAGCTCGCACTATTCGTCCACAAGACTTCCGCAAGGTGTTCGATATAGTTCCCCACAGTCGTCTAATGAACAAAGTAAGAGCATATGGACTATCAGACCAATTGTGTGATTGGATTGAAGAGTTCGTAGACAACACAACGCAGCATGTCATTCTCAATGGTGATAAGTCTTCCGAAGTAAGAGTGATTTCAGGTGTGCCGCAGTGGAGTGTCGTAGTACTGTTGCTATTCGCATTATATATAAATGACCTTGTGGATAACATCGGAAGTTCACTGAGGTTTTTTGCGGATGATGCTGTGGTATATCGAGAGGTTGTAACAATGGAAAATTGTAGTGAAATGCAGGAGGATCTGCAACGAATTGACACATGGTGCAGGGAATTGCAATTCAATCTCAATGTAGACAAGTGTAATGTGCTGCGAATACATAGAAAGAAAGATCCTTTATCATTTAGCTCCAATGTAGCAGGTCAGTAACTGGATGCAGTTAATTCCATAAATTATCTGGGAGTAGGCATTAGGAGTGATTTAAAACTGAATGATCATACAAAGGTGATCGTCGGTAAAGCAGATGCCAGACTGAGATTCATTGGAAGAATCCTAAGGAAATGCAATCCAAAAACAAAGGAAATAGGTTACAGTACACTTGTTCGCCCACTGCTTGAATATTGCTCAACAGTGTGGGATCCGTACCAGATAGGGTTGATAGAGGAGATAGAGAAGATCCAACGGAGAGCAGCACACATCGTTACAGGATCATTTGGTAATCGCGAAGGCGTTACGGAGATGATAGATAAACTCCAGTGAAAGACTTTGCAGGAGAGACGCTCAGTAGCTCGGTACGGGCTTTTGTTGAAGTTTCGAGAACATACCTTCACCGAGAAGTCAAGCAGTATATTGCTCCCTCCTACGTATATCTCGCGAAGGGACCATGAGGATAAAATCACAGAGATTAGAGCCCACACAAAGGCATACTGACAACCTTTCTTTCCACGAACAATACGAGACTGGAATAGAAGGGATAACCGATAGAGGTACTCAAAGTACCCTCCGCCACACACCTCCATGTGGCTTGCGGAGTATGGATGTAGATGTAGATGTAGAAGATATAAGATGAACCACAACAAAATCAAAACGTGTATAATGGAATGTAGCCAAATTAAATCCGGTGATTCTGAAGGGATTAGATTAGGAAAGGAGACTCTGAAAGCAGAAAATGAGTTTTCCTATTTGGGCATCAAAATAATTGACAATGGCTGAAGTAGAGAGAGTAATTGACTGCCAATGGCAAGAGAAGCATTTCTGAAGAAGAGGAACTAGTTGCCATCAAATATAGACTTAAGCGTCAGGAAGCCTTCTCTGAAAGTGTTTGTATGGAGTGTAGCCACGTATCGAAGTGAAACACGGACAAATGGACAATAAGCAATTTAAACAAGAAGAGAATAGAAGCTTTTGAAATCTGGTGTTACAGAAGAATCCTGAAGACTAAATGGGTAGATCATGTAAGTGATGGTACTGAATAGAAATGGGGAGGTACTGAATAGAAATGGGAAGAAAAGAAATTTTGTGGCACCACCTGATTAGAAGAAGGGATCGGGTGATAGAACACATCTGAGACATCAAAGAATCATCAGTTTAATATTGGATGAAAGTTTGGAAGGTAAAAATTGTAGTGCAAGATAAAGAGATGAATACAGTAAGCAGATTCAGAAGGATGTAGACTGCAGTAGTTATTCAGAGATGAAGAGGCTCGCACAGGATAGAGTAGTGAGGAGAGCTGCATCGGGCCACAACAACAATGTAGGTGTCCACGAGGCAGCACTTATTCCCTCCTGGAATTTGGGTACCTACACTATTCGTATTCATTACGTAATTCTCAACAATGTTCTGAAAAGGACAGATTGCTATTTACCGTAAAGAGGAGATGTCGGAGTTGACAAAGATTTAAAAATAAAAAACTGACACGATAAGTTTTGACCCCACACCTTTCGTAAGTGATGACTCTACATTAACCATTACACTACACAACCACTCTGTGCAACTATTAGTTCTTAAAAAGCTGTAGAGCATCACGTGAAAGCCTGAAAATTTTTTCGGCGGTTAGTCAAAAATGAGGGTCCACCAGAGTGAATACTGCAGGGTGGTATTCCTGTGACCTTAACCTACATTACCAGATAAATGGTTTCAAAAAATCAATCCCACAATTGGGGACCTCTCCCTATCAGCCCAGGTACGGCCACCAACAACTTATATTGGGTGGAACACATAGAAAATGTTGTGGGGAAGGCTAACCGAATACTGCGTTTTATTGGCAGGACACTTAGAAAATACATTACTGGCCATTAAATTGCTACACCACGAAGATGATGTGCTACACACGTGAAATTTAACCGACAGGTAGAAGATGCTGTGATATGCAAATGATTAGCTTTTCAGAGCATTCACACAAGGTTGGTGGGTGTACAAATGGCAAAACGTCATTTTTTCGGATGAATCAAGGTTCAGTTTACAGCATCATGACAGTCACATCAGTGTTTGGCGAAATCACGGTGAACGCACATTGGAAGCATGTATTCGTCATTGCCGTACTGGCATATCACCCGGCGTGATGGTATGGGGTGCCATTTGTTACACGTCTCGGTCACCTCTTGTTGGCATTGACGGCACTTAGAACAGTGGACGCTACATTTCAGATGTGTTACGACCTGTGGCTCTACCCTTCATTCGATCCCTGCAAAACCCTACATTTCAGCAGGATAATGCACGACCGTATGTTGCAGGTCCTGTATGGACCTTTCTGGATACAGAAAATGTTCGACTGCTGCCCTGGACAGCACATTCTCCAGA
The DNA here is from genome assembly GCF_021461395.2 of Schistocerca americana. Classification (NCBI taxonomy): domain Eukaryota; kingdom Metazoa; phylum Arthropoda; class Insecta; order Orthoptera; family Acrididae; genus Schistocerca; species Schistocerca americana. The sequence continues at coordinate 192,326,615 of NC_060128.1, forward strand.
TCTCTCACCTATTGAAAACGTCTGGTCAACGGTAGCCGAGCAACTGGCTCGTCACAATACTCCAGTCACTACTCTTGATGAACTGTGGTATCGTGTTGAAGCTGCATGGGCAGCTATACCTGTACACACCATCCAAGCTCTGTTTGACTCAATGCCCAGGTGTATCAAGGCCGTTATTACGGCCAGAGGTGGTTGTTCTGTGTACTGATTTCTCAGGATCTATGCACCCAAATTGTGTGAAAATTTAATCACATGTCAGTTCTAGTATAATATAATTGTCCAATGAATACCCGTTTATCATCTGCATTTCTTTTGGTGTAACAATTTTAATGGCCAGTAGTGTATAACAGATACTAAGGACACTGCCTACACTACGCCTGTCCGTCCTCTTTTAGAATACTGCTGCACAATGTGCAATCCTTACTGGATAGGACTGATGGAGTACATTGAAAAAGTTCAGAGAAGAGCAGCACGTTTTGTATTATTGCAAAATATGGGAGAGAGTGTCACGGAAATGATACAGGATTTGGGCTGGACATCATTAAAGGAAAGGCATTTTTCGTTGTGGCGGAATCTTCTCACAAAATTCCAGTCACAAACTTTCTCCTCCGAATGAGAAAATATTTTGTTGACACCGACCTACATAGGGAGAAACAATCACCACAATAAAATAAAGGAAATTACAGCTCGTACGGAAAGATATAGGTGTTTGTTCTTTCCGCGCACTATACGAGATTGGAATAATAGAGAATTGTGAAGGTGGTTCGAAGAACCCTCTGCCGGGCACTTAAATGTGATTTGCAGAGTATCCGTGTACATGTAGATAGGCGTCCAGACACCTCATTGAAAATGTTTCCAGCTGAGTTCCAGCCTCCAAAAATGTTAAGGGTGAACATGTCCAATGTTAATGTCCACTAACACGTCTCCAGATGCTTTTAATGAAATAGTGTGTATCTTAGTATTTTTGCTTACCACACTATTTATAATAAATTATTTCCTTTTTTGGTGTGACGGCAGATTCAATGAAGTACTGCAGCTGAGACGGATTACAGACCAGTGCTGAAATAGAGTCCTCAATCTCCTCAGCTACTTCTTCATAAAGGTCTTATTGAACTGCAGAAAGGAACCAGTCCTACACCTCTGTGCACAGATTCCAGTTATAAACCACAGCACAATATAAACACGGTCGCAGTACGAGTGCCGACCACCTGTCTCTGATTCTCACAAGCACACTCTCTCTGCTTGATATGGAGTGGAATCGTAACAGTTGTTTCCTGTTTATATGTGGACAAAGAACACTCACAATGGCTTGCTGATTCTAAATACAAAAATCAAAAATTTTTGAAGAATGGAAATCTTTTTTGAGTACAGGTTACAGCTCACCAATTACTAGTATTGAGAAATTGGCACGGTTATAAATTAGACTGGAAACTTTGGTAGCCTTTGACAGCTCCTTCTTTGAGTTTCAGTGCACATACATAGGTACAGCTACACCTTTCTGTCTCACAAGCTGGTGTGCATTACACTGTACGAGCAGGTCTGCATTCTGAATGTTTGTTGTAAATGTTGACGCATTCAAACGGTCAAAATTCCCTTAATTACAGATTCAGTTTACAAAAGCTGTTTTTCATAATTCAATAATTATTTTACTGATGTGGGATGTACAGGACTTCAACAACTCAGAACTGCATGAAAACAACAAACTGTTGCTATTGACCTGATATGCTATTGACGTGTTAGTACTGAACAACTATTCAGTGTTCAAAAGCATAGGCGTGGGATTTCAGTGAAGTGGTCAGAGCAAAGTGCACTATACAATAAACTTTCTGCACCAAAGTACAAGCCTACATTACACTATGCTCAGTTATAGGCAGATTATGATATTGACACACCAATAGCATCATTTTAAAAAAGTAATTAGTGCGGCATTTGATAATGTACTGCTCGATCGTAGAAGTGATGTCGAATGCAAAGAAGTGGATTTAGTTAGATGTGCCTGTTGTTCTGTTCCACTTTGCTTTGACCGCTCCAATGAAATCCCACATCTGCACTTTGAAGACTGAATAGGTGTGGCAACACTATCAAGTCAGTGGAAAAAGTTTGCTGCTGAGGTAGCACAATTATTTTAAGTCTACAGAAAGATAATAACAAATCATAACATTGAAACATGTTTGTTTTCAGTTCTATTGTATCGATATTTTTGTTTCTTTGTGTTATCAAAGTTACTCCCTTAGACTTTGAATAGGTGATATTCAAATATTGCTCAAGGTAAAATGCACAGTTTTGCATCTGAATGGCTCATCTCACTGTTTTTTGAAATGAGCGATTTGTATTCTAAGCACGTGTTCAGCCAGTTCTGAAATTCAGTGTCATGCTCTCCCCATGTGAGTAAAAGCCCTGTTCCATTGAGGTTCTATTTAATGGTATTTCTATACTTCTGTTTTAAATCATGATTAAAGTTATATAGACTGATTTCAGACTTCTGAAGTTTTAGCACAGCAAACCATACCACAACTGATGTGGTTTGGAGAGGTCTTTCATGTGATGTATCATTGGAATTGCATATTTTCATAATATACTAGTATAAACACAAGAACCACTAATTATGGCACATTTGCTTTGGAAACCATGAAATCAAAATGGCAGCTGCTCAATTTGTATCTGACAAACAAATCGAATCGCAACATCACTTTATGTATACAAATGTTATAGTAAGTGTCGCTTATGGACCGTGACACAACTTGGACATTAGTTCTTTCTATTGTCCTCCTCAGCGTGTGAATCACATATAAACCTGACAATGATTCTTTGACTGTGGAGCTAGTAAATGGAGAGATATGAGAAATTGTGTCTTCCTGGTGAAATCATTGATGCCTATGTCCTGCATACATCCACACAAGACCAGCTAGAATTCTTATGTTCAAAAAGATTTTGGGCATGCAGCCAGTCGTAATAAACTTTACGTAAAGTTTACGATGACCAGCCGCAAGTCCCAAATTTTTTGAACAGTTGATTCGCCGGGAAAATTTCAAATTAGAATTCTTATGTCATCTGTGGGATCATATCACTCAGATCTGGCCTTCAAAAACTTCCTGTCGCGGCACACCACCTTCGTATGTGCATTGAGATCTAGACAGCTGTCCACATGTCACGCTCTGTACCAACACCATGAAACCACCATTCCAACCACCGTACACTGGCCCATACGGTGTGTTACAAAGAGTTACATAGAATGTTGGACATCTCAGTGAATGGCAGCAAGACAACTGTTTCCCCCAACAGAGTCAAACCTGTCTATATGTTCCAAGAGGCATCACCATCCAAAATGCCACAAGAGGCATCACCATCTAAAATGCCAAGAAGACATTGGATTCTTCCAGAGCCTGGCAAGCAATCTCTCGAGTGTGAGGTCGCAAAAGGCCAGCGATGCTTGCAGCATTTGACACCCTACATATTGTCTTCTGTGCAACCACAATATTGGTGCTAATGGCAACGGGGGGTGAGACCGGGGATATCCAATGGTGAACACATCATGAAGCTATGGAATGTAGTTGAACTGTTTAGTTGATGACTAACCCACGACAGTGCTAGAGTGGTAGTGGTGTTGTTACAAGGCAGAGCAATGGCAATGATAAACAAGCAAACATTACATTATATCTACTTAACAGTTGCTGAAGTTGACATTTCATCAGAAAAGAACCCAAGGAATTTCACAGAGTGAGAAAGAAGTGGCAAATGAAATATTAGCATTTCTACAAGTTGAAGCAGTGGAATGGGTGTCGTCATATAACCTTGACTGTGCGGACAATATACTTGAGGAGTACAATGACGACGATACGTGCTTAATAAATGAAAGTGATACTGAAACAGGTGTTGAGCCATGTAGTTTATCAAGCTTGTCAGACAGGGAACCACAAATCCTGTTTCCAGTGGACTGTAGTAAAAGACAATCATTGTCCAAGTAGCGGGTACTAAACATAACTAAATACATGGAAGATCATTCGCACCATAGTGAAAAGATAATTATGAACAGATTTCAGATAGCTCCACAGCAGTACAACAATTGAATGGGTAAAAAAAACTATGGATATTCAAGGGAGGACATGCTGCACTTTTTACAAAAACTGGTGTTTCCGTGTTTCAGGGGTGCTCGATACAATTTACAGGATGTGTATAATAGTGACCTGATTCATTATGCACATCAAATTGCACACCATATAGATTACAGCAACCTCAAGGGAAGCAGTGGATGATTGCATAACTTCAAAAAGTGCTACAGAATTAGAACATGTAAGATAAAAAATTTTCAAATAAAGTGTCAACTTAAGGATGCACAACAAACTGCAGAATCAGTCCAAAAATTTGTTGATGAAGTAAACAAACTTATCTTATCATTCAGTAAGGAATTTGTTTTCAACTCTGACCAATTGGAGTTTGAAGAGGAGATGCATATGAAAGGAACCCTGGAAATTAGAGGTACCACGAAAGTTTTATCAAGATTAAATACCATCACTTCCTTAATGCATTTATATACAATTACGCCGACTGGTAATCTGGATGGTAAATTGGCTGGAAGTTATTTGTTGTGCTGTGAGAAGTTGGAGGTGCTCTGCTTCCTACATTCTTTCTTGTGTGCACGATCTAGCAAGGGCAGTTGGGAATATTTATGTCACAGCAAGCAAGAGTGGAGAAATGGGCATAAGAAAACTTCAACTATGGTATAAGACTTGCTTTTGGCTAGTACCTGGTCAAAATAGCTTGCTTTTGCCTGATTGATGGTCTGAGTATAAAAATCATACTCTGTAAGGACAAATTATCCATCCTGAAAAAATGTGTGACATTGCAATTCGTACCACCTGGATCCACTGGATGTTTGTTTTTCCATGTTTATAAAACATATTATCGCACTATCTGCAGCTACATCTTAAAAGATAGCCAGTTTCACAACAAGTTCCTGGCAGACTATTTCACATTCAGTTGCATATACTGTCAGTTCTCATCACCCCGTTACACCAATATGATTCTATATGCATTCCTTAAGAGTGGATACCTAGCTGGCCGTCCTACACGGTTTATTACTCCCGAGGAGCTCATCTTCGATCTTGACGGTGCGAATCTCTGCAATTACTGTGGCACACCATTTCTCATTTGGTATTCGTGGTGTAAGTTAATGGTCTATTTTGAACATTTCTCGAATGTCGACACTGTCCATTTCGTGAAGTGTAATACGTACACCCAAAAGATTAATCTCTGCACCCCCTTGGACACTCGTTTTCTGTCACCCTCCTGATGCACATGGTGAGTCATTAGCAGCTAGTATTTTTCCAGTCAAAATTGTTAACACAACACTTTCAAATGAGCCTTACTAAAAACCAAACTTGTGATTGCACTCAAGTACCACAGAGTACGCAAACTCCCAACGCAGAATGATCACCAGTGTGGAAAACTTGTTCCGGATGATGTGTCCATTTCTCTGTTCCTTTCCTCAACACTGACATTCTGCTTTCGTCGAGTGTCATCACACACTAGTGCAGGATTAAGTGTTCGCATAGCGCACGTGGTGGAGTCCTGCGTGATGTAGTCCAGTGAATTGCGGCTGCCGAAACAGTCCTGAGCTCAGCCACCAAGGAAGCTGTTGTTTTGTTAGATATTATATGCTTGTTCAATGTATTCCTTGTTTTTGTGAATTTATTGTGTTGTGTTTGCTCATTGCTAATTAACTGTTGCTGTGTTACTGTGGGTTACTTGTTCCCTTTCAGGAGCAGTTCTGTCTTCTGCAAGGGGATCAGAACATTAAATTACAACATCTCTCTTCTATCGATTAGCGAGGGTGTCGGTAGACAACACATTCGTAATAAAACTCTTATACCCACAGGCGAGTGTTTGAGTCAAGATATGGTGTGATATGTAAACTACGCTCTTAACTTACCACAAACACATACGATTCCTATACACGCTGAGATGACAAAAGTCACGGGATAGCGATATGCACATATGTAGATGGCAGTAGTATCATATACAAGTGGCACAAAAGGACAGTGCATTTTTTGGGGTGTCATTTGTACTCAGGTAATTCACGTGAAAAGGTTCCGATGTTATTATGACACGATGGGAATTCGTAGACTTTGAATGTGGAATAGTAGTTGGAGCTAGATGCACGGGACATTCCATTTTGGAAATCATTAGGGAATTCAATATTCAAAGATCCACATGTCGAGAGTGTGGTGAAAATACCAAATTCAGGCATAACCTCTCACCACGGACAACACAGTGGCTGACAGTCTTCACTTAATGACTGAGAGCAGCAGCATTCGTGCAGAGTTGTCAGTACTAACAGACAAGCAACATCGTGTGAAATAACCACAGAAATTCATGTGGGACGTACGTCGAATGTATCTGTTAGGAAAATTTGGCATTAATTGGTTACGGCAGCACACAATTGACACGAATGCCTTTGCTAAAAGCACAACATTGCCTGCAACCCCTCTCCTGGGCTCGTGATCATATTGGTTGGACCCTAGACGACTGGAAAACTGTGGCCTGGTCAGAAGAGTCTCAAATTCAGTTGTTAAGTGCTAACAGTAAGGTTCGAATGTGGTACAGGCCTCACAAAGATGTGTACCAAACTTGTCAACAAGGCACTGTACAAGCTGGTGCTGGCTTCATAATGGTGTTGGTTGTGTTTGCATGGAATGAACTGGGTCCTCTGGTCCAACTGAACCGATCATTGACCAGAAATGGTTATGTTCAGCTAATCAGAGATCATTTGCATCCATTCGTGGACTTAATAATCCCCCCCCCCCCCCCCCCAAAAAAAAAAATGGAATTTTTATGGATGACAATGCGCCATATCACCAGGCCACAACTGTTCACAATTGGTTCGAAAAACACTTTGGACGATTCGAGTAAATAATTTGAGCACTCAGATCGCCCGACATGAATCCCATTGAACATTTATGGGGCTTAGTCGAGAGGTCAATTCGCGCAGAAAATACTGCATCGGCAACACTTTCGCAATTGTGGGCACCTATAGTGGCAGCATGGCACAATATTTCTGCAGAGGGCTTCCAACGTCTTATTGAGTCCATGTCACGGTGAGTTTCTGTACTACGCAGGGCAAAAGGAGTCCGACACTATGTTGGCAGGTATCCCATTTTTTGTCACTTTTGTTTATTTCAATAAATTCATCAATGAACTCCCTATTGCAATGGCGCAGTTCGGCCACTTCAGAATTCAGTGTACTGAAGACGAGGAGGTAGACTGAATAAGTAGCCAGTGCAAACGGGTTTCACCGACAGATTTGCGGTGCTCTTCTGTTCAAATGCTACGATATAGCTGCGCAGAGGTGAATCGCGCTCAGCAGTTGGAGCGATTTTGCTCACACCTCCGTCTAGCATGTCTGCAAACGTGTCATACCTGCGCCAACTGTCGAACTATTCGCTATGATCTGCCTGCACAGATATGTTGGGGGGCACAGATCATTCCGCATCGACCGGCCAACGTTTATAATCTGATTTTCTAGGATTCTTTCTATTTGTTAAGAGGAACACCATTAAGACCGAATCAAACAAAAACGAATGCCCATCGCAAAAAATGCCCAGGGGATGCGCACTATCTTAATTGTACCTGCGAATAAGAATTTACGCTGAAGCGAAAGAAAGACAATGCGAGGGAACTAAGATCATAGCATATGCTGTGCATTGATTTTTGACGCTAACGTCGCGGTTAAGTTGCTTAACTTACAAGCCGTACAGGGCATTGTCGTCGCAATGGAGAAACGAAGCGTGCAACTTGGCGCAGCAAAGGAAGAATTTAGGTGTCTCACTTTGTACGTAAATGTGAAATATGTGGCGATAAACGTAGTGGTCAGAACACTGAATTGCAGTTCAAGTTTTCCTTAGCATTATTCGTCCAAAACTTTGTATATTTTTTCGATTGATGCTTTTCGCCGGCTTCTCATTACAGCTGAGGAGAAAATTCAAAAGCATAACACTGATTTCCGAAGACCAAGACAACCTGAAGATAGGTTAACATTTGCACTGTGATTATTAGCAACCGCAGACATTTACGTTGGTGCTGTTTCGCATTTTAGTACTGTAGCTGATTTGTGTAAGTTGGTTTCTCGTCTGTAGTGAAATACTCGAAGCACTTCCAGGGTTTTATTAGAAATACATATAAGGAAGATAATGTCAATAAAATATGATTGATGAAATGTGAAATATGCATATGATTTGTCGCACAGTCTAAGCACTTGATAAAATCTGCTATCAAATTTGTTAGAGGGCAGATAGCGTGATCGTGGGTCATTTTATCAACGGTTTGTAACATATATGGATAGAGATAGCAACGAGGATGATGAGGCCTTTCGTTATTTTAATCTGCATAATTGCACATGTTTACATTCAAGGACATATTCCCACTTGTTTACTTTCAAGAAAATTCACTGTATTTTTCTCTTTTAATATAAAGAACAACGAAGCTTGTTCTTATTTACTCCGTTCCCGCCTAATACAAGCATCTAATAATTTGTCGTCTTTCCCGTGTCTCCAGTAGGAGCTTTTGTTTGATTCGGCAATTTTTCACTAATCATTTTTCTTTTCCTTCGGCATTTGTGCTGTGAATCTCTTAGATCTGAGAAGGGCGTATGAGCAACATTGTTTACATTCCCCTCGGACCTCAACATCGTTCGCCCAACTCATGACATCGATAAAAAAAAGTAGACGAGATAACAGAGTAACAGACGGAAGTATGTGTGTTTCTAGTACCGAAGCGGAGGTGGTTCGCTGAAAAACTCGACAATTTATTTACAACAGATTACTGGTTATCCGTCAGAAATGTCGTATATAGTTCTAAGTCTTACAGAACATTGCATAATACTGAATACTCATTAAAAAGGCACAAACGAATTAAAAATACTATCACATTCCACCCTGTATGAAAAAAATCATATGTTCGTAATCCACTATAGCGTCAAGACCAAATATGATGAGTTCTGTAATACCGATACGGAAATCTACGTCACAATTGCACTCTAATTTTGTGTAATGCATTCTGTTTATCCACTCCGACTGTAACCAAACTTCTTATCAACAAAAAGGCGAAGTAGTGCAGTTACTATGCGCTATTTCGCGAAGATAGGAGTTAAAGCAAATGGAATATCGAATGCCGTTCACAGCGCAGATATTTCTAGTAGAAATAAATTCCCTTTTCATCAATTTTGAAGACGAAGTATTCTCTTGTACTTGTAATAAACACAAAGCAAACTAAAAATGGTTCATAATATAAAGGAAAGTCAAACTCACCTCTACAAATACTGGTCTCAATTTAGAAGCAAAACCAAAAAGTTTGTTCATTTTTTGGTTTAATTCCCACAAGAATTTTGATGTAGGCCGAAAATAAAATGTTACCAGACGCCGATAGGCGTTTGTTCCGCCCCTCCTCTATTAAACAATTCTTGGAAACTCTATTTACTGCTATAATTTCCATGTAGCTGTTGCCCAGGAATTTGCCTACATATGAAAACTTGGTGCATGCTAAACTTTATTAGCGGTTAGAGATATTTGCGGTTAATAAGTTGCAACGTTGCACTTCGAATTAGATACTAAGTACCAGAAACCTATTTGTTACGCAGTAGTAGTTATAAGTTGCGGTTATAAGCTTCCCTGTGAGTGATGAATTACAATTAAACCAGCGACCTAGTTCATTTTACTGTATTAACATTTTCTGTTTCATGTCGTTAAAAATCATTGTGAATGTTGACGAATTTAAAACCTAAAATGATAAACTAAACTGTAGAACTTTCTAAATAAGGTATTTATATTTTCTTCAAAGAGAGAGAGTGTGGTGGTATTGAACACCCCCTCCCCCACCCCAAAATATTAGATATTGATATTGGTGACAAATTGATGTTAGTGTAGCCCGAGGTCTAAGGTCAGGTGGAAAATTCTAATTTGATTGTGAATTGTGAAACCAATGGCTGTGAGAAAAAAGAATCATTTCTACATGCTTTGTGGTTTACTTAACATTGCTGTGGTATCTTATGTTTACACAATAAATGAAAAACTACTTTTTCGCAACACTCTAGGAGCTGTGAACATACCATAGCGAAACAACTGCATCATGGCATTACGGTACTAATGGCAATCCTCTGTTGTCCTAGCTGATAGGCACGATCAGTACCTTAATGACTTTAATATTTAATAAATGTTTATAGTCTGCAATTTTTCCTGATTCCTCTAAAATCTGAAAAGTGGTTCCAAAATTTAGAAGGAAGGCAAACATCTATGCCAAGCTATCACACAGTATCAATTATTTCAATAGAGAATACTGAAAAATGTAATGCAACTCGTCAACTTTAACCAATGACGTACGGTAACGGTCAGTCTGGATTTTGGCACGGTAGCTTCTTTATTGATGAAACATTATCAGCCTTTGAAAATAAGAATATAATGACACTTGTATTATGCTATCTAAGGAAAGCACTTGACTGTATTTCCATTGACATTCTAATAACAAACCTGAAATTTTAAGGTGTGTATAATCCTGCTTCAGTACAAATTATGGTACTTCTCATCTTAACAGTAGGGAACAGTTTTGCGTCAGTAAAATGTGAATCTAGGACTATATTGGACCATGTCTTAATTACTTTACTCATTTCTTGAAATTGTTACACAGGAAAATATTCAGCACTGATGTTTAGTAAAAGGTGCCTGAAACCTAATGTTAGATAACGATAGAAGTCGTCACAGGTATGCCCCAGAATTATTACTCTCACTGATTAATGATGGTAATGTATATTTCTTACTAAAACAAAGGAAACACCAAGTAGGAATATCAACAGTGCAGGAAAAGATAGATTGCTTCTTACCGTAAAGAAGACACGTCAAGTTACAGACAGACGCAATTAAAAGACACTTACAAATAGCATTTGGCCACAGTCTTCATCAGTAAAATAAACACACAAATACCACTCACACCCACAAGCAAGCACACCTCACACATATGCGACCACCAACTCCAGCATCTCAGGCTAGAGTGGAACATCACGTGGGATGCGAGCAACAATCTGGAGGGGGCAGGGAAGCGGAAGGGATGGTGCACGGATGGGTAGAGAAGCGAACCCTGTTTGGTGGAGTGTGCAGGGACTAGAATGTCAACAGGCACAGCGTCAGGAGGTTGTGGTGCAGGGAGGTTGAGAAAAAATGAGCAAAAAGGGAGAGGACCAGGGAAAGATGGGGGATGCGTTGGTAGAGGACTGCAAATAAATGTATGGGATATGCGATGAGAATGAGAATAGAGGGAGTGGAAACTGTCGAGTGGAGGGTGTGGGTACAGCACGCTACCGTAGGTTGAGGTCGGAATAATTACGGGAATGGAGAATGTGTTGTAAGGATAACTCCCATCTGTGCAGTTCAGTAAAGCTGTCGGTGGAGGGAAGGATCCAGATGGCTCAGCTAGTGAAGCAGCCATTGAAATCAAGTGTATTGTGTTCAGCTGCATGTTGTGCCACTGGGTGACACACTTTGCTCTTGGCCACAGTTTGGCAGTGGCCATTCATCCTGGTGGACTGCTGGTTGGTAGTCATACCAATATAAAAAGCTGTGCGGTGATTGCAGCAGATCTGGCAAATGGCACGGATGGTTTCGCAGGTGGTCCGGACCCTGATGGGGTAGGATAAACCTGTGAAAGTACTGGAATAGGAAGTGCTGTGGGGATGGATTGGACAGGTTTTGCACCTGTGTCTTCCACAAGGATACGACCCTCGTGGCAAGGGGTTGGGATTGGGAGGGCATAGGGATGGTCTAGGATGTTGTGTAGGTTTGATGGGCAACAGAACATCACTTTAGGAGGGGTGGGAAGTACCTCGTGTAGGATGTCCCTCATTTCAGGGCACAATGATACGTAATCAAAGCCCTGTCGAAGGCTGTAGTTCAGTTGTTCCAGTGCGGGGTGGTTCTGGGTGATGAAGGGGACATATCATTATGGCTGGTTCTTGGGGGTGGTGGGAGGACTGGGGGGTGGGGGTGAGGGGAAATGGCATGGGAGATCTGTTTGCAGACTGGGTGTGGGGATAGTGCCTGTCTGTGAAGGCCTTGATGAGTCCCTCAGCATACTGAGCAAGGGAGTTTTTGTCACTGCAGATGCACCATACCCAGGTAGTCAGGCTGTAAGGGAGAGATTTTTTTTATGTGAAAGGAATAACGGTGGTCAAAATGTAGGTGCTGCTGGTGATTGGTGGGCTTAATGTGGACAGAACTGCAGATGGAGCCATCACAGGGGAGGAGGTCAACATCTAGGAAGGTGACACGTTGGGTTGAGAAGGAACACGTGAAGCAGATGGGAGAGGTGTTGAGGTTGCGAAGGAACAAAGGCAGGGAGGCTATCTTGGCCCTGAGTCCAGATCATGAAGATATCATCAATGAATGTGAACCAGACTTGGGGTTTTGGGAGGCTAGGAAGGTGTCCTCCAGATGGCTCATAAACAGGTTGACATAGAAGGGTGCCATGTGGGTGCCCGTGGCTGTGCCGCAGATTTGTTTGTATACATTCCCTTCAAATGAGAAGTAGTTGTGGGAGTTTGGAGAACATTCGAAAAGGTAGTGTTCAATAGCGGTAAGACTGTGGGCATGTGGGATGTTGGCATATAGGGAGGTGGTGTCAGCAGTGATGAGTAGGGGGCCAGGAAGTATAGAGGTGGGGATGGTGAAGAGCTGGGGAAGGAAGTAGTTGGTGTCTTTGACATGAGAGGCTAGATTATGGGCAATTGACTGGAAATGTTGGTCAATGAGGGCCACAATTCTTTCAGTAGGGGCACAATAATTAGCTACAATGGGGCATCCAGGATTGTTGGTTTTTTTTTGGGGGGGGGGGGGCATGTAGAAGGTGGATTTGTGGAGTGTCACAGAGGTGAGGAGGGAAATGGATTCAGGAGAGATGTTCTGGGAAATGACTAAGCTTTTAAGCAGGGATTGGAGTTTGTGTTGGACTTCTAGGATGGGATCACTTTGGCAGAGATTATAGGTGGAGGAGTCAGATAAATGGTGGAGGCCTTCTGCAGGTAGTCATTGCAGTTCATAATAACAGTGGTGGAACCTTCGTCTGCAGGTAGGATGATTAGATCGAGATTTGTTTTCATATTGTGTATGGCTGTTCTTCTACTGAAAGGTTGGTGTTCTGAGGAAGGGGCTGGAGAAGGATGGTAAGGCTAAGCTGGAGGTAAGGAATTCCTGGAAGAGACCAGCAGGTGGTTAGGTAGGGGGAGGGGGGACAGGGTAGGGGGAGGGGGGGGGGGGAGATCACAGTTGGATGGTGGTATGAACTGGAAGAGGCAGGATTCATTGTTGGAATTAAGGTGGTATTGGTGGTTGTAAGTTATCGCTACAACACATTCTCCTTTCCCGCAATTATCCCAGCCTCAGCCTACTGTCCCCCACACCATTGACCCAGCAGTTTCCACCCCCTCTACCCCTGTCGTATCTCCAACTCTGCTTATTTGCAGCCCTGTACCAATGCATTTGCCTGTCTCTTCCTGCTCCTCTCCTTTTTTGCTCCTTCTTTTTCCCCATCTCCCTGCCCCAAAACCTCCTGATGCTGTGCCCGTTTACATTCTAGTCCCTGCACACTCCACCAGACCCATACACCATCCCTTCCCCTTCCTTGCCGCTTGCATCCCACGTGATGCGACACTCCAGCCTGAGATGCTGTAGTTGGTGGTCACGTGTGCATGAGGTGTGTTCACTTGTTTGTGTGAATGGTGCGTGTATCTCTCTTTCACTGATGAAAGCTGTGGCCGAAAGCTATATGTAAGTGTCTTTTAACTGCAACTGTCTGCAACTTGACATATCTTTTTATGGTGAGTAGCAATCTGTGTTTTCCTACATTATTCATATTTCATAGTAGGAACATAAAACTGGCTGAAACAGGAAATGAAGGGCAGTGACATATTAAAGTCTGAATGGAATACATACTTTCCAGTATCTAGGATATACACCAATTATTGAAATGTCTTTACTCGCATGAAAAATCTCATAGTGCATCACAAGGTAAATACAGAATATGGATGTGAGATACTTAGGGGGAAAGTAATCTTCAAGGTGAATATAAAACAGTATTCAGCATTTTCTTTTATACACCTACATCAACAATCAAAATGTTGAAATGTTTCACAGAGAGCTTGAAAAACATTGGTCATACTGGTAAGTCCTCAAATCACACCACAGTAATCTGGGGAGATTACAATCTGGCATCTACAGATCATGAGAAGCACACATTTAGAATGGAAGAAAAATCTCATTATATTACACTGAATGTATTTACCAAATGTTATTTTAAGAGACTGGTGAGACAACTCAACTGCAAGGGAACAAAACGAAGAGTTAGCACTGGATGCTACTACGGGACTAGATCAAATAACTACTTATTTCCAGGATCAAAGCTTGAAGGTTAACATCAGCAAATCACGGCTATTGCCATTTAAACTTCCAAATTTACACTAAAACTCTTTCACTATTATGGGTGGAATTGAAGCAGTAGAAGACTGTAAATTTCTCGATATTTACCTAGATGAAAATCTACGATGGGAAACCGTATCAATTTTATATGTAATAAAAGCAGTAGATCACTACATCTGATTAGCCAGCTATCAAAAGTAGTTTTCTGAATAGACACTAAAAACGGTCTACTGTGGGACAATTTTTACATAAATTAATTATGGGCTAATGATAAGGGGCAGTGCTGCTAACATACATTTGAGCAGAATATTAACCCTGCAGAAAACGGCAATCAGGATTATTGGTGGAACAGGGTACAGTGACTTCTGCAAAGAAATCATGAATACTTCACTGTCTGCTCACTGTGTCTTTACAAATTAATTACATTTTTTGTGATACATAAAAACAAACCTATAATACAAGAAAGAAAGACTGATACTACAGACAAAGAACTAAGCTGAAAACAACAGATCACAGTCCACACATTAGCGTCCAAATACGGTACAAGAAAGCGTCGAGCTCTATAAGGTGTCGCAACGGGAACTTATTCAAAGTGAAACTGAAATAATTCTCGATTGATATGTGCTTATACTCTTTGAGTGAATACTAGTATTAAACTCAATTGAAATCTCCATATATTTTGTTACATAAAATTTGAACATTTGCAATAATTATGAAGTAATAAATGCATCTACTCTGTTTGTATGAAACTTGTAAAAAATTTCTACATTTGCAAAAGTCACCAGTTCATGGTTCCACAAAAAAAAGTACAACAAATAAGTAAATAAATGTATTTGATCTGCTGATGACATACAGTTCTCAAATTTTCACATTACTAATTTTAGATATATGTATCAGCAATAATGAGGCTCTTACAGCACCATCAATCACTGGTGTTGAATGAAAATTGAAAGAAGATAGAAACACATTTCTCTCAATGAGTACAACATGAAAATGAATAGAAACAAACTGAACTATCAACGGCCAACATTCAGCTCTGGGGAGGTAAACGTTGGGGATACATGCCACAAATTAGGCACATTGTAAGCTAAGTGTTAGTGAGAGACAGGAAGGCTCCACGAGGGTTCAATAACAATATTAGAAAGTTTCTAGAAAAGCAGATCTGCATGGCAGGTGAGAATGAACTCAAATCCTAGCTGGCAAACAAAAGCCGAACAAATTCAAAACTAGTGTCAACACATCTGTGCAAGAAGTTGTCAGTGAATTCAGAAAACGAGATCTTACATACCGAGATGTCAAAAACACATAAGAGTTTTGATTGTGTGCGGAATCAGTCAGTAGGACAAAGTCATCTATATCTAATATCTTGTATACAATGGGATTTTCACAAACCAACCTTCTGAAGGTGTAACATGAGTACCGAAAATCCACCACTGCTGCTAGTGGTAGTAGTAGTAGCAGCAGTAGTAGTAGTTAGAGTTTTATTCATCCATAGATCATTTTTGCAAAGATATCGGACATGTCTTGGTATTAAAATTTAAGACCAACAAAAATAATGTAATACATACACGGAGCTGAGAAAAGTCATGCGATAGAAATAAGCGCATATGCAGATAGTGGTAGCATTGTGTACACAAGGTTAGAAGGGCGGTGCATTGCCAGAGCTGTCACATTTACTCAGGTAATTCATGTCAAAAGATTCCCAACGTGATTATGGCTGCACAACGGGAATTATCAGACTTTGAATGTGGAATGGTAGTTGGAGTACCTACTGCAGCCTACATCCTTCTGAATCTGCTTAGTGTATTCATCTCTTCGTCTCCCTCTAGGATTTTTACGCTCCACGCTGCCCTCCAATACTAAATTGGTGATCCCTTGATGTCTCAGAACATGTCCTACCAAACGATCTCTTCTTCTAGTCAAGTTGTGCCACCAGCTCCTCTTCTCCCCAATTCTATTCAATATCTCCTCATTAGTTATGTGATCTACCCATCTAATCTTCAGCATTCTTCTGTAGCACCACATTTCAGAAGCTTCTATTCTCTTCTTGTCTAAGCTATTTATCGTCCACACTTCACTTCCATACATGGCTACACCCCATACAAATACTTTCAGAAACGACTTCCTGACATTTAAATCTATACTCGATGTTAACAAATTTTTCTTCTTCAGAAACGCTTTCCTTGCCATTGCCAGTCTACATTTTATATCCTCTCTACTTCAACTATCATCAGTTATATTGCTCCCCAAATAGCAAAACTCCTTTACTACTGTAAGTGTCTCATTTCCTAATCTAATTCCCTCAGCATCACCCGACTTAATTCGACTACATTCCATTATCCTCGTTTTGCTTTTGTTGATGTTCATCTTATACCCTCCTTTCAAAATACTGTCCATTCCGTTCAACTGCTCTTCCAAGTCCTTTGCTGTCTCTGACAGAATTGCAATGCCATCAGTGAACCTCAAAGTTTTAATTTCTTCTCCGTGGATTTTAATTCCTACTCCGAACTTTTCTTTTGTTTCCTTTATTGCTTGCTCAATATACAGATTGAATAACATTGGGGATATGCTACAACCCTGTCTCACTCCCTTCCAAACCACTGCTTCCCTTTCATACCCCCCGACTCTTATAACTGCCATCTGGTTTCTGTACAAATTGTAAATAGCCTTTCGCTCTCTGTATTTTACCCCTGACACCTTCAGAATTTGAAAGAGAGTATTCCAATCAACATTGTCAAAAGCTTTCTCTAAGTCTACAACTGCTAGAAATCATTAGGGAATTCAATATTCTGAGATCCACGAGTGTGCCGAGAACACCAATTTGCAGGCATTACCACTTGCCACAGACAGTGCAGCGGCTGACCGCCTTCATTTGGTGACTGAGAATAGTGGCATTTGTGTAGAATTGCCACTACTAACAGACAAGCGACACTCCATGAAATAACTAAATAGATCCGTGTGGGCGTACAGTGAACATTGCCAGTAGGATAGTGTGGTGAAATCTGGTGTTAATAGGCTAGGGCAACAGATGACTGACAAGCATTTGCTAACAGCGTATCACCTGCAGTGCCTCTCCGGGGCTCGTGACCGTATCGGTTAAATCCTAGATGACTGAAAAACGGTGGTCCGGTCAGGTGAGTCCCAGTTTCAGTCGGTAAAAGCTGCTGACGGTAGGATTTGTACATGGCGCAAGACCCCGAGAAACCTCGGACCCGAGCTGTTGACAAAGCACCGAGATAGCTGGCGTTGGCTCCGTAAAGGTGTGGGCTGTGTTTACACGGAACAAATTGGGTCCTCTGGTCCACGGACGTTGACTGGAAATTGTTATGTTCAGCTACTTGGAGACCATTTGTGGCCTTAATGTTCCCAAACAACAATGGACTTTTTACAGATGACAGTGTGCCGTGTCACTGGGTCACAATTGCCCCCGACTGGTCTGAAGAACATTCTGGAAAACTGAACGAGTAATTTTGCCCGACTCGAACCCCGTCGAACGAGTCGGACGTAATTGAGAGACCAGTTTGTGCACAAAATCCTGCACCACACACACTTTCACAATTACGGACGGTCGTAGAGGCAGCTTCACATTCGACGACTCGTCGAATCCATGCCATGTCGAGTTGCTGGACGACGCCGGGCAAAAGGAGGTCCGACGTGGCATTAGGAGGTATCCCGTGACTTCTGTCACCTAAGTGTATACAGACATTTACATCTTTACAGGTCTAGTTTGACAAGGAGGGGACAGGTAATTGGCTGTGGCCCGATAGTAGGGGCCATCCCGGCATTTGCCTGAAGTAATTTAGAGAAACCACATAAAACTTGCCACCAGATGGTGACCGGTGCTTCCACCCTTCCGAGTGCGAGGCCCATCTGTTTCAAACAGTGCTACCTCTCTAGGTTTGTACCTAGTCCACAATACCGTTTTGCGAAGAAGCTAAAAGGCTAGTGCTACACCATCCATTCATTTCTCACTCGCAGTGACTGCACACGCTACACACACATTGCTCCACAATGTAACACTACACAGCCTATTGGGCTGACTTCAGATCCACAGCACTTATGTTTGGACCCCTTTTGTGTGCCATAACTTCCCATTTGCTAGCCTGAAAAAGTGAATCAGTATCACTATATAATGAGTGACATGTTGAGGTCGGAAATAGGATGTGAGGTTTTAGTATTATTATTTGCATAGCATAAGGAATAAGTTATTCGAGAAAAAAAAAACACCATAGTGTGAAAGTGTTACTTGAACTTACAGGTGTTTTATCATCATTTTTGGGCCACAGCCATGTAATAATGTTTGAATAACATTTCTGCCATTTGGCTGTACAAAGTTGTTTAGTTTATATTACTATAATAATTTTAGCCTTAAGATATTATGTGTAAATAAATACAAAATCACTGAAATGTATGTCAGACGGCTAGCAAACATGTCAGACAGCTAGCAAACATGTCAACCAGTAACTTCCATAGTTTTCTTAAGCATCTGACTGCAAATAATAGGTTGCCCCAGTCACAAGTTCTGATATAGAGAAGGATATGTCCATACAGTGAGAAAGTACTTAATTCATTAGGTAACAATTTAGAGGCTACTGGCATTTTCTATGTACTGTCAAAAGTCTTTAACTTTGTGAATCACAGCAGTAAATTAGAATATTATGGTGTCACTGGCAGTGCTGCAAAATGCACCTAACACAAAACATAGAGCGTCATTGCAAAATACCCATCGAGTAAGCAATCAGTCTACATCTGATTGGGAATTAATTGCATGTGGTGTTCCTCAATGTTCCATATTGTGTCCATTGCTTTTTCTTGTTTACATTAATGACTTCTCGTGTGTTACATTGCAGATGCTAAGTTTGTTTTGTTTGCAAATGATAAAATCACTGAAATTAATAGCAAGTCAAGAAATGGCTGATAATCAAAGTTTCTCTGGCAGTAATAAATGGTTTAAAGCTGTTTCACTGTCATTAAACTTTGAAAACACCAACTATATGCAGTTCAAGACCTGTAAGCAATTTCGTTCCAGTATGTGTATAACAAAAGACGACAAGCAGATTGAAGAGGTCGAATGTGTTAAATTTCCAAGATGACAACTCAATAATAAATTCAATTGGGAATTGTATACCTCAGAATTGCTGAAGCGCCCAAACAAGTCTGTTTTTGCAATACAAATGATGTCAAGTGTAGGACTTATATATATATATAAAACTTGCACACTTTGCTTATTTTCATTGTACTATGTAATTTGGGATCATATTCTGCGATAACTCGTCAAACCATGCAAAAGTTTTTAAGAGGGCAAAAATGTGTAATAAGACTCATTTGTGGTGTAAATTCAAGAATATCATGTAGAAACTGTTCAAACAGCTGGGTATTGTAACTACTGCTTCTCAGAATAGAATAGAATAGAATAGAAGTTTATTGTCTTATAACATACAATTTCAAGCCATTGGCTTAATGTACAGGAGACTCGTCAAAACACGAAAACTGGTTTACAATTTTCCTTATAATTCCAGTAATATAATACACGGTGTTGCATAATTACTTAATTAAGCAATTAATATTTTTTCTTCCAAAGTAACAATCTTTTATAAATTAACAGTCCTAAGTACTTGCTCTCTCCTGAGTAGGAAGGAGTGATTCACACTATCAGAGGCCTTTGATAGGTCACAAAATATTCCTGTGGCATGCAGTGAGGTGTCTAGAGATGAGCTAATTTTATAAACAAAATTATTTATAGCAGATACTGTGGTTTTGCCTTTTTTAAATCGATACTGATTTTTTGAGATTATTTTAATTTTTTCTATGAAATTTTGCATTTGTATAGTGACTACCTTTTCAGATATTTTTGGTAGTGATGGAGGAAGAGAGACTGGTCGATAGTTTCCCATATGTTCTTTTGCGCCATTTTTGAATAGTGGCTTAACTATTGCATACTTCAGTATGTCTGAAAAGTAACCTTCTTGAAGGGACTGGTTAACTATTGTAGTTAGTGGCTGCACAATTATTTTAGAGACTGTTTTTAGCACTTTGGTTGGTATCCCATCTCATCCTGCTGATCTTTTACTTTTTAGTGATAGTATCACATTTTATGTATCTATTACAGAAGTTTTGGTAAATGTCCTGAAAAATTCAGCTTCAGATTGCTCACTGTTGAAGAAATTTACCTTATCTGGGTACTCTGCTATATTGATGTTACATTCATAAAGAATTCAAATGGTTCAAATGGCTCTGAGCACTATGGGACTTAACATCTGTGGTCATCAGTCCCCTAGAACTTAGAACTACTTAAACCTAACTAACCTAAGGACATCACACACAACCATGCCCGAGGCAGGATTCGAACCTGCGACCGTAGCAGTCGCGCGGTTCCGGACTGCGCGCCTAGAACCGCTAGACCACCGCGGCCGGCCATAAAGAATTCATTAAATAATTCAGTAATATGAGCAGGATTTACAATAGTTTTATCCTCTATTTTGATTTCGGAAATATCATGGCCTCTACCTGTGGTACCTGTTTCAGCTTTGATCACTGACCATAATGCCTTTGATTTGTTTTCACCATCCAATATAAACCTATTATTTGACAGTTCTTTGGCTGACTTTACAAATTTTTTAAAAATATTTTTGTTATCTTTTACATAGGTAACAAAATCAGGACTTTTGTTATGTTTTAGTTCCCTATGTAGCCGTCTTTTTCTTGCACTAGAGATTTTTATTCCTTCAGTAGTTTACTTCACTTTATTTCCTACTTTTTTATGATGTACAATAAGGGGAAAGTTTCATTAAAATATGTAGGAAGTTTTCCAAGAAAGTAGCAAAATTTTCAGAGCATGAAATACTGTGATCTATAGCCCACTCCACATTATTTAATCTACGATAGAATAACGTTGTATTTTCATTGCTGAACTGACGTTCGCTGTAGGATTTTTTTGACTCAGGTTCTATTGCTTTTTGGTAACTCCATAAACAGAGCACAATGATCAGAAAGTCATAAATCTAAACAAAACTTCTTTAACTCGTTATAAGTGTAGTTGGTTAAAATATTATCTATATGTGTTGAGACATTTAGTTTACTCGACTAAAATCAGTGAAATTTGCACTGAAACCCAGTATCTGAATCATATCAAGGAATTTATTCAGTTATTGGCTTTCCTGGCTAGATCTATGTTGAAATCAGCAGTTATTATGACTCTTATTTTGGTTTCTTTTTGAAGTTTTAGCAATAGTTACTGGAATTTCGACAAAAACTGTTATGTTATTTCTGCACCTGTAATTCTATACACAGATAAAAACCATTAACAATTTGCTTTCAAATAAAGCAGTATTTAAATAGAGTTTTAAAGACTTTTCGGAAGGCAACTCTTCCTACCCTGTAACTGAATATCATAACAGGGACTGTTAGACAAGATTAAGTAAAAACGTCTTGTAGGTTTCAGTTCTGGCAGTACTTGGCCACAACAGTCAAGATTAGGTACTTAGTGCCATAGTGACCATATGTCACCTCTGACTGACAAAATAAACATCACTGTCCTGTGCAGTAGAGTGAACAAAAATATCTGTGATGGTTTAGTATGTGTCAAACTGCTGACTAGTGCAGACCATGATGTAATTCTGTTGTATACCGCACACCATGTACTATTTATTACATACACATTCCTGCCGGTTCCCCATTTCCTACAGCAGTTACCCTGTCTGCCATTTTGCGTTGTGATTTTGTGCAAATCTGTCATGCCAGACAGGTACCTGACACTGCTGCCACCATTCGCCGCATCGTCTCACCGTGACAATGACGGCTCCGAGAATATTCCACAAACAGTACCACAACCCGATACGAACATTTGATGCAATAATTTAGAAAGTAACATTTGACCTGGACTAGAGGAACTTCACTGCAATGACTTATACAGAAACAATGCCGAGTGGTGTAACGAACACTGGCACCCAGTTTATCCTTCAACTCTTATCTTGTGTGCTCCTAGGTTTTCCTTTGTTGCAGCTCCTGCACCTACCTGTGGACTTCCGAACCTTTCCAGTGACTTCTTGAGCGATATTTTCCGGCCACAATGCTATACAGGTGCATCAGCAATGGACTCTGTGAAATAATCGTGCCGTTATTTTGTCTGCCGCACATACAGACGGCAAATTACGGTGACCAAGCCTGCCACAGTGTCCAAGTCTCATGTCACAACTATTTCCGCACCATTCGTTTCCCCGCATTTCACACCTCTCGGATGCATTCTGCAGGCCTGGACTTTTGCAGAATTCACTGCTTCAGGTTCCATCTTCATTGCGCCAACCCACGTCTGACATCATATCTGTGCCACACAGTTTTGACCTCTCATATGCCACTGACTGAGATGGGACGCATCCATCTGATTACCGAGCATTATAAGTCTCGTGACTGCCACGTCGGTTTTCGAGTCACACTTCCACGACTGCCTCATCGGTACAGCGTGACGCCCGAGGTCTACGCTCCGTACCACATTATGTCTGAGCGTCTGCATCGCACGCTTTGTGTTGCTGCAAGACGGGCATTTACAAGAGATGCAACAACTGCATACCACGTGCTCTGTCGCTCCAGCACCAGCCCCGTCAGTCGACACCGTGCTCTGACGCATTCTGCGTATACAACTGACGGACAGTCTCCACATCACCCATTGTGTACCGAGATTCTGGTAATTTGGTTTGCTCTATGCAGGTACTCAATGCTTGCACACGGGATTGTCGATGGTGACATACGGTTTATGACCTTACTCAGCCACCTCGGTGACGACACAGATGTGACCGGGGACCTATTCCTGGCAGCACCCACTCACAATAAGTACGAGACGACTACGGCTTTGCTCCTCTGGCACCTTCATGCTCTCTGGAACAGCAACTACATGTAGTTATGCACAAATAAACTCTAAAAGACAAACCCCCCCCCCATCCTTACTCTGTTGACACCTACAGACACAGATCGATCCTACATTGCTGCCTGACCACGTGCTCTGGACACTGTGGCTGGCAGAGCTTCCCACACGTGACCAGACTGTCACACAAGGATGATTCTCCAATGCCATACTTTGTCTTCCTGCCCTGGCACAGTATTGTACTCTCAACAAATTCTCAGACATTGGGAAGGCCATCATCCAGCTCGAACTCGAGATGACTGAGGCTAACTGACTACTGCCGCCCGAGCTCCCCCACTCGCCACTGGCTGACATCACTGCCTCTGCTCCGTGCAGCCGTGACACGTCCGAGGTCAACCGCCTCTGGCCGATTCGGCCTGGGCCCCCTCCCACTGCTGTGCTGCACAAGCTTCACAGCACCCCCTTCCCCCGGCACTGTTTACAAAAGATGCCACTTAAGAGAACAATGCTGCCGCCTCTGCCCCTTCCATGGCCGAGCAATACTGTCAGTTGCATAGCAGATTCGGACAGGAGGCTAGCAACTGCAGAGCACCTTGTGCTTACCTAAACTAGCACGGCAGTCTGCCATAGGCACACCGAGTTCCCCTACGACAAGAAGATGCCTTGCCTTAATCAACCGCACCTGCACAATTCTGCCACATCACGTTGCCCTTCCGATGGCTCACGCTTATTTGTTTACGGCTATCTGATGCAAACCTACTTCCTTGTCAACACAGACCTTGCCCGTGGTTTGTTATTACGCCGTGACAGTCAGCAGCCGATCATTGAAGTTATCGGCAAAGTTCTCACTAAACATTCCCATCCACCTCTCACCTCTTCATCACACGTAGATACACTGCTGGACCTCCTCCTAAAGTGCTCAGTGCCCTACAGTGAACTTCATTCTCTGATGTCTGACTGTTCTTCAGGAACACCACAAATGACATCACAAGATACAAAAACACCGATTTTGGCAGCGGATTGCTGACACTGCAGCACCACTTCACACTGCCAAGCATAATCTTGCCATCCTACAACGTTCGCAACAACCACGCAGCACGTCTGCCTCTTCAGTGGATGCCGACGTACTTCCAGAGCCTTTCTGAAAGGAGTACCCAACTTCAGTGTGTGATTCTGACAGTGTACCTAGAGGAGGCAGGCATCGTCTGCCCCCTGGACGGTCCCTGGGAGTCCCCTGAGGAGCTCGTTTTAAAGAAAGACAAATTGTGGCGGTAGCACAAGCGTAGCAACATTTTATTGAAAAAGTTATTGTGAGTCTACCACTCTGTTATGCCTACATAGACGATGTCCTTATATTCCCTCCCATCAGTGGAAGAGTATGAGGCTCACTTACAAGTCCTTGGCAGACTAACTGCCCGTGGAGTTGTCATCAACGAAGACGATTGTCAGTTACGGCAAGCCCGTGTGACATTTGTCAGCCACCACATAGATGCCTCAGGCATCCGCCTGACACCAGAGAAGACCGACCAGATATGACTCTTGCCACTGCCCTCCACCTGTTAACAGTAACACTGATTTTTAGGCATCATAAATTTCTAGAGGGGAGACATCCCATGTGCAGCTGAGACTCTCCTTCCCCTGACCAAATTCTTGTGCAGCCGCAATGCACTTCATCTTTGATAAAATTGAGGACGAATTACTGCATACGGCTACACTGGCTCATCCGTCTCCTGATGCCCACCTTATTATAACAGCAGATGCACGCGACCTCGCTATCAGTGCCGCGTTACAACTGGAGATAGCTGGCGTTCCCAAGCCTCTGCAGTTTTTCTACTGTAAACTTTCAGGTGTGCAGCATAAGCGGTCCACCTTTGATCGCGTGTTACTTGCCATCTACGAAGTCATTCACTGCTTTCGAGAAGCAATAGAGGGGAGACCTCTTACCATTTACACGGATCGCCATCCACTGACTGACATGTTATGCAGCCTGTCTGAGGACCTCTGCCCCAGGCATTTTAGATACCTCGATTTCATTTCACAATTCACAACTGATGTGTGCTACATCAAAGGTGCCGACAACACTGTTGCGGACTATTTGTCGTGCATCACCCGGCTCACTTACAACTGGATCGTCAAGGCGCAAGACTTAGATCGAGACTTATAGAACCTACTCCGTGACCCGTACACGTGCTTCAAACTTGAGCAATGTACCGTTCCTGCCTTCATCAAACTGGTTTGGCAAGAAGTGTCACGGGACCGGGTCCAACCGGTCGCCACAAAATCTTTTCGTAAACAAATCTTCGATCTCACCTACAAACTTGCACACACTGGGGTACAGTCCTCTGTACATTTAGTGACAGAACGTCTCGTGTAGCCCCACGTGCAGAAAGGCTTCACCACTTGGACCAGAGCGTGCATCCCGTGCCAACAGAGCAAAACAGGCCACCACACTCAGCCCCCTCTCGGCAAATTCCCGATCCCTGAGGGGTTACAACATGTGTATATTTACAAAACAGGACCATTTCCAGTCTCAGACAGACAGCATTACGTTATATCACTGATCGATAAGAGTTACGTGTCGGGTCGAGGCGACACCTACTGCCGATTTATCCGCCGAGACTGCTGCCGAAGTTTTCGTCAACATGTGGATTGTAGGTGAGGGCTGCCACGTGTTGCTCACTACTGACCAGGGCAGACAAATTGAGTCCTCTCTATTCAATGACCCGTGTCATCTTCGCGGCTGCCACCGTTTCTGTACCATCGCTTATCACCTGCACCAACCAGTTTCGTCGAAAGATGGCACCGCGTGTTAAAACCGGCTCTAATGTGCCATCCCGAATCATGGGCAGAAGCCCTTCCCTCAGTATCGCTCGGCGTCTGCATCGCCCATAAGGAAGACCTCGACGCATCTTTAGCCGAGACCCCATACAGCGAGACATTACCTCTTCCCGCCGACTTTGTCGAACAGACTACATCCCCTACTCGTCGTGACCTGCCACATCTCACTGCCCGTGTCGAGACGCCGCATACAGAACCTGTATATACCCGTCACACCGTGCAACGTTACGAGTCTCCATCTGTAATGACCTGTCCATCTCCTCGCACGTGCTGCTACACATTGACACTGTGAGGCTGGCCCTGCACTCGCCTTATACGAGCTCTCAGAAAGTAATTACTCGCGGCACGAACACGTTCGACATCACGAATGGGGGAAAATTGACAACACTGTCTGTTAATAGACTGCAGCCGGATCGCACTATCGCAGAATGGCCTCTGCAGCCCCCATCTGGCTCTGCACCTGCCCAGTGGTCTTCTATCCGTTTCACACTGCAGCTCAATCTCTCCGACATTCTCCCCGAGGATATATCTGTGATGCTCTTACACCGAAACCTGGGCACCTTCGCGCAGTACGAAGACGGGAGATCTGGGACCGGCACGATTTTGTACCGTTACCACCACGCCTCGCCTAGCTGGGAAAGTTGCCCTGTAGACCGGGGCAGTTATGACGAGGGAGCCCTCGGTAGTGAATTGGGACATCAATTCCACCGTGGTCACATTGGTATCTGGGCTCTCCACTCGACATTTTCACCCCCTCTGTCATACTGTTCTATCTCCTCCTCCCTGTACTCGTTTCCCAGCTTCTTTGTGTGCTACCCAATAGCAACACACCCGCCCATCTTTAACTTCACTGCTCTTTTCCTTTTTCACTCCCAGTTCCAGTCCCTCTTCCCACCTCCCTGCCACACAGCCTCCCAATGCTGTGCCTGTTGCCAGTATAGTACTACACACTCCACCCTGTAGCTCTCTTCTCTCCCTCTGGCCGGTATTCTGCTATCTGCACAACCACCCCCCTCCCCCCTCTTCCTCTTGATCACTGCTTCCATTCTATATAACAGTTGCATTCTGGTCCGAGCTGCTGGAGATGGCACTCATGTGTGCATGAAGTGTGCTTGTTTGTGTGAATGTATGTGTGTGTATTTCCTTTTCTGATAAAAGCTTTAGCCAAAGATAATGTGTAAGTTTCTTTTCGTTGACCCTATCTGCAACTCAGTATGTCATCTTTAAAGTGAGCATCTGTCTATAATTTCAAGGCTTACAATTTTTTTCCCACAATTATACCATTCTCTTGCTATCGTTAATGTGATGAGGCCTTATTTTGCAAACATTTTACTTTCGAGCCTAAACATTTTTAAAATCCACACAAGTGCGATTATAAGGTAACATTGCACATAGCAACATCTGGAGCACACGAACTGTCGGCACGGCAGGCTTCACCGTGGCTTCCCTCGACACGGCAGGAGAGAGACGCACTGATAACAGTGCAACTGATCGCAACACTGGACACGATACCAGCATTGTATCCCCTTTTTGGACGACTCTCAGTTCTGTGAAAAGCACCACAAAGGACATGTCACCTATCTGTGGAGGCTCTAAGGAGAATAAATATGGTTAGATTGCATTTGTCACCATTGTACGAGCCCAGTATCTGGTGTGACGGTACAGAGGTTCCAATACAATAAATTTCCTGGAGACCGTGAATCTCGTGTCCACGAATCAGTACAGTTTTAGAAAACGTCGCTCATGAAAAACTCAGCTTGCCCTTTTCTCGCATGATATACTGTGAACTTTGGATGGAGGGCAACAGGAAAATTCTAAATTTCTAGATTTGCGGAAAGTATTTGAAACGGTGCCCCACAGCAGACTGTTCATGAAGGTACGAGCATACGGAATAGGTTCCCAGATATGCGAATAGCTCGAAGACTTCGAAAGTAATAGGACCCGGTACACTGTCTTCGATGGTGAGTGTTCTATCAGAGATGAGGTTATTGTCAGGAGTGCCCCAGGGAAGTGTGATAGGTCTGTTATTATTTTTTGTATACATAAATGATTAGGTGGACAGGGTGCGCACGAATCTGCGGTTGTTTGCTGACGATGCTGTGGTGTACAGTAAGGTGTCGAAGCTGAGTGACTGTAGGAGAATGTGAGATAACTTAGACAAAATTTCTAGTTAGTGTGAGGAATGACAAGTTTTAAATGTAGAAAGATGTAATTTAATGGGATGATATAATATTGTCTTTATTCCAGCCTGGATTTTCCATTGTTTAATATATCGTACAGTTGTCGAAACACTGTGTGCTGTTTGAGGTATCCAGAAAACAGGGCAGTGGAGAATGAGCAGTGGTAGGTGCCGAGTCCGTGGGAGTGGTGAGGACAATTAAGCCCTTCAAGGGCACTGAAAACAAAAAAAAAAAAAGCTGCAATTCTGTACAATCAGACAGTACGACATGTTTTGTTCAGTTATAGGAGTGAACTGTAATTATCATTGTAAGATCACTCTCAGACTGTTATGAATCCCATGTTATACATTAATCTAGAAAAATTAAACTGAAAGATTATTGAGAGTATGGATTTATAGCCCTTTATTCCAATAACTTTCAAATTAATTTATGTTTGATAAAGATAGCATTTATAAAAATTCACTAAAAATGTGGGAAAGCTTCCACAGTGAAGAAGCAATAAAGTAAAACACACACGTAGGAGTATGGGCAGCTATGGCCACGTATGTGTGTGTAAAATTCACACAAAAAAGGAGCAACTTTGATACACTGGTCTACGGCACTGGGCCTCAGCGTGACACTAGATCTAAGATAACTGGGCAGTAAATGGGTTAATAATAATAATAATACTAATCACATACAACAGGTGAACGAATGTATTTACTTATTTGATTCTGACTGACTTTCTTAGTACTGGTTTACGGAAGTATATCTATTCTGATAGTATAGCTGGAAAAACAGTGACATATAATAAAAGGATGAAACATGAAATTGCTTTGCAAAAGTAGAGTAACAAAAATGAATTCTTTGTTATTGGCGATTTTATATTAAAAAATGTATTTTCATCAAACTGTGAAATTGACATTTGCTCTGGTATCTGATCTCATTGACTCAACAAACATTTTGAAAATCTCCTCAGTCTACCATTTACAACTAAAAAGGAAATAATCCAAAGAGTCTGGGATGAAGTCAATATGAAGCAGCAGTGAGGAAGAAATTGTCAGTGGGACCAGGAACATCATTCACTCTGCTATGCCACTGTACACAAACATGAGACTGGTTATAAGAAGAATTCCACACAGAAGGTCAGTAAGTAGTTTCTACATAAACAAAATAAACAGTAGTATCAGGGAACAGTGCGATGAACTCGGCACAATATTTGTTGATCCTAACAAATTTTTAAGTGACAAATGCCTGGGAAAAGATGGTGTGAATTTAAACAGACTAGGCTCACTGAATTTTAGTAAAATCATTACAGACATCTGTAAAATCATTAAGAACAAGAAAAACTGATACCGTGTGAAGGGGGTGAAAATTCAAAAGTGACAAACGAAATTAAAAATTATATCCCAGACAGAAATTCCAATGTAAATATAAGTATTAAGGATAGTAAGTTTCAGAACTCAGATTTAACTCCAAATATGACAGTATTTCCATCAAAATCTACAACCGCTGTCCAACAAACCAAATGAATGGCATATTTTGTTAGAAAATGACATGAAAAACACTTCTGCATTATGTTTTACTTAACAATGCCTTGACAAAGAGAAACTTCATATGGTATCCATTCCAAATTTTGTATCAGGTAGTTATTTTTGCAGGGTCCGCCCTGATAGCTGAGTGGTCAGCGCGACGGATTGCTGTCCTACGGGCCCGGGTTCAATTCCTGGCTGGGTTGGGGATTTTCTCTGCTCAGGGACTGGGTGTTGTGTTGTCTTCATCATCATTTCATCCCTATCCAGTGCACAGGTCACCCAATGTGGTGTTGAATGTAATAAGACCTGCACCAAGGTGGCCGGACCTGCCCCGCAACGGGCCTCCCGGCCAATGACGCCAAATGCTCATTTCCATTTCCATTTCCATTTCCATTTTGGTAGGAAGCTATATAAACATGGCATAGTTGCAATTGTGTTAAAAATGGCATACATTTTACATGTATACCTTACTTAGAAAAATTACCCATACAGGAAGATATTGAAGTAAATGGAGATGAAATCACTGATGAAAAAATAGCTGTAATTTGCCTATCTAAGGAATCACCTGATTAACATTATGTTAAAAAAATCTTGAAAATATTTTACATAAGGCTACATAAATAATAGAAAATAATTATATGTGTAGATTTCAATATTAACTTTGCAAGCTAGTCCACACTAAAAACTGTTTTACTGAACCTCTTAGCAACTTTCAATTTAAAGGCTACTGAAGAAGCAACAACCCACATCACAGAAACCCCAGTCACAATCTCTGATCAAATATTTATGAATGTGCCCTTGAAATATTCAACACAAATGTTCAAAACACGTTTTGGAGACCCCACAGCCTAATAAATTAATATAGATTAGGAAAACAGCTTAGTTCAACTGAATTCCTAACAACTACACATAAGAAGTATAATGACCAGAACATACAGCCATTTCCTTCATTGTCTGAGTAAAGAAACTTGGGAAGAGTTCTATGAATGTAAAAATACAAATGATATTTTCAAAAAATTCTCAAATAGTTTTAACTATTATTTTGTAATTTGCTTTCCACCCCATAAAAAGACAATCACAAAAAGCAATTTGAAGCTAATATGGATCACAAAAGGGAAGCAAATATCTAGATAGTACACCACATCTCCAGAATATGATTCCCACCTTAAGAATTACAAAAAGATTTTAATTTAAAATGTAAAAGAAGCAAAAAGAATGGCAAATAGTTCCTTCATAGCAAACTCACCAAATAAAATGAAACCACATGGGACATTATAAGACAAGAAACAGGAGTAAAACAGAGAAAATACCATAACATCAGACTGAAAGAAAACTCATCTGTAATATCAAATACTCATCATATTTCAAATAATTTTAAGTCGTATTTCACTAAGGCAGCCAAGATTCTGGTGAAGCAAAACATTCAATATGCTCCCACCGCACATCAGATAAAATCTGTCCATCTTTACACAGCCCCTGCTCCCAACCCATTACCTCATTGCTCATACCCCTGTAGTAGACCTAGATGCAAGACCTGTCCCATACATCCTCCCACCACCACCTACTCCAGTCCAGTCACCAACATCAACTATCCCACCAAAGGGAGGGCTGGCTACCTGTGAAGCCAGTCACGTGGTGTACAAGCTAAGCTGCAGCCACTGTGCTGCAGTCTACGTGGGCATAACAACTGACAAGCTGTCTGTCCGCACGAATGGCCACCGACAAACTGTGGCCAAGAAACGAGTGGACCACCACGCTATGAAGCGTGATACCGTTCATACGGATCCTTCCCACCGACACCAGCTTTTCTGAATTGCACAGGTAGGAACTTTTCCTGCAATACATCCTATGTTCCCGTAACCCTTCTGCCCTCAACTTTCAGTAGTCATTGTCCTCACCCATCCAGCCCCCTTCCTGTTCCCATTCCAGCACTACACAGCCATCGTATCACCACCACACCCAGTCTTTTTACTTCTCTCCTTTTCCGCTACTCCTCACATCTCCCCTGCCCTCTGTCTAACCTGCAGCACTTCACCATCTGCCACCCCCAACATACTATCCATCCCCCTCCCCACCCCAGCCTCCTCCTTACCCCCACCCATTCACCACTCCAATCATGCCATCATGCTCTGGTGCTGCTGCTTGCAGTGTGATTTCAGTTACCCGAGACTGCAGTTGTGTGTGTGAGTTGCATTTGTGTGTGTGTGTGTGTGTGTGTGTGTGTGTGCGCGTGCTGACAAAGGCCGATGGCCGAAAGCTTTAATTGTGCAAGTCCTTTTGTTACGCCTATCTGTGACTCGACATCTCCGCTATATGGTGAGTAGGAACTTTCCTTCTCATAATATTGTCACGTGCCATCCTGGATTTTCCATTGTTGGATTAAAACTGTCCCTCATAGCAAGTCTCTCTTTTTATACACTACAGACAAATGGAAAATGTTAAAACAATATCTTCCTTGGTACTGACAATATACCATCCCACATCATTAAAAAATGAGCACCCTAGGCAGTTAGGCCCAGACTGACATATGCAATAGCTCACTTTCTGAGGGAATCTTCCCAGAAAAGCTAAACATAGCTAAAGTGAAGTCACTGTACAAAAAAAGGTGAAAAATAAATGTAATAAATATGGGCCAGTCTGTAATATCAGTTTTTTTCTAAAATAATTGAAAAAACCTTTTACAAGAGTCTCACAGATTTCGCTGAAAGAATTAAACTTTTCTCGCCCAAACGGCACAATTTTCAGAAAGGTAAATCCACCGAGACAGCTATTATCGATTTCCTAAAGGAACCTATGAACGTGTTAGACAAAAAAGAGCATGTAGCAGCAATATTCTTGGATCTTTCAAAAGCCTTTGATGTCATTAACCACTGTCTATTGCTAAGAAAGCTAGAAAATACTGGTGTCAGAGGCCCAGCCTACGAATGGATAAAGTCATACCTACAAAACAGACAACAAACAGTTGAAGTCTTTTACATAGAAGGCGAAAATTTAATTTCCTATCACCCAGAAAAGCACTCTGATAAATACGATGTGCCACAGAGTTCCATTCTGGGTCCGAGCTTGTTCTTGCTGTTTGTAAATTACTTGAAACCATCCGACCCTAACTATAAGTACATTAATTATGCTGATGATACAAATATTCTTATCAACAGACAGACCCCATTAGAGCTCCAAAATGAAATAAAAATGAGCACTTCACATACAGCAGAAGGGTTTGCAATGAACAACTTAATAATACACACAGAAAACAACCAATATGCAATTACACACAGCACAGAACAAACAGCCTCTAGCTGCAACCACAGAACTTTCAGACAAAAGACTTGAAACCGGGAATAACACCAAATTTCTAGGAGTCGGGATCTGAGAGGGCCTAAGATGGCAGAACCACACACAATAAAATATGGCATTTCAGTCTTCGATCGCTATACTGAAACGCCATATTTTATTAATGAATGATCGCGGAATTCCCATTGAGACAATTATGTCTAGTTTTGAGAACCGCACACAACTACGTA
This sequence comes from Schistocerca americana, assembly GCF_021461395.2. Classification (NCBI taxonomy): domain Eukaryota; kingdom Metazoa; phylum Arthropoda; class Insecta; order Orthoptera; family Acrididae; genus Schistocerca; species Schistocerca americana. The sequence goes on from NC_060128.1 coordinate 192,359,975, forward strand.
GAAAATTATATGCCATTTGTTGTTTGTTGTTGTTGTCTTCAGTCCAGAGACTGGTTTGATGCAGCTCTCCACGCTACTCTATCCTGTGCAAACTTCTTCATCTCCCGGTACTTACTGCAACCTACATCCTTCTGAATATGTTTAGTGTATTCATCTCTTGGTCTCCCTCAACGATTTTTACCCTCCACACTGCCCTCCAATACTAAATTGGTGATCCCTTCATGCATCAGAATATGCTCTACCAACTGATCCCTTATTATAGTCAAGTTGTGGCACAAATTTCTCTTCTTTCCAATTCTATTCAATACCTCCTCATTAGTTATGTGATCTACCCATCCAATCTTCTCCATCCTTCTGTAGCACCACATTTCGAGAGCTTCTATTCTCTTTTTGTCTAAACTATTTATTGTCCACGTTTCGCTTCCATACATGGCTACACTCCATACAAATACATTAAGAAAAGACTTCCCGACACCTAAATCTATACTCGATGTTAACAAATTTCTCTTCTTCAGAAACGCCTTCCTTGCCATTGTCAGTCTACATTTTATATCCTCTCTACTTTGACCAACATCAGTTATTTTGCTCCCCAAATAGCAAAACTCATTTACTATACCATTTGTTACAGTATTAAAATTTTTGCTGAATGCACATCAATGCAAGGCATAAAAAATGTGTAGTATGCCCGAGCAGAATCGCTACTAAGATATGGTCTGATTTGGGGAGGAGGAGGAGGAGGAGGAGGAGGAGGAGGAGGAGAAGAAGAAGAAGAAGAGCCATGGAAGGCACAGCACATCAATCTTCGCACATTCATTTAAAACGCTTCATATTCTTCCATTACCGTGATTATATATCTTAGAAACTACAATGTTCACAAAGAAAATAATAGATGACAACAGCAAGATTGCTTCAAACAACCAAAATATCCATTCATACAACACAAGGAATAACAACGATTTACATGTGCAGTTTGCACATACGGTACTAAAACAAAAAGGAGCCCCTGCAAACAGAAAAAGAACTCTACAACAAAATACCTAAAAAATTAAGGCAACAACTAGCTCGCAAAAATTCAGAACTGCAGTCAGTGACTACCTACTACAGAATAGCTCCTCAAGTGGTGATGGATTTTTATCTACTATGTAAATATGTGAAAAACTTTAAATAGTTTATATTAACAGAATCTTCCGTCGGTTCTTGGTAGAACAACATTATAATAATAAATGAAAAGCACCAGTTTGTTTTTGTTCTACAATATTGTAGAACAAAAGCAAACTGTTGCTTTTCATTTATTATTAAATAGTTTATACAACTAAGGCCAAAATAAGAAATGTGTATGTATAAATTTATTTGTGTATTCTGCAAATGTGTAAGCTGTCATACCTGTGTGTGTGTGTGTGTGTGTGTGTGTGTGTGTGTGTGTGTGTGTGTGTAAAATTTATTTGTGTATTTGTGGACTGTGTTACATCCTGTAAACCATACAACAGTTTCTGTTCAAAATTTATTGCAATTTTTGGACTTGTCCTATACCACTATGTACCCCTGTACAATGTATGATGCACAGAACCAATAAATATACAATACAATACAATACAATAATACATCAGGTAAACATTTGTATGCTAACCAACAGGTACGCCATAGCAAAAAATAGCTTGTAATTTTTCCAGTTTTTTAACATTATGAAACATTCTGATTTATTTTGTAGGCAATGTTTTATCCAAAATACATCATTCTCACAAAAACTAGGCACATTACAAATGACACCAAAATTCCCCAAAACTGCATCTAATGACTGCATATTACATCAACTGCTAGCCGCAGATTCGATGTGTGCGCTATGCTTATCCGCGAGCACGGCCACTATCTTGCTCTCTATCTCGACACCGGCCGACTGCTCCTCTGGTGAGAGTAGTATTTCCTTTTCACTGTCTGGTGTTATAATCAGCACTCTGTACTTTCTGGTGTTCAGAATATTTCCAATCACCATCTGAAACAATGTGGAGACTGTATCAGGGCTCAGGACATTTAACAGCTGAGAAGTTATCGTTTATTGCACATTTAAGATATGTGAAGTGTACAACAGGGATCGTAGTACATCTTATTATACGTCTACAATGCTGTCAGTTCTCAGGATGAGGAACCATTGTAAAGTAAACTAATCAGAGTCTGTGTCCGTATGGGTTAAAGGTGCTCTGAACTGTGCTAAGATTAAAGTTGTTGGTGATGTCACACATTATTACAGGAACTGAAATAAAGTATTTATCCTTTCCTTATCTCATATATAAGTGCATTATAAAAGGTATCTGAACTTTCAAGCAGTTTCTTTATGTAATTGTCCTGTAGTAGGGGTAATATAGTAACTGCAAAGAAATACTTTTCTTGAAGCTCAGGGAAAAAACAATTTTAATCATCATAAATAACCTGTACCGTTCTTACACACAATATTGTTCCACAGATTTCATCAAAAAGTAGAGCCTTCCAGTACGAAAAACAAGTCAAATTTTACATTAATAGGCAGAAGGAGCTACTGCAGTATGCTTCTCTGAAGTATACTAATTTATTTATTTATATTAATATAATAGAGGGAAACATTCCATGTGGGAAAATTATTTATTTATTTATCTTACAGCTCGAAACATGTATTTAACATGCATGGGCAATGTTACAACAATTACATTTAGATTATTGATACACAATATATATAGATTACATGCTATTAAGTAAAAGATTATATAAGTATATTTAACATAGCATTCCTGAGGTCAAATCATGTCAGCACCATACTGTATGGGCACTTCAATATAAGCCATTTTTTTATCTCATTTTTAAAAATTCTACCAGACAGCTGTTTCAGGTTGTTTGGCAGAGAATTATAAAATATTGCTCCCTTAATGAATGGGGTATTTGTTGTTAGATTCAATCTTCTACTCACCATATGAAAGTCTGATTTGTGTCTTGTACCGTAATCATGGCTTTCCATATTCCTGTTTGTCCCTTTTTTGTCTTTTTTCACTAATAATATTGATTGAAACATATATACTGCATAGACAGTCATAATATTAAAATTAATAAACAGGTTTTTGCATGAAGTTCTGGGTCTTACTTTTGCCATAGTTCTTATTACTCTTTTCTGCAATACAAATACCCTTCTTATATAGTATTGGCTACACCCACCCCACAATACAATTCCATAAGATAGATGGGGATACACCAACCCAAAATACGCTATTTTTATTGCTTCAATATCTAGATATTGAACTAATCTCCTAAGTAAATACAGACTAGATGTTATTTTACCACAGACATGATGTATTTGCTGATTCCACGAAAGTCTGTCATCTATATATATCCCCAGAAATTTACATTATGAACAGGTATTTTCCTGAATGTCCTCATTTACAACAGTATTTTTATTTGAGCCACTTGTCTTAAAATAAATTAAATTAGTTTTGTTAATATTGACACTCAGGTTTTCTTTTTCAAAATGTGTTTGGGCTTTTTCTAGGCAATCATTACTACGTGCCCAGCAAACCCCAGAGATGTCATCAGCATACATAGTAATACGATGACTGGTGTCTAATACATATTATCACTCGTGGTAATGTGCTCACATTACTTAATTGCTCAGCTGATTTTTTTACATAATATTTCATACTAAGCATTTATATAACTTAACAGATTTCAGATAACATCATCAGCTGCCTGTGTGCAGAAAAAGATAAACAAGAAGTTCAGGTATGTTTGCTCTTTGTATAATAGCTGGTCCTGGAAACAAATGACTCAACCTGCTGAAATATTTTGCATATTTCCATTGAGTAATGTCTTATGGAATAGTTTTCTGGGGTAACTCATCACTCAGGAAGGAACTATTCACTGCACTAAAGTGAGCAGTGCAAACAATGTGTGGTGTTCCCCAGCAGTTGTCACATAGGAACCTCTTCAAGGAGATGAGCATCTCAACTGCACTGCCACAACACAGATTCGCTGATGAAATTCATCATAAATAATCCATCACAGTTTGAGAAGAACAGTGATATTCACACCTACAACACTAGAGGAAAAAAAATGACCGTTGCTACCTATTATTACAGCTTCCTGTCCGGTAAGTTTCCCTGACCTCGGGGTTCTGGGTCACTTTACCATACCTCTCCCAATTTCCTAAACTTCACCACTCCTTTTCCTTCATCCAACTTCCTTCGACTTCAACTTGTCTATCAGAAGGACCCACGGTTCCAAAAGCTTGCATACTTCCTTAACTTTTGTATGTGTTTGCTCCTGCCACAGTCTGTTGAGTAGATTTCTTTATCTGTTCAATTACACTACATTTAAAAACGTACACCACTAATGACATTCTGATAGCTCAAAGGCCCATTTACACTGAGTTCGAAACATGTTCTGCAACGTTTGCAGCTACTACTGGGCTATCGACATTTCCAACGTGCTGCGACCACGAAAATGGCGTCCCGTAGCTGCGTCAGCACAGATCGAAGGAATATCACTCCCGGTCTGCTACTACTAAATGCTGCTACGCAGTGCTAGTGTTTGTTTCTGCTATTGTGTGTAGTGTTGCACGTCATCTTACGTTGCATCGTTTATTCCTATTTGAAAATGGAGTGGACGAGAAATAAAATATAAGAACTTGTCACACACTACGGACCAGAAGAGTGCCTCGGGAATGTATGAAGTACCATTTACAAAAATACTCAAGTCGTGCGTTATTATCTACAAAAAATCACTGCACTACTTGGAACCAGTAATAGTGATGTGGATAGTAAAACAGGTGTTTTATATTTAAGTACAGACACAAGAAATGAAAAATTGAAGATAGGAAGAAAACTGAATTACCTTCACATATTTGTTCAACCAAAGCTCACACACTACAGGAACTATATGAGATATGGTTGGCTTGGAAATGTGGAATACATATGCAAGGCTTTCACTGGAATCTGCAGTTGCCAAAAATGAAGAGTAACAGCAAGTCTTTGCTTCACAGGAACTGCTTTTCTGAAGTTTGTGTCTTTCTTTTAAAAAAACTGGCTCCATAACATTCATTAGAATTTCAGAATGAAACGGCAACATCCTAGTGAAGTCGCAAAAACTAGAACCATCTTTCAAATGCAGCTCACACAGCCTGTCATTCTCACCACGTCTTCTACAGTACGTTACTGTCCGTGGAAGACAACTACGCTTCTCGGTCCGCTTATTTCGTCAAGTATTATTAATTACCATTAATTCTTCCTCTTCACTTGTTGTAGTATAGCTCTCGATGTGAACACACAATGTGAAACTTCGAACTTTGGTACCAGTTCAGCGTAGCAGACGCTCCAAATACATATGTAGAAATGTTTGTCACTAGAGAAGACGGGAATGTGAAAAATTAACATTGCTGTCAAAATATAGCAGCCTTCAATGGAATAATATTATGAACTGAAACATGTTTTAAGTTCAGTGCAAATGTGAGTTAAGGCAGCACAGTTTAGTCATCAAAGAAGCAATAGAGTCAGCTTCTCACCAGTACACCCTCCTCCACTGCATCGACTCACCTTGTGTTTGTACCTCTCCAGAGCATTTTTCGCCTTTGGCACCAGCAGCCCCTCATCGGTTTCCAGCTTGAATGAGACGATGTAGGTGCTCACCGCCCACTTTGTTGCCACCTCTCTCAGAATCTTTGGGGCTACACGTAGCTGGATTTTTGGACTGCCACCAGATGACTGAATTTTATGTTCGGGCTGCAAATCAAAATTATATTCCAATAAATTTCTCTGTAAATCCACTAAAAGGTATTTTCCTTCTCTTTGGAAAATTATAAGAATGTTGAAAAAAAAAACAATGTCACAGGAGGAAAAGGGAACATTATTTTGTCTGGTGTGTCCCTTATATGTGACTCAAAGTACTCACATCTTCTATTAGTACCATAATTTAAAAAAATAATAGTATCCTGTATCCAAGACGATAATCATACCAGACAAAGTAAGCAGGCAAGAATGTTACTTTTTTGTTGGAACAGACTGCAAACAGCCACGATAAGAAATATATTTAATGCAACTGGAGCTGTTATTTATTTAAAATGAATATTCCAGAAAGTAAAAAAATGGGTCGTAATGTCGACGTATGCGCTACTCCAAATATTTGCAAGATAAGCTTTCAATGAGGTGCAAAGATTGGTATAATGATTATAAGTGCGTCAAAATGAAGCACTGAGTAGACATTTCATTGCACAAGTTATCACTAAAAAGTAACAGATTTTCACTAATGCAGAACACACGAATACAGTGAGCATTTACAATTTTTAGCAAGTTTGCTCCTGTTGCTATTTGAGAACAATTTGAGGATGAACTTTACTTCGGGCCATCCGTGCGCTGCTCTCGTTCACGGTATAGCGCAAAAGTTGTCAACGCCTGTGCTCGTACCTTTAATGGTGGCCAATTGGATACAAGCATTTATAGAGATAATGACTTAGCCAGAAAATGAGAAAATACAAATGGATTGCTTTATTTTTACTCAAGTTTTGGCTGGATGTCTATGTTTCTGATGTAAATATAAGTCGGAATACGAAATTTCATTTGTGGTGACGGACACACAAGAGTTATTTACGTTGTGTAGATGGTCCTTTTTTTTAAATTTTTACTATAGGAGCATATTGTCGTTTCTATCATTGACATATCTAGCAATTTGTATGATGAAATTTCACAAATAATTTTTTTTTCTTAAATGTGGAATGTTGTGCTGGTGACAGACAGCAATGTATTATTCGTGTTTTATAGACGGCCCTTTATTAATTTTCTACTTATGCTGCATTTTGTCATTTCTATTATAGATGTATATAGGCAGATTGGCATTTCTTATGTTGAAGCAGTTATTACTGAGCCTGTCTAAATTACGGAAATTTGTTTTGTGACAGTCTGGCGGCAAGTATAGTGAATTCTTGTTCCAATGAGAAACAAATTCCATACGTAGTGTAGCCTGTCGGCTTCTGTCTCAGATTCTTCAGCCGACATCTGTCTGATGGTTTTCTGAAGTTTCACCAGAAGAGTGGCTGGCATTGTCAAAGCTTCAGCCTCATTTGCTAGTGGCAGACCGGAGCCAAGCTCGAGCCACAGACTATATGTACCTGGTGTGCCAACGTCCGAGGGCTTTTCCGTGGTCATTTTCCGTGCAGTTCTCCTCTTGCTACCTGCAACAGTAGTTTGTTGCTGCACAGGAATCCAGGATCTGTTTACCTTGAGGCTTCTTTCAATTTTGATGAAGCTATTCTCGTGTTTGTGTATTTCTATAGCTTCTCTGAACGAGCGGGTGTGGTATCTCTTCTCTACAACTATAACTTTCGTGTCGGCGAATTTTACTATGTGGTCAGCCTCATACAGTGCACGCTATGCCATGGCCCATTTCTCCACCTGCCTCAACCTGCAATGTCACTTATATTCTGTTATATTCTATGATTCTCACATTGGTTGACCGTCCAGTCACTCCGACATAAACATTTCCGCACGTGCATATGTGGTATATTCTCAACATTGCAAGTGAGTTCCTTTTCTTCTTTGCTGATTTGAGACAGTCTTTGATCATCTTTTTCAGTTCGTAAATAGTCTTTACACGGTGTTTGCGCAATATACAGCTGATTCTTTCCATCACTTGGGGAATGTACAGCAGAAAGGCCGTACCTGACATTTCTTTTTCCGATGTGTCACTCTGCCGAGTGTTCGATTCCGTTATACTTCTAATATAGCTTGTGCATTTTCCAGGTGTCGCATTTCGCATATGACGTGCTGCGGATTTGTTTTACTGGTTCGGTTGTAGATACGGGCTATCGCACCCGGTTGTCCACAGAAGCTATAGAAATACACAAACATGAGAATAGCTTCAACAAGAAAGAAGAAAGCCTCAAGATAAACAGATCTCGGATCCCCGTGCTGCAGCGAATGACTGTTGCAGGTAGCAAAAGGAGAACTGCACCAGAAATGACTGCGGAGAAGCCCTCGGGCATTCGTGCATCACGTATGTATGTTATGAGGACCCGAGTTCGGCTCCAGTCCACCACCAATAATGGAGGGTGAAGCCTGGACAATACCAGCCACTCGTGCTGCCAAAAGGTCAGAAAAGTCGTCAGAAAAATGTTGGTTGAAGAACCCAAGACAGAGGCCAACAGGCAGTTTGCAAACAAAGTGTCCACGAAAGCCTTCACAATTTTGTGTTTTGTAGATGGCCTGTTCTTCAGTTTCTGCAACTATGATATGCTGTCATTTCTATTATTCATATATATAGCACTTTATATGGTGAAATATTATTAATACCCGTGGAATGTGGAATGGTGTGTTGGTGATGAACTGTTACAAACAATTCACATTTTATAGAAGACCCATTATTAATTTTTTACTTCTGCTGCATTTTGGCCCTTCTGCTGTCTTATAATTTTCAGTGTGATAGGGTCCGCAGCTGTGATGAATTTTTTGAATGATTTCTTAAACAACTGCTCGAAAGTAACGTGCTCCTAAAATAGCTTGAAACCTCTAATTTATAAGCATAACATGATGTCACAGGAGCAACGACATATATAACAAATTTGCTACCAAAAAATCATCTATGAAATACTTGAAGAAGGCCTAAGGCCGAAATTGCACAATCTTACAGGAAATAAGTAAAATGGCAGCTGAAGGCTTTTTAAAAAATCTGTTATGGTTGTATATACGCAGTTTGGTGTTTTTTATGTTGAACTTGGTATGAGATATGTCTAAATTACAGATATTTTTGTTTTGTGACATTCTGATCAGAAGCAAATTGTATACAATAGTGAATTTTGATTGTGATGAAAGATGAATTACAAGCATTGTGTAGATGACCCTTTCTTTATTTTTTGATGTTACAGCTTACTAGTATTTCTATTACGACCTGTAGCCTATTGATGTCTATATTATGTGGGAATGAGACATTTTGGTTGTGGAAGCAAGAAAAACTGGTTGTGGTGACAGACTCACCCATAGTGTAGCTTGAGGTCAAGGTTAGGTTGGAAGGCAACAGTTTGGCTTTGTGTTGGTGAAGCCAATGAATGTGAAAGCAGAAAAATTAGTTGTGGTGGCAGACTGACCTGTAGCATAGATTGAGGCCTAGGTCAGGTTGGAAGGCAACAGTCTGACTGTGAGTTTGCAAAGCCAATGAATATGGAAGTTGGAAAACTGGTTGTGTTGTCTGACTGACATGTAGTGTCACCCACGGTCTATGCAAGAGCAATGTGTCTCAACCCGTAACAATATTGGTACCGATAAATAGATACTAATGTAGGTTCCATTCAAAGTTTATCTTGTAGTGCACAGATTATTCAGATTGGACCATATCAAAATGGGGTGTGTTTGCATAATGGGGGATATTTCGCCCTAACCAAAAGAAAAATTTACTCGGGCATATTTATTTCCAGAGAGAGTACCTTTTAATTTTCTGACATGAGTGTCTCTCATCACCTTATAACACAACCGTAGACATTAATGCTGCATTTGGTATTCTTGTAAGTAACCTATGATGAGAAATACAAAAACAGATGACTTCAGCCTCTTTTCAGCGAATAATTCAATTTGACTCCACTGCGTTTTCTCATATGGCCTCTGAATGACTTTGCTACAGGAACCTCATCTTTATGGAACATGAAGGCACTGTAGTTAACTGGTGTATGTTGCACGGTTTTATAGTCAGTCTAGGAAGTGTCCAAAGTGTGGTGGGAATGTGACCTTTACTTCTTGTACAAAAAGTACAGATGGCATACAGTGGAGCTGCAAACAGACTCATCGCAGAGTTAGTTGCTACATTAGAAAAAAATTCTTGGTTTCAGGGAAGGAAGTAAAGTATTGTAAAAATTCTACAGTTAACTTATCTCTGGGTCAAAAGGTGCACACACTTTTTTACTGCCAGTGAACTACAATTATCCGAGAAGACAGTAGTGGACTGGAAATGCTTCTTCATAGAAGTAGACCTATGTGGTGAAATGCGCTTCAACAAAAGTGAGAAACTCAGTGGCAATGGAGTCGCTCTTCAGATCAATGAGGCTATGTCTGGAAGAAGAAAATACAGCAGATTGGGGGGGATGAATCCAAAGAGAAACCCACAAATGTTTTTCCAAAGTTGTTCCCAGACATATGAAGAAGGTGCTGCTTCAGGGTCATCAGGAACGACTGTCTTTCCAACTGTTTTAGGTCGTACAGTTGCTTGAATGAGGAAGGATTTGAGCATTTTTCAGTGTACCGAAAAGTGACATTTAGGGATCTCGAAACATGTGGACATGCTAATAGTACTGATGGCACCTGGTCAGCCACGACATCTCTTCACCACATCAGACAGTGCAAAAAACTTTCTGACAGTTACTTGTTCATGTGGCACAAACAGTACTCTCAAAAGCAGGATTTATTTATGCATATCATGAAGAGTGCAGCAGCAGTGTACAATGGTTATTTTCAATAAAATCATGGTCTTATTATTTTTATGTTTTCCATAATTCCTTTGTTGTTCCTATATTTTTATTTTGTTGGAGATGTGGTACATCCATATAACTGCATAAAAGGCTGTTTGTTTTTATCACATGTTTCACTTCCTTTTATTTGTGAAGTTTCATTAGTACCTTTTAACACACAGCCTTTCTTAAATAAAAGGAAGTGGAACCTGTATGTGATAAAAATAAAATATTGTTCCCCTCCCCACAGACAGGTCACATCTCCAGGTTATAATGATACCACTTGTGCTAAATCTTTTATTTGTGTTTTTATGTATCCGTGTTTCTCTGTAAAACTTAAGGTGCATTGTGTAAACAACACGTACAATGCTAATGGATGTTGTGAAAAATGCAATATTTGTTTTGCCCACATTTGAAACCCAAACATCATTCTTATTGGCTACACAAATCAGCCCTTCCACCAACTTACATTTCCATCACCACTCGGGAAGGTATTACCAACATACGCTTTAAGATAAGAGCACTGACAGCCCTCTGTTAAATTTTACCCAATTTGAAACTTTTGTAACTTCGAGTAAACAGTTTTTAATTTTAACACATTGTTTGAAACTGGAGGACTGATTAATGAATGCTTCATGTGAATGAGGAGTTGAACAGTATGTAAAGAAATGTTGTGTTCTCATGATCTACAACAAGCCCACAACAGCTTTTGCACTTACTCACATATGGAAAACATCCAGAAACCATCTTGATTTTGGAGACAGTGCATAATAACTTCATTTTAGCATTGTGTGGTCCATGAATGCACTACAACAAGCAATACAACATGTTCTGACAGTAAAAATGTGCACTGGAGTTGGTTGTAGGGCATTTGAAAATTTGTAGCAAACTGTTTAAAATCAATTGTGAACTTCTGTAAATTTATTGTGGGCCGTTAATGATGTTTTCTGAGCTACTGGAAATATATTACTAACCAACTACATGCTTGTAAAATGGCAAATAAATAACAGCTTATACATGAAAATAAGTAACAAAGTAAAAGCATTTCAAAATGTTGAAACATTCATGTGCATTTTTAATTGAAGTAAAGCATATGTCTGGCAGCTTTTTTTTTTCTTAAATGACCTGTTCTGTTGTCTTTCAGAGAATTGATCTATGTTTCTGGGACACACGTTATACAGATGTCAATACAAATTGTCTTGAGAAGTCAACGTACATGCAGAGGATGAATTATATTATTGGCTTATAAAGTAAACTATATAACTTCAAATGAATCAAAAAACGTAATCGGCATGTTAATACAATCACAATGCTGTCATTAAAATTAAAGCTCTAAAAAAGTTGTGAGCCATCTCAAATAAATTACTTGATAGAGTTCCCATCAAACGGAGAGGGAAATGACTATAATAGCAGCTCTCCAGAATATACAGAATAGGCATAAACTGGTATTATGCAGTCACGCTGTAAGGGGCTGCCACAGATTGAATCTGGTTGTCTATAAGGTATACTCATCCATCCACCCATACATTTTTCATGTTCTGAAGGTCATTAATGAAAGATAAACTTCAGGCACTCACAAAGCTAGACCTCCTCCTGCTTCTGCACTGCAACTATCAGCACATTGTGTGCATCTGCCAATAGTGTGGACAGCTGTTGAAGAGAGCAGTGTTAAATGTGGACTTTACCGCTTCTGTCTCGAACTGGCAGATACGTAAATTCTTCTGTCGACAGACTGAAAATGACCCCACCCCACTGACACTATCAGAGCTCCCAACCACCAAATAAAATGGGAGCAATCAGCCCACAACACTGTGGTGTGGTGCTTACAAGCAGACAGAATCTGTCTGTGCCTATGACAGTGGCAATGTTGTGATGGAAAAGTCACAATTGGTTAGACTGATCTGAATCTGGACTGCTGCCACTTGTTAATGTGTGACGGATCACATTTTCTGGCTCACTGGTACACGTGGGTGCAGCATGTTTGGTGAGAACCACACTGTGCAAAATGAGCATAGAACACCAGCATTATTGTTTGTGAAAAGTTTGCACGCTATTCTCTAGGAGAATTATTCCTTGTGCAGTACACCTACATCCGTACTCTGCAAACCACAGTGGAGTGCACGGCAAAGGATATGTAGCACGTTAGCAATCTCATTTGAAGTGTGGTAAGAATGATTGCTTAAATGTGTCCGTGCAGTCTGTAATTAGTCTAATTTCATCTTAACGGTCCCTACGGGAGCAATATGTTGACAACTGAAGAATTATCTCCAGATTCTTCACATACTACTGGTTCTTGAAACTTCACAAGTAGCCTTTTACAGGATAATTTGAAGCTATCTTCAGATTTTTCAATATCTTTGTGACACTCTCTCGTGGGTCGAACAAACTTGTGGCCACTCCTGTCACCCTTCTTTCTGTACATTCAAATCCCCTGTTAGTCCCATTTGGTATGAGTCATTTACACTTGAGCAATATTCTAAGATAGGAAGCCCAAGTAATTTGTAAGCAGTCTCCTTTGTAGACTGGCTGCATTTTCCCAGGATCTACGCAAAGAACCAAACTCTGCCACCTGCTTTACCTAGAATTAAGTCTATGTGATTGTTCCATTTTGTATTCCTACAAACTGTTACACCTGACATTTGTATGAGTTGACCAATTATAACTGTGACTCACTGATACTGTAATCACGGAACACTACTTTTTTGATTTTGAGAACCGTACAATTTTACGTTTCTGAACATCTGAGCCAACCCACCAAGCTTTGCACCACTTTGAAATGCTACCAAGGTCTGACTGAATATTTTCACAGATTTTTTTCAGACAGTACTTCATTACAGATAATTGTATCATATGCAGAAAATTTGGGGTTTCTATTAATATATCCATTCAAGATGACATTGCTGCATCCTCCCTAGCAAGAAATCCTAAATCCCTTAACCAATTTTGTTCAATACCACACACAATCGTACTTTTGATAATAAGTGTAAGTGTGTTACTGAGTCAAATGCTTTTCACACATCAACAAATACTGCATCTACATGACTGCGTCAATCCGTGACTTTCAGGATGTCGTGTGAGAAAAGTGTGAATTTGGCTTCACTTGACCAATGTTTTCTGAATTCATGATGGTTTGTACAGAAGATATCATGCTGTTCAAGATACATCAATACATTTGAGCTCAGAAGAGAGATTCTACAACAATTGGATGTCACGGATATTCGATGGTAGTTTTGTGGATCACTCTTGCTACCTTTCTTATAGATGTGTGTGACTAGTGCTTTCTTCCCAATAGTGGGCACAGTATTTTATCCGAGGGATATATAGTACACTACTGGCCATTAAAATTGCTACACCAAGAAGAAATGTAGATGATAAACGGGTATTCATTGGACAAATATATTATACTAGAACTGACATGCGATTACATTTTCACGCAATTTGGGTGCACAGATTCTGTGAAATCAGTACTCAGAACAACCACCTCTGGCCATAATAACAGCCTTAATATGCCTGGGCATTGAGTCAAACAGAGCTTGGATGGCATGTACAGGTACAGCTGCCCATGCAGCTTCAACACGATACCACAGTTCATCAAGAGTAGTGACTGGTGTGTTGTGACGAGCCAGTTGCTCGGCCACCATTGACCAGACGTTTTCAATTGGTGAGAGATCTGGAGAATGTGCTGGCCATGGCAGCAGTCGAACAATTTCTCTATCCAGAAAGGCCTGTACAGGACCTGCAACATGCGGTCGTGCATTATACTGCTGAAATGTAGGATTTCGCAGGGATCGAATTAAGGGTAGAGCCATGGGTCATAACACATATGAAATGTATCATCCACTGTTCAAAGTGCCGTCAATGCGAACAAGAGGTGACCAAGACGTGTAACCAATGGCACCCCATACCATCACGCCGAGTGACACGCCAGTATGGCGATGATGAATACACGCTTCCAATGTGCGTTCACCGCAATGTCGCCAAACACGGATGCGACAATCATGATGTGCCGTAAACAGAACCTGGATTCATTCAGGGGAGGGGTGAATGCCGTTTTGCCATTCATGCACCCAGGTTCATCATTGAGTACACCATCGCAGGCACTCCTGTCTGTGATGCAGTGTCAAGGGTAACCGCAGCCACGGTCTCCGAGCTGACAGCCCATGCTGCTGCAAATGTCATCAAACTGTTTGTGCAGATGGTTGTTGACTTGCAAACGTCCCCATCTGTTGACTCAGGGATCGAGACGTGGCTGCACGATCACTTACAGCCATGTGGATAAGATGCCTGTCATCTCAACTGCTAGTGATATGTGGCCGTTGGGATCCAGCATAGCTTTCCATATTATCCTCCTGAACCCACCGACTCCATATTCTGCTAACAGTCATTGGATCTTGACCAATGCGAGCAGCAATGTCGCGATACGATAAACCGCAATGGCGATAGGGTACAATCCGGCATTTATCAAAGTCGGAAAAGTGATGGTATGCATTTCTCCTCCTTACACGAGGCATCACAACAATGTTTCACCAGGCAATGCCGGTCAACTGCTGTTTGTGTATGAGAAATCAGTTGGAAACTTTCCTCATGTCAGCACGTTGTAGGTGTCGCCACCAGTGCCAACCTTGTGTAAATGCTCTGAAAAGCTTATCAGTTGCATATCACAGCATCTTCTTCCTGTCGGTTAAATTTCACGTCTATAGCACATCATCTTCATGGTGTAGCAATTTTAATGGCCAGTAGTGTAGATCATGGCTGAAGGGGACTAACTCAGCTGCAAATCTGGTAAAGAATCTGACAGGGATTCCACTCTGTCCTGGATCTTTGTTTAATCTTAACGATTTCAACTATTTCTCAACACCACTGACACTAATATCTACACCACTAATCTTTGCAGAGGTGCGAGACAAAAATTGGGACAATACCCCTCGAGTTTCAATTGTAATGGTATAATTGGACACAGAATTCAGCATTTCTGCATTTTCTCTGCTAGCCTCAATTTCACTTCCTGTCTCATCTGTGAGTATCTGGACACTAACTTTGGTACCACCAACACCCTTCACGTATGACCAGAATTTCTTTGGATTCTTTATGAGATTTGTTCAAAAATATTCTGTTACAGTACTCACTGAAGGCTTCACACATTGCCTTCTTGACAGCCAAACATGTTTCATTCAATATTTCCTCTGTTTTACACTTATGCTATAGTCTCTGTTTCTTTAAAGTGACTGCATACCATGGAGGGTCCGTTTCCTACAATAAATTGTTCTTCTAAATGTGAGCCATAATTTTTTTCCACATGGTCCTCTTAAGAGCTAACTTTTATGAGTTCCTTACTGGGATACAACACTGCTGCCTTTTTACAGAGTTTGCTGAAAATATGTGTCCTTCTACTTGCTTTAGTTGCCCTTTGTCTTTTTGTACCCATTGTCGCTACAATTGCCTCACAGTCACACCCACCATTCCCTAGTTTCTATGAAAAGAGCCTAATAACTGCTAATAAATCCAACAGATTCCCATACCCGCCAGTATAGCTGTTTGTGGGATGGTTAGGTGCACCAGCCCCTGGCAGACTAACGGTGACAGCTGGTGCGCCAGTGACCTGGATGTGTAGCGTAGGTGGTTTCCCACATCCCACTTTGTGAATACTGAGCTGCTTCTCAAGTCCCATCTCAGTTCATGATTTGAAAACTTTTGCTCAATTTTACATGAATAACACTACACATAGGCAGTTGGGGTGGCAACAGGAAGAGCATATCAACATCCCTTAAATTAAGCATGTCAAATCCGTAAACAACCGTCCCAGCCCGGTGCCGATATGGCTCAAAGGAACAGGGAAAGAAGAAGAAATCCAATATAATTCCATCAAGAGAGCACTTATGAACCACTTGTTCTAGATAGTGCTCAGAGAATGCATTTAATAATGTTTCGCAGATCACTTAAGAAACAGAATTTTTTTTCCAATTGATTGTTGGCCAATAAAAGTCTCTTCCGATATGACAGTATGGTCGGGTACTTACACACTAGCAAACTGAGGTTTTCTCTAAAGTTTTTGATTACATCAGGAGTTGTGTTCTGGTGGTCGCCTGAAGGCTCCAATTACCACGTTGTGCCCACCCCTAACATTGAGTCTTGCCCAAATTATATCATATGCAGCTTTAATTTCTACCTTGGTGGATTTGAGTTTGTCTACTGCAAAAAAAAAAAAAAAAAAACACCTCTGTTTACCATTACCCTATCATTTTAATATATACTTAAATTTTCCCCAAAAATCTCTCTGCTGCCAATTCAACAGCTTCCTGTACCTCATATCCTAGTATAATACGAACTCCACATCCCTGGCACTTTGTTGTGGATTTTTTAGCAGTTAACCATTAGGATTTTGACACAATTGATCGTAGAGGGCATTCTCACACTGCCCGGTCGCCTACACCTATTGTTATCAGCACTGGACAGAGTTGCCAAATTAAAAAAAACCTCTTAGGTGCAACCCCCCCCCCCCCCCCCCCCTCATCACCCATCTCACACACTCTAATACAAAAAAATATATATTATAATAAAAACTAGTGTGTGTGGCTTTTTAGATATACTGAATTAATGAGATTATTTTTTCGGCACTCAGACAAGTGCAATAAGCTGGGCAATGCCTGGTAACGAGTAAGGTATCCTTTTATATTAGTTTCAAATAAATGAAATTGTCTTTCTCTTGTGGTATATTTATGCTCATCAATTAATAATATTATGTCCAACCGCCGCATTCACCTACAAAATCTACGTTAATCGGATCTTCGTAAATTTTCCAAAGTACACAGGTGGGCTTCAGTTACCTTTATTACATTACTACTTGAAATAATAACTTGTACAATCTTTCAGTTAATAAAATAATACTATATTCTTCTGTTCGATGCACACAGAAAATACATACTCTTCACTTATTCATATCGCCCAAAATGGCTACCTCCATTCACTAGCAGAGAGCAAGTCCTTCCTCCTACAGAGGGAAAGGAAAAACATCTGCGTTTTTAACATTTGAAAATCAAAAATATACGACAGTAGCCACAGTCTCTATGCTGGGCTACCGCTTCACCTTTTCTCTTTGTCTTTACAGAAAACGAAAAGAAATGCATAAGGTTCATCATAAAACACACACACACACACACACACACACACACACACACACACACACAGAGAGAGAGAGAGAGAGAGAGAGAGAGAGAGAGAGAGAGAGAGAGTCAGGATATCAGCCTCAGCCTCTGATGTGTAGTGCACACCCAGCCTAGTCAAGGTTGTCGCAACCTAGCTTGCTGCAAACTTTTGAAGTCTCTAGTCCAGTCCTCAATTTAGAGCTGTGGGAGCACGATAACTTCTGGGGACAATGCTGCAGACTGTGAGCTTTCTCTACTAGTCTCTGGAATGGTCCACGTGTGATCTCAGAGCCCAGACAACAGGAATCATATGTTCCAATGTGCACCACATTCTTCACCTGATTGCACCCCCTTCTCTCAACGGCTGCCAATCACAGTCTATGCCGAATAACAACCCCAGGCATAAACATTGATTGTATCTGGTGTTCCTTCCCATCCTGTGCTGCTATTTCCGTGAGGAGTATCATTATTTGCTGTATATTTGAACACCGGTGATTATCATATTAACTAATCCCACAAACAACCTGTGTAATAAACAAAAGCACATAAGTTCTTTTGGAAATATGTATTACGTGTTTTAGTTTTGCAGGCATGTCCCACGTCCTCCAGGATTCCGTCAGTGTAAGTCTGTGGAACAGACAGTGTACTTTATCTAACCTGATCAACAAAAGACCATGATTCTTTACAGATATACCTATTAAAGGGGCATGATAGTGCCATCT
Source organism: Schistocerca americana (assembly GCF_021461395.2). NCBI lineage: Eukaryota > Metazoa > Arthropoda > Insecta > Orthoptera > Acrididae > Schistocerca > Schistocerca americana. The sequence goes on from NC_060128.1 coordinate 192,378,274, forward strand.
CCAGTTGTCTATACTCCAGTACAGCACAGAAGGGCATACACAAGAGCAGTGATGGTATTACAATAATTCAACAGTACAAATTTTTCAGATGTGAGGTAAAGAATGTTATACTTTATCAATAATAACTAGTGGCATTTAACCACTTAAATCGTATGTTACACAATTCAACAATGCACTTTGACAGATCTTGCTCTCCTCATCAGGTTGTCAACACCTGACACATATTATTAAAACTTGAACAACAGCTTTGTATCCTTCACAAAATAAAATACACAGGACTATGAGTCCTTCTCTTATACTAAAATCATTCACTTCTGTCTTCGTCAGTCTCGTACACACGGCTACTGTGCATCGGACAATGTCCCCTTCGTCAGCTGTGCTTCCAAGAGTGTTCAGTTGACACTTATCATGGCTTAGTTGTGAGCTGCTGTGCCCGACGTATCACTGCATGGTAACAGAGTGTGATGAGGACAGAAGTGTACAATTCTAATGTGACTAGGAACTGTAGTCCAAATATTTTTTAACTTGATAAATACTGTTGATTTTTCTTAAATAAAGTGCTGAATGCTATCAATTATATCTGATTACAAGGACTATATTCATGATATGCTACAGCAAATTGGAACATCAAAAAGAAAGAATCAGTAGCTCATTTGACCAGTTTACTGTTTCATAAATCTTTCACCCTTACCATCTCTTTCGCAGGAACATAGAAGTCAGCCACAGCAGCAGCCATATACAACATCACACGGTTACCGAGAGGTTGTACAGCATCACATGCAGCATGGACCAACCAAGCGTAGTCAGAGAGGGTTTTGAACTGAACTCCCAAAAATCTGTTTGACTCTATTGCATTGTGGTAGTCTTGCAGCACTGGCAACAGCTTTGGTATGACCTCCGTACGCACTGCGTAACACATTCAGAAACTAATTATAGTGAGTCAGAAACCTGTATTCATTACTGACTGTTTGCACTGAGACACTTACTGATACATAATAATACTACAGACAATAAACGCACTTAAAATCTTAAAAAATCAAAGAAAATGTTGTGAAGTGGAGGCTAAAACAGTTGCACGAAAGCTGATTGTATATTTGCACTAAAATATAATCAACAACATAAGCAAACAGAAATGTCATAATTTATTATGGACTAACAGCATTCACTTGTGTATCTAGTTCCTGGTAGCCAATAAGATGAATGTATCTCTAACTTTATGTGCTAGTATGAAATCACAACTATGTACATTAAAGTTACTACTGTCGGGCACTAGTTAATCTGGGAAAGAATGGGACAGAAAATCAGTATGGCTCTTTTGAGGAAAACATTACATTTGTCTGAAGATATATGGGGAAACTGCAGTGAGCATTAAGCAGGATTGGCAGACTCTGATTTGCAACCGGCTCTTAAAATATAAGTGTTACTGTATCTTAATGACGGTGCCATTTCACAGGATACTTCTGTTATACCCTTTCCTACTTGTTACATCATTTATATTAACACTGGACAACTTACAATGCACACTTCAATAAACTGAGATATGTAACTTGTGTAGTATGACGGTGGATAACAAATCACAATGAATCGTGGAGTAGGAAAAATAATGTAGCCTGAGAAGTTTTTGTATGCCTCTCACACACGAAAACGTCTATAACAACTGTTCTTTGTTACAGTCTCCCATGGTTTTCAGTTTGTCTGAGCATACATTATTCATTGTTCCTGTAGGTAAAAAAAACGGCTTAAAAACGTTGCAGATCACTATCACGGATGAGAAGTCAATCAACTAACCTGCTATATTTGTGTTTTCTCCTTCGTAAGAAATGTCTAGTGCATCAAGTAAGGTATGTCCTGGGAAATGTCGAGTAAATGGTTCCAAGGAGCCTGACCTAAACAGAACAAAATAAAAACTGTTGCACTTGAAACTGCCGGAGAAAAATATTTGATCTTTGAATTAGCAAGTTATGATGCTACACAACCTGTACAAGAAAATAACAGCATATCCGCTTTTCAGAAAGTATTCAGCAGACGATGCCCCTCTAGTGCCGGCGCTAAAATTGTCAACAAATCGGACGGTATTTTGTTCCAGCGGCACCGTTGTACCCCCAGACTGCAAAATAAAAGTTTATCTGAGCAAACACTACGACAAATACTATCAGTGTCAATATTGGCCAGGTCCCGTACCGTGATCAAAACAATTTTTGTTTTCAAATTGGTGTGGTGCTGACAGAAGTCTTTCATTCGTTTCGATTGCTTATCATAATCGGATGGCTTGGGATTTGTCGCGAAAAATTCATCGCAGGTATCGACGCCTTCTACTTTATCTCCCATTATTGCGCAACTGTCTTCACAATTTATATCTCCACCCAAACGATACAACCCACTTGAGGCAACAAACTAGTGCGAATTATACGTTTGTAGTTTGTACCTTGCTCGCAGCATGTTGACATAACAATTAACAAGAGAATACCTACAGTACCAACATAGCGACACTAGATATCAAAACATGCTAGATATCAAAACAAGTAATTTAAAAATATGTGCTACTGTCAACCATCTTAATTGGCTTGTAAATACGTAAAATAACAAGTACTGCAGAGGAGTATCTCATTTAGAATTACAATTTGATACAATCAACATATACCTAATAATAACCCACATTTGACAACGTTGGCTGCTGGATCCAAGTGTCAGGGCCCAGTTGTGATTGCATTAGGGTGCAGAGCTTAGTAAGTGTTTATTTTGCCCTGGATATTTACAGTGTTGTGTTGACATACGCTAAAAAATATTCCCCGACATTAATATGCGTTTCTCTAATTAGTTTATCGTGGTTTATATGTCTCGAGAACAAGCTAAGTGTTGTACGTGCCGTGTTATGAAGACGCCGTAGATCCGAGGATGCTCAATTTAAGTGTTCAAAAATAGAACAGAAGCGTGTTTGGAGCCAGAATATTCTAGCGTGTCCGAAGCGTCGATCGCAGAAAACAGTCGTTGCGTGTTTGTTGAAACGGAATCTTCAAAATGACGAATCTACCGGCAACAGAAAAGAAAAATAGCGCGGAAGACGAGAAGCAGGCGAACCAGCTGAAGGAGGAAGGCAATGCCGCTTTCAAGGAAGGCGAATGGGATAAAGCAATCAATTGTTACACTAGAGCCATCAATTTAATAAAAGGAGAAAGTCCCGACAAAGCTGTCTATTACAAGAACAGGGCTGCAGTCCACCTGAAAAAAGAAATGTTCAGAGAGGCGATGGATGACTGCACAGCATCACTCGAAATTACCCCCAACGATCCCAAGGTAAGTCAGTCAAAAATCTATGAGGGGAAAACTTAATAGAAGGCCATCAGTCAGCACTATTATTAAGTCTTCTCTTGCGGTGCTGTAATATTCCTGGATATAACAGTGCTCCACTCAGAAACTCAGGTTCTTTTGTCAGCACCATTGACTGTTGAGTGCACCTCTTTACCTAATCCAGTGTAAACAGTGTTTGATTGGTAGCAAATGTGTTTACCTTGTACCATTTTTGTGATCATGGGAAGCCTAAAAATATTTATGTTTGGCCGCCCTCATTTTTAGGTTTGTACCATTTTTGTTGACTTCTTCTAATTGCTATAGTAATGTTGCTTTCAACAAAATCATGGTTTCATTTTTTCTCCTACCTTTGTACGATTAGTTTTAATAAGAAACGTTTGTGAGTAAAATTGAATGTGTGGCTAATGATACAGATAGGCTGTGTATGCTGCTGGGGTACACATAGAGTTGTACCATCTTCTTATTGTGTATGATACTGCAATCACATTTTAATCTTAGATTACATTCGCAGCCTGGAAACTAATCATATGAGCGTACACTAAACATGCGCAGCTAACTCCTATTGGGTGTGGTCACAGCAATTGAGACAATGGGTTTTTATGCAGAAGGTATGGTTTCAGATTCCTGTCCTGTAGTTCGGATTCCTGTTGTCGGTAAAAAAACAGTTTCGGTGAACCTGCACCCTCCATTGCATGCTGCATTTGGTAACCCTGCAATGAATTATTGGAAGTGAACATGAAAATATTGTTGAGATTCGTTGGCTTCACCACCTCACAGCCAAGTTATCCCATTCTAACCTAATCTCAGCCTTGGGTTTCATTACAGGTCAGTCTGTCACCTCATCAAGTTTTCTTCCTGTTCTTCATATAAAATGTTATTTAAACTGTTTCAGACCAATTTCAATAGGTAATGGTTCATTTTCCTCCCTACACTTTTCCATCTTGACAAGTGTTGCAGCCATAATAGCTTCAGTCTTCTCAGGACATTAAATTGAGACCATAATTCCATTTTACAAGTTGCTGGCACCACTTTAAGAACCTTGACATCTGTCACTGGGAACTTATATTATAACTATGCTTTAGAAACTGTTTTTGGCTTGGTGTGTCTCCTGTATTTTTGCAAATATTGTGTCATACAATATGAGAGGTGTCTGCAGAGTGTACATTGAGACATAAATACTGAAATGTATGTTACGTATGTATACTGGTTAATGTGTGTCTTACTGATCACAGGCCCTTTTCCGACGCTGCCAGGCATATGAAGCATTGGGACGGTTTGAGGAGGCATACAAGGATGCACGACAGGCGCATACAGTGGACCCGGGAAATAAAGCTCTGACCCCAGTCCTGGAGAGGTTGCACCGCATTGTACAGGACCGGCTCAGAGAAAACGCTCAAACTAACAACAAGGTAATTTTGCACATATTATGTTAATGACGCTAACACAGGGAGTAATGAAAATGCGTTACAGTGCATCAGCTTCGACCAGTGCATCAGCTTCGACCAGTGACTCTTTCAGCAAGGCAACTATTCAGCAGCACTGTGTAACCAATATGGTTACTTCATACAATTTTGCACACTTTAACAATCAAAGTATCAGGATCTCTGTGGGAAAGAGGGAATTTTGGGCAGGGACTTCCTGGTTGGTAACATTTCAAACAAAAGTTGAAAATCAGACCACAGTGGGGAAAATTGAGATTTTCGTTGGGGACACAAATATAACTAAGGTGGGGGAAGGGGGGGGGGGCAATAAAGAAAAAAAAATTACTGCCGTGGCACATTCATTGGCTTCACAATTCACAGACAAACTTTGACTTTCCAAGTAGACCACCACCTTCATTTCTAAAAACTAGTGTCGGTGGTGGCATCACTACTCTAAGCAGAAGGACAGCTTATTAAACTTTACATTCAGTGAGATGTGTGTCTGTTTAAAATAAATCTGGATTTACAGTGAAAATTCTGTTTGTATGGGAACACATAGCAGAGTTACCAACTGTATTTGCTTTCTGTTTCGTGCACAATGTTTCCAAAAGTCATGTACTGTGAGTACTGAACATGGAATATTGTTTTTGTGTAAGTTTCTTATCGTAATGATACTGAGGGAACGCACTTAGATGCAGTGAATCTACTTAGATTGTTCATTGCTCTGTCAGATTCTTTTCACATCATCATATCTCCCATAACATCATTCTCTGCTGCTTTCACTTTCACCTCTCAAAGCTATGCATTCATCTTTATTGCATTCCTTTCCCATGTTTCAATCATTCATTTGCTAATACCTCATTTGAAGTTCTCAACAGCCACTGGTATTTTCAATTTATCATGCTCTACTTTTATTAATTTTGCACCTTTTTGACGTTTCTTAAGTTTTAATCTGCAGTACACAACCAATTAATTATGGTAGGAGGCCACATCTGCCCTTGACATGTTTAGTGGTTAAAAAAAAAAAAAGAAAAGGAAAGAGTTTTCAAATTGGTTATATAATGGCAGGCCAGAGATTTTGCAGCCAAATTTTAAATTGTAAGACGTTTGCAGGAGCAGATGTGGACACTGACCACAATTAATTGGTTGTGAACTGTAGATCGATACTGAAGAAACTTTGAAAAGGCAGGAAGATGATGATGATGATGATGATGATGATTGGTTTGTGGGGCGATCAACTGCTCAGTTCAAATGGCTCTGAGCACTATGGGACTTAACATCTGTGGTCATCAGTCCCCTAGAACTTAGAACTACTTAAACCTCACTAACCTAAGGACATCACACACATCCATGCCCGAGGCAGGATTCGAACCTGCGACCATAGCAGTCGCGCAACTGCTCAGTCATCAGCGCCTGAAAAAGGTAGGAAATTAAGGAGATGGGATCTCTATGAGTCGAAAGGATGAAAGGTCATTGAGAGTTCAGAGGGAGCACTGGGCTGTGATTTACTAGAACAGGAGAAAGGAATACAGTACAAGGTCAATGGGTAATTTTGAGAGATGGGATAGTGAAGGCAGCGGAGGATTAAATAGGTAAGGCCTATAGAAATCCTCGGATATCACAGGAGATATGGAATTTAATTGAGGGAAGGAAAAAATATAAAAATTTGGCAAATGAAGCAGGCGAAAGGGAATACAAACATCTAAAAGATGAGATCTCATATAATATTTTTTTGCTATATGTATCCAGTATCCATGTTTCCCCTAGTGGTACATGCTTCTAAATCCTTACATTTGTCGTCCAGCCTTTGCTGCGTAGCCATTTCGCACATCCTGGCAGTGTCAGCTTATTTCCCCCATCGGACGGGTGGATCACCACTAACAGTATCACCTGCCCTCACTTCATGAGACACTGCAGGAAGGTTCAGTATTTAAACCAGGAAACTGATGCAAAGCCAGATGATCAGGCACTCTATGCCACTGCTTCTCTACCTCTTGCAGCCCAAACACTGGCAGTGAAATTTTTTTTCCACCACCAGGATTTGAACTGTTTTACCCCAGGGTCCTGGCAGGCAGATATTTAGTCACGTTCCGACAATATTCCAGGTGTCGCAGATGATGAACTACGTGTGTGATACGGGCACCGAGAAGGAGAAGCGCGAGACGGCCGCCAACAACCTGGTGGTGTTGGCGAGGGAGCGGGCCGGTGCCGAGTGCCTGTACGCGGCCGACGCCCACCGGCGCCTCGCCCAGGTCGCACACTCGGAGCCGAAGGTCAGTACGTGGCACGGAAAGTTAAGTAGCTACGAAAAGCGGTGCCGTCTTCGACATTGTATTTGTCCGATTATTATTTATTTCTACTCGTTGACAAAAAAAACTTAAGTACCTAAAAGGAGAGGAGAAAATGAAATGAAATGAAGTGTCAAGTGGTCATAATGTCGTGGTCTCCGGCCCGAAGACTGGTTTCGTGCAGCTCTCCGTGCGAGTCGATCCCGTGTGAGTCTCTTCATTTCTGAATAGCTATTTCAACCTACATCAATTTCGACCTGCTTACTGCAGTCTAGCTTTTTTCTCCCTCTGTAGTTTTTACCCCCTGCACTTCCTTCCACTACCAAATTGGTGATCGCTTCACATCTCAGAGTGTGTCCTACAACCGATCTCTTCTTTCGGACAAGTTCTACCATAAATTTCTTTCCTCCCCAGTTCGATTCAGTACCTCCTCATTACACTTATTCGATATACCCACCTAATCTTCAGCATTATTCTATAGTATCACATTTATAAAGCTTCTGTTCTCATCTCGTGTGAACCGTTTGTCATTCACAGGTCTTTTCCACACGAGTCTACGCTCCGTGCGGTATACTCGGCTGGCATCCACACCGCAGATACCAATTGCACGGCGAGCTGTCCGTGCCGTACCTGTAGGGAGGAGGGGCGTAGTAACCGTGACCGGTGTCTTTCGAGCTGGCCACCGACCGCACGTCAGTGTGCCGAGTGTTGCCGCCTTTCATGTCCCGGGGCGAGGGAATGAGGGACTACGGACAGAAGTGTCGAGTGCCACAAAAACTGTCTGTTATCGATATTGGAACAGAACTCAAATACAGAGTCTGTGGATGAATGTCCACACATTGTACACTGAGGTGACAGGGTCGAGGGATACTATCTAATACTGTGTCGGATCTTGTTTTGAGTGGTAGTGCAGCAGTTTAATATGGCACGAACACAACAAGTCGTCAATAAGTCCTCAGCAGAAATGTTGAGCCGTGCTGCCTCTATAGCCATCCACAACTGTGAAAGTGTTGCCGGTGCTGGATTTTGTGCACAAACTGACCTCTCGACTACGTCCTATTCTTGAAATGGCTCCAATGCAGACACTGTGCTGGTGTGGTTTACAGGACACTCTGGAGAACAACAGTTGTGTGTTTTTGCAAATCATACCAAAGTAAGACATACTGCACAAACTTTCAAAATTCCGCAGCTGATACTCCTGTGAGGTGCTGACATCAGCGATAACCACTTTCTGTGTGCCACTTTGTGACCCTGTTATTTAAAGTTGCTTAATGTCTTTCATTCCTCCCTAACTGTACAGAAACAGATTGATTCACGAGTTTCGGGAACAAGTTTGCAGACTCCAGTATTCCCGCCAGCAGAAGTCCTGACGGAGACCGATGAGCTGGCACCCGTGTAATGGCGGAGTAGTTCAGAAACTGTTCACGGAGGGTGGGCAGAACCACTGACAGAGCTGTTTACTTGTAATCAGCAGGTGCAGTGTTAAAACACTGTGGACGTAGCCTCGTACTCGTACCGAGAGTTGTCGTGTGCTCAGCCGTTAAGATGCCTGCAGCGGCCACGTGCCTATTTACGCGTGTTCGAATGCTCCACTTCCTGTAGTTCAGTTAGCGTGCCGAGTTCGTTCCACACACGGTGTTCTGTCCACTGGTCGTTACAAAGTCACGGTCGTCCCGTATTGTACCTGTGCAAACTGTGTCGATTAGGGTGTTGTGACACATACTGCAGATAGTAAACAGACTGATATTTCAGTTACGGTATATTGATAATTTTTACTTGTGGACCATCAAACTGCAATTGAATGAAAAACACACACACACACACACACACACACACACACACACACACACATACACACACAAAATTGTAATGATAATAATAATACATAGCTCACCAAAACATGTACTGTTTCTCTCTCTCTCTCTCTCTCTCTCTCTCTCTCTCTCTCTCTCTCTCTCTCTCTAACACAGATACACACACCACAAATATCTCAAAACTTACCCTCGAATGGTGGCAATAACACTTGATCTTTGGCAATAACATCCGCCAGTCAGCAACACAAACCAAAACATTGCATCAGAAACAAGTGTTCAACCCCTAGTACTGTGAAATGTGGAAAACAAAAACCCCAAGTGGCAATTATAAGAAGAGTTACAGCACCAAAAATGGAACATAAACACAACATGTAGAAAATTGACCATGCAACCTGTAAGTAGACTTTAAAATATTACTAAGTCATAGAAAAAAACCAACTGCCAGAAGTGTTTGAGGTACATTGTCCCAAAATGTAAACTAAATAGTAAAAATATGTACATATTCCAGGTCACTGAAGATGCCTTGCAGAGAATAAAGACGAAACTCATATGGCAAAAACAAAAAAAAATAATAATAATTAATAAATAAATATTGTGTTTCATTCAGTTGTTGTTAGATGGTCCAAAAGTAAAAATTGTCAATATACCCTAATAATACCAGAGAGGGAAAGTTGCTACTCACCATATAGCAGAGATGCTGAGTCGCGATAGGCACAACAAAAAGATTCACACAATTAAAGCTTTCAGCCATTAAGCCTTTGTCAGCACTACACACACCCCTTGCACACACGTCTGCAGTCTCAGAGAGCTGAGACCCTACTCTTGTGTGTGTGTGTGTGTGTGTGTGTGTGTGTGTTTGTGTGTGTGTGTGTGTGTGTGTGTGTGTGTGTGTGTCTACAGCTGACAAAGGCCTTAATGGCCGAAAGCTTTAATTGTGTGAATCTTTTTGTTGTGCCTATCGCGACTCAGTATCTCCGCTATATGGTGAGTAGCAACTTTCCTTCTCTGGCATTGTTACATTCCATCCTGGATTTTCCAATGTTCAATATACCGTAATATTACATGCAACTGAGAAGAACAGGATACAAGTTGAAGATGTTGATATTTCAGTGTTTGCCACTGTGACTTTGAGCGAAAAATGTAGTAGGTATGTGATAAGTTGAAAGTGTGTTATCAGGTTTGTGCGGTAGCTGGCTTTCAGAGGCAGTGCCGTTCGAACTGAGCAGGTTGCCAGAATGTGCAGACCGGCTCGAAGTTTTGAGCTGTGAGTGGCTCTTCTCCGTTCCTTCAAAGTACCTCGGACATCATCGCATTATGCTGTGAGACTAATCCCCCTGGGACGGGGTGTGTGGTTGGTAGTGTGGCTCAGTCAGTGCCTCAGTGGTTTTGCTATAGTTATCTGAAACCAGCACACTGCTTCAACTTGACACAAGAAATCGTCACATTAAAGTGCTTCTTATGTGAACAGAATGATACTTTCTTACTGAATGCTACAATTAATGCAGCTGCTGCAACTGCTGTTGCTCCTTTTCATATTAGTCAGGAACTAGCAGGGAAGATTTCATGTTGCCCTGTAATTTGCAGTGTTTTTCAGAGGTTTGTAATTTAATTTGTCTGCATCGGACTTCAGAGTAGTTCGATGCAACATCATAACTATGAATTTATTTCCTTTTAGAAGTAATGTTATTTTTCTTTGCTCGTAAAGTATTTTTCGTATTCTTTGTAGGTTCTTATAATGATGTTTGCTTTTCCTCCTAATTGAGCGAAGTAGAGAACAGGATGTTACTTCAAGAATTTCAGGTTCATGGATGTGAATAATATGTAGTGCTCGCGAAATAAAAAATATGATAACCCTAATATTTGTTTTCCCTAAATCTTCTCACATTATAGTTTACCAAATGCACAATAGATTGGTCAACTGCTCTCTGACAGTGTACAATGCATGTAATATGAGTATGAATACCATCAACTGATTGAATGAACAGTGCCATTTACATTAAGCTAATCACAGAGCTCATTTACAAATTGGTTAAATTTCATTTATTGTCAATATTATAGTAAATTATAGCAAGGCTGTCATTGGTGCAGATCCCGTCTTCTCACAGTCTCTGGGCATCAGCTAAAATATCGTGACGAACAGGACTGTAAAGACCCGGATCTGCAGAGAAATACAGTGACACATTATTACAGTCTCATTATCTTTACACAAAACAGAAAACAAACAAATTGTGTGATTATTTTGAAACATAGCTAACACAATTTTTGTTTAAGTCATCAGTCTTGTGACCGGTTTGATGGGACCAGCAATGAATTTCTCTCCTGTGCGAACCTCTGCATCCCAGAGTAGCACTTCCATTCAATGTTCTCAATTATTCGTCAGACATATTACAAATCTTTGTCTTCCCCAAGAGAGGGGCTCCTCCTATACCACAGAAATTATTCTCTGATGTCTTAATGCATGTACTATCATCCTGTCCCTCTGTGTTTTCCAAATATTCCTTTTTTGCCAATACTGCAGAGAGCATGTTCATTCCTTATGTTATCAGTCTGACTAATTTTCAACATCATTCTGTAGCACCACATCTCTTCTTTCCTGGTTTTATTGCTGTCTACGATTCATTGCTGTACAATGCTGTGCTGAATTGTACATTCTCAGAAATTTCTCCCTCAAATTAAGACATTCGTTTGTTACTAGTAGGCTTCTTTTGGCTAGAAATGCCCGGGTTTCCTTGCTGTGGTCTCTTCTTATGTCCTCGATTTGTCCCTTGCGTATATTTTTCTGCCGAGATAGTAGAATTCCTTCACTTTGTCTTCTTTGCGATCACAACGTAAATGCATCGCAATATAAATTTGTAAATACTTACCTGATGTCGTTCGGGTTGGTGTCAGTATTTGATCTCTCATGCATTTCTACAGGGGCACCCTGCATACTACAGTGAACTCATCCCGCCGACAAAGTTGTGAAACTGATAGGAATTGGAAAACATTACCGTGCCTCACACCTTCTGTAAAATAAGAAATTTTGAAAAATCCCGTAAACAGTAATGTTTTAAATTTGACACTGGAGAGAGCAGGTTGGAATATAAGCCTTATTATGAAAAGGATACATTGCTACGCACCATAAAGATGACACGTTCAGTTGCATACAGGTACAACAATTAGGCTGTTACACATTGTGCTTTTGCCCAAAAACTTCTTCAGAAAGGAAAAGGAAAACATATAGCACATTCAGACAGGCAAGCAAACTGCACACACACATGACCACTTTGTCTGGCCAGGCTGCAGTGGTAAGGCATCAAATGGAATGGAAGTAGCAATCCAGAGAGGGACAGGAAGGGATCATGGACCCTTCTATCCCTGCCCCCCCCCCCCCCATACCCCCTTGTGTGCACGCGTGCCGCCCCCCGTCCCCTACTCTCTCTCTCTCTCTCTCTCTCTCTCTCTCTCTCTCTCTGTTTCTCTCTCTCTATTGCTGCTTCCATTCAGTGCCTTACCATTGCATTCCGGTTGGACATAGTGGTCATGTGTGCGTGAGATGTGCTTACTTGTACAAACGTGTTGTGTTTTCCTTTTCCTTCCCATAGAAGGCTGTGTCCGAAAGCTCACCGTGTAACAATCTTTTCACTGTGCCTACGTGCAACTCAATGTGTCATCTTTACTGTGAGTAGTAATGTATCCTTTTCATAATATTGTTAATGTTTTAAAACTTGTATACTTACACCTACGTCTACTTGTTTCTGTCCAAGTGACGGACAACACTCCTATTTCATCTCCAATGCTATTGACAGTTTTGTTTGCACTCGTGTTTTTTGCAGCCAGTTTACGAATCACGTTCTGTTTACGCAGGGCAGTGCCGTGTGCCTGGCGATAATACGCTGCATCGGCGAGCTGTGCCGCAACCACGAGGACCGGACGGATGGCATTCTGAAGTCGCTGGGTGTCCCCTGGTTCCTCGACATGCTCAACTCGGCAAAGGAAGAGCAGGTATTTGGAGTGGCGATTTGTGCAGTGCCACAATATATCGCATTTCTGTACGTGTATCCTCGATGTCCCCACACCGACGCAATTGTAATATAGCTTTTTATAAACACTGACCTGCATTAGTTGGCAGATAGAGCTGGTTACTGGGCCAGAGTGTTATCAGAGAGTTAGAGGTTCTTTATTTCCAAAGACGCAAAAGACAGTGGCCAATGCAATCAACAACAGTTTGTGGAGAAAATTAACGGTGTAAGTACACGTAAAAGGACTACTGCTGTAAAGTTTTGTGTTCCAAAAACATAAGTATTTAGTTATTGTCAGCCTCAGTATACTCTACTCCTCTATCCCTACAATACTCCGTGCGAATTTTCTATTGACGGAAGCAGTGCTGGAACTCTTCCTCTTTGAGCTCCTCGATGATGCGAGGTGCTTTTTCTTTCGCCGTTTCAGTGGACTGAAATCTTGTTCCCTTGAATGCATATTTGCCCTTGGAGAATAGACAGAAGTCACATGGGGCTATGTCAGTTGAATAAGGCAGGTGGTCTAACACTGCAGTGCTGTAGTAGGGTAGAATTGTTGATTCATAGTTTGACCTTGAGGAATCAAGATACAAAAGTCTGCGAATGTGAAAAAAATCGTCATTGCTTTCAATCTTGACATGCTCTTTTTTTCTGTCTCTGTGAAATTGGCCCCTTTGAATGAATGGACTAGTGCTTAGTTTCTGGATTGTAATTGACAAATCAAGATTTGTCATAAGTTACCACTCTTTTCAAGAAATTAGCATAATTTTCAATGGTATTGAAAGTGTCAGTACAAACATTTTTGTGAGCTCCTTTTTGTTCAATAGTGAGAGTTCTTGGCACCAGTTCCACACAAACTTTTCTCATATTGAACTGGATATGCAAAATTTGCCTTACACATTCTTTGTCAATTCCTACAGTTTCAGCAATTGATCAAATATTCGATGACAGTCAGATCAAATCGTATTACCAACTTTTTCAATATTTTCATCTGTTTCTTATGTTGAAAGGTGCCCTGGGTGTGAGTCATCTTCTGCTGCCTTCTCAGCCACCTCAGAAACACCTTTATAAACTCATGTATGTAATAAACATTCCTCACTGTACACTTCTTTTAGTAAAATATAGGTTTATGAATCAGTTTTCCCAAATTTCATGTGAAACTTCGTAACAATTCATTGCTCTATTATTATATTTTTCATCTTTCCAGCAAAACAAAGTAACAGCTTTTACACAAACAAAGGCCATGGCCACAATGATTTGTCTAGAGGCAACAGATATGCCGCATTTGACTGAAAAGGCTTCATGCTTCACAGTTGTTGGTCATTCATCTGTGGCACGTGCATACTTATTCTGCTATAGCATCAGTCCTATTATTTTATGGCCACACCTTGTATGTGAAGCATTTTGCATTTTACTTTTCATAAGTTTATAAATTTATGTATAAACCAGAACAAATTTACAGGTTTGTTCATACATTTTCACAGAAATCTGAAAGAAATGACACGAAAAACCTCACACATAAAGTTTTTCAGTAGATTTGTAATTCCAGTTCTGACGTACGGAGGTGGACCACTTCTATAGCTGAAGGATTAGTGTAAATGCCTTTGGCGTGGAGGGACCCAGGTTCAATTCCTGCTACCTCCTCAGGTTTTCCTGAGATAGAGAGGTGTGGAACTCGGTGTAGTCAGCATCCGGGGGCCAAACACATAGCTGCCCGAAGAAGAAGCGGCGGCATTGTCAGCGTTCACCTGATAGCAGTAACATCTCGAGGGATCGGTGACGTGCCGATCACAGTCCCACAGTCACTGATCGATCCTCGCACTGCCCTGTAGGCAGCAGTCGGCCAGTCGGAACGAGCCCGAGGTCTGATCTGTGAGGAGTGCTCGTTTTACATATGAGATCGAAAGTGGAGTAATAAGTGCTAAAGCAGAGACTGGAATCGAGGTGTCAGATACCACATTTGTCCGTACTTACATGGATAGGAAAAGAAGGAAAAGAATCACTCGCATATAATGTACCTGTAAACAACATAAGACGGTTTTAGTGTAGACTTCTGTGGCCGATGTTGTTTTCAATAGAAGTTATTTGGGTACATTTCCGTGTAGTCGTATTGTTTTAAGACCGATCTCTGTGCGTTTCATCGGTGTCGAGTATTTACTGCTGGGCCAAACCTGCATTCAGATGATGTGTAGGGTAATGCCCTTCTGCTGTGAGATGCAGTTTGTCAAAAACATCAGTGACCTGTGTTTGTGATCAGTGGCAGAAGTGGGGCACGTGGGAGGGGCATAGGGAGGGACTGACACATTTGCTGGCAGTAGTTTTCATTTTAATCGTATTGGCTCGCATTGATAAATGAGCGGCGAGCCGTTGCAGTGACGTGATGTCACATTCCACAGTGCTCGGCAGCAGCTGGGGTGACACGGTTAATTACGTGCCTTCGGCAATGTGTCGGTTTGGCTGCCACCTGCCACTGTGAGAACCACATAATACACTGTCGGAAAAAATATTTCAACACCAAGAAAGACTTCTGTGCCATAAACAGAAAGTTGATATGCACGTTTCTGTATCTGAAAGATGGTGTCTTTTCAAATTTAACGCCAGTGACACGAGAGTGGCACTAGTAGTGCCACTATTAGGATGGAAATCAGTTTTTTTCTTAAAATATATGCTGTAATGGTCGTGAGCACTAGTTACCTCTGAGACTGGGTGCGGTGTTGTGACAGTAGTTTAGAATGCCTCCAAAGCCATTATCACATCTCACTGGCTTCGAAAGATGTCACGTAATAGGGCTTTGAGAATCCGGATGTTCTTTTTGTGATATTGGCAAAGGGCTCGGCGGGAAGGTAGCCACTCTTTACGTGATTGCTGGCAGTGGTGGTCACAGGAACGTGTGGCTGCGAGAGGACCGGGCTGCGAGAGGACCGGGCTGCGGACGGCCACGCGGCGCTACCGAGAGGGAAGAGCGTCGTGTTCGGCGTACGGCTCTGGCGCACCGAACTGCATTCTCCGGAAGCAATTTGAGTAGCAGTCGGCACCACAGTGACACTACAAACTGTAAACAAATCGGTTACTTCGAGGACAGCTGTGAGTCGGACATCCTGTAGTGTGCTTTCCAGTGACCCTAAACCACCTCCATTTTGTGACTTCGGTAGTGTCGAGCGAGATCTTTTTGGAAGGCAGGGTGGAGGTCTGTCGTATCGTCTGACGAAAGCTGGTTCTGCCTCGGTGCCAGTGACGGCTGTGTGTCGGTTAGGAGGACACCGCTCCAGGACCTGCGACCGACCTACACCTGGAGTTACAGTCTGGGGTGTGATTTCATATGACCACACGAGCACCATCGTGGTTATCCTGTGCACGCTGACTGCAAATGTCTGAGTCCATCTACTGATTCGACCTTTTGTTCTGCCATTTGTGAACAGCAATCCCGTGGGTGTTTTCCGACAGGATACTGCTCACCCACACGTCGCTGTCGTAACACGGTGTTCTCTACGGTGTGTCGACGTATTGCCTCGGTCTGCTAGATCGCCAGATCTGTCTGATCGAGCAGGTACGGGACACCGTTATGTGACAACTTCCGTGTCGTCCACAAACGGCATTAACCGTCCTCGTATACACTGACCGAGTGCAATAGGGACGGAAGTCTGTCCCACAGACGGATATCCGGCAGCTGTACGTCACAGTGCATTCACGTTTGCTTGCTTGCATTCAACATTCTGACAGTTACACCAGTTATTAAGGTACTGGCATTTCACATTTGCAACGGCTTATCGGCCCCTTACACTAACCTTTGATCTCGCTATGTTAATCGTGTAAATACTTTACCTAGGTAAATTTATTTCCAAAATTTTGCTACCCTTCATTAATTGTTTTTTGGTGTTGCAGCTTTTTACTGTCAGTGTATGTTACTGAAATGGTTTGCCACATTATTTGCCTATACCAGTCCATAAGAATTTAAATAAAAACTGCTATCAGTAGGGAATGATGTCTGTTCCTATCTGCCAGGCATCCCCATCCTGCACCTGCACCCTCATCCACTCCTACCAGTCGATCAGAGATATAGTTTATGACGTTATTGACCGAACGACTCTAAAGCAGCGTGAAATTGTGCTGTACGAGATGTTAATGTGAAATTTGTTCAGCAGTAAATACACTACTGTGAAGACAAACAGCTGCAACTGCGGCCAAAACATTAGTCTGTGTAACATTGTGGCAACACACTCGCATATCTGGAACATTATGTTGTTGGCGTGCCCACCTGATGCACTACTGCAGTGTCTGTATCTGGCACCGGTGGCAACCGGACAGAGTGAGCGCTCCACCGTCACCCACAGTCAGTGCTCGGCCGTCAAATACGGACACGTTGGCCTACTGCCGGCTGGGCCTCACCACTTGCATTACTCTGCTATACGCATATGTTCTCAACTCGAGCCAGCTCTGTGGTGGAGTGCATCCTGTTCTCAGTGATAGAACTCTGCTCAGACGGTTAATAGTCATGGTAGTGTTTCCCTAACAGAGCGAGATGGCAGCACAGTGTTTAGCACACCGGACTCGCATTTGGGATGACAGAGGTTCAAACCTGCATGCATCCATCCAAATTTAGGTTTCCAGAATGAGATTCTCACTCTGCAGCGGAGTGTGTGCCGATGTGAAACTTCCTGGCAGATTAAAACTGTGTGCCAGACCGAGACTCCAACTTGGGACCTTTGCCTTTCGCTGGCAAGTGCTCTATCATCTGAGCTACCCAAGCATCACTCACACCCCATCCCTCCCCCCCCCCCCCTACACTCCCCCCCCCCCCCCCCCCCCAAGCTGTGGGTAAGCCATGTCTCCACAATGTCCATTCTTTCAGGAGTGCTAGTTCTGCAAGGTTCGCGGAAGAGCCTCTGTAAAGTTTGGAAGGTAGGAGACGAGGCACTGGCAGACGTAAAGCCGTGAGGATGGGGCGTGAGTCGTGCTTGGGTAGCTTGGATGATAGAGCACTTGCCCCCGAAAGGCAAAGGTCCCGAGTTTGAGTCTCAGTCTGGCATACAGTTTTAATCTGCCAGGAAGTTACACATCAGCACACACTCTGCTGCAGAGTGGAAATCTCATTCTGGAAACATCCTCCAGGCGGTAGCTAAGCCATGTCTCCGCAATATCCTTTCTTTCAGGAGTGCTAGTTCTGCAAGGTTCGCAGGAGAGCTTCTGTAAAGTTTGGAAGGTAGGAGATGAGGTACTGGCAGACCTAAAGCCGTGAGGATGGGGCGTGAGTCGTGCTTGGGTAGCTCGGATGATAGAGCACTTGCCCCCGAAAGGCAAAGGTCCCGAGTTCGAGTCTCGGTCTGGCACACAGTTTTAATCTGCCAGGAAGTTTCAGATTTAGGTTTCCGTGATTTCCATAAATCACTCCAGACAAATGGCGGGACGGTTCCTGTGAAAGGGCACGGCCCGTTTTTTTCACCTTCGTCGACACAATCCGAGCTTGTGCTCCGTCTGTAATGACCTCAATGTCGACGGGACATTGAACCCGATCGTCTTTCCTTCAATGTTTCTCTGACCTTTCATTATTCGGCATGCAGTTACCGGCCGACAATTTTTGTAAATGTAGTGGTTGTCAATAAAGGGATTCCCAATAGAAGTCATAAACTTTACTGAAATAGAGGAAGGGAAACGAAAGAGGAAGAAATAGGTGGGAAACTGTGACTCCCAGCTCCACGGGGCATTGCAATATTCCAGTGGCAAAAGTTGAAAATTTGTGCTGGACTGGGACTCGAACCTAGATGCCCTACTCCTCTAGTACGGCTTCCTCGACTGTCTCAGCCACCCAGGTACACCTCCCGTCCGACCAAAATCTCAACTTATTGCACATTGCAGTGCAGTGTCTTTTGTCAATTACACCTCCCAATCGCAAATTCACGATTCCTGTAGTGGTTCTAATGCTGTTTGTGTGTGTCCACTCCAAAATATACCTCGTGGAGCAATCACATTTGACTACATTAATGTAACTGCACATTTTCTGTTCTGTCTGTACGACAGAACAGAAAACACTGGTTTGCATTAACAAGTCATGAAGTATGCTCCAGAACGGACCTAGGAAACCTAGGAAGATAGAGGTAGGGATTGGAACAGGATTTTTGTGCTTAATGTTTGAATGAAAGTAGATGGAAAAGGAAAAATGTAATGTAGGATGTGTTAACAAGTTTGTCTGATTGAATGTCATCCTGCATTTGGACATTCAAAATATTAAGTATTGTGGTTTCAGTTTCAATGTATACTCATTGTGAATCACCCTGAAAGCAGTCACCAAATAAAAGGAACACATTCACCTTAGCATGTCACGTGCATGATATAAAACATCACCTGTGTCTGTGTGTGTGTGTGTGTGTTTTATGCATGTGGACTGCTGCCTTTAATTTACAATTAAGATTCTTGACACTGTTACATTTGTGTTTTAAGATGTTGGCAAATCACTTCAGTTTTACAGTATGATGCGTCATTTAAGATGTTCTTATGTATGTGCCTACTTTTAATTTATATTCTTGGTATCATTTATTCCTTTTACAATGAGTATATGCATCTGTCACGTACATCCTTTGTGTGTACACATTCTACAAACCAAATGGTATTTGACTCCTTAGACTAATATCTTTGTACTTTCAAGCACAACTCTCTGTATCTTTACACCTTCGCAATTTTACCACCATTGTAATCCACCCGCAATGTCGGCTACATGAGTGGTTTACTTTGGTGTATGTGATGGTGTTTGTCTACACTTTTACACTAGCTGTTTGCTGTTGTTGTATTAGTTGCACGGTGTGTGGGGTAATGTGTAGATTTACACCACCACACACATTTGGTTTCAGACTGCTGGGAACTACGTTCTAGTATGTCACACTGTAATGTTGTAGAGTGGGCTAAACATCCCGTGTAAGTACCCTGATGTTTCGTGTTTCAAAGATATGCTACTTAATTTTTAACTGTAGCGTATCATATTTAGTGACTGTTTTCAGGTTGCTTGGCAATGACTGTGTGTCGAAATTTCCGATCACAGTAGTAATATTTTCAACAGCCAAAAGCAGAATGGCTCCATTCGATAATTACACTAAAGCTGTTGACCCAGTCCTCATCAAAATTGTAAGGTTGTCCAATATGTCACATTCGTTTACACTGAGAGCAGGCCCCCAGTGAGTGAGACCGTCACGATTCTCTCTCAGTGCGGCCGGCTCCCCTCGGTGAGAGTGCAGCAGTCACCTTCCACGTCTGAGACTGCATATGGCCGGTGTTCCAGGTGAATGCGGCCCAGTACATGATCCAGACAGTGCTGAACGCACTGTCCGGCAATGCAGGGGACCTGGGCTCGAACCCGGAGCAGAAGACTGTGGACCGGCACAAGCAGCAGCTGGACACCGTCCTCTCGTGCCTCGTCTACAGCACCACCAGCAGGTAAGCTCTTACGCAGAAGCTACACTGCAACCACAAGAATAAATGCAAACAGTCGCCAAATACAGTGGACAGCCCTCGTGCACTCTGAACAGTTGTGTAGATAAACACAGTCCAGTCACACTGATGTGATGTGCAAATTTTATATTTAAAAAAAATATAATATAATTAATTAAACAAATTGATATTTTCTCGCTTTTATCATTTTGATTCCTTATAGAATTTTAAGGTAATGCAATGTCCTTCACTTTTCACTTACATCAGTTCTTGTATAATTAGCTCTCCTTCTTGTCTGTGTGTACAATATTGATTCTTAATCGTGCTTCCTGTTCAGATGCAGGCAGCTAGTGACATGACATTAGCATAATGCGCGGAAGGAAATGACAACTTTCGTGATTTTGCACAAATAAGAGTCCTCACACTTCATATTTTCATAAAAATTGCCATTCAGATAATACAATGTCAACTACACACTTCTCACAAGAATATGTCTACTCACCACGAGAACTAACAACAGATTCTCTGTAATAATTGTCAAAAAAAAAAAAAAATGAAAAATGTTTCCATCATTTGTATTTTGCCTTCCGGCGTAGCAAAATATCTCTCTGCCGACGATTACGGTGGCCACGCTAGTGTTTATCGTAGCATGTTGGGGCTTTTCCTTTATGTACCTATACAGTGACCGACATCTGTGTTTGACATCTACATGCAATAATCACTCACAGACAGCAGGTGGCATACTAGTAGTGGAGAGTATATAAAATGTGAAGGGGGGGGGGGCATGGGAAACAATGCAGTCGTTACAGTAAAGGAGCGATTTATGTGATGGCTGAGAAGGCGTGATCATTGCCTTTTGTGTCAAGGTTGGAAGCATTTCTGAAGCAACTAAGTTTTTAAACCGTTCACGTGCTGTCGTGGTTAAAGTATACTGTGCACGTTAAAATGCTGCCATCCGAAATGTGCACTGAGGCAACTGCGGTACACGGCAGACTGTAGATGACGGGGATGAACAACGGGGGTGGAGATGTGTACGAGCGAATAGATGTGCCACTGACTACCCAGATAAGGGGCTCCCTGCAGTGTCTCCTCAGTGATCGATTGGTGAACGTCGCTGCGTATGGCCCTCCACGGCGGTTGCCCGGTTCTTCCACCCGTGCTAACTGCGGTTCGTCAGCAACGGGGACTGGAATTTGCACACCAGTACAGCTACTGGGCATACGTTGAGTGGCAGAAGGTGGCCTACTCAGACAAATCCGTTTAATACTCCATTGTGTAAAATTCCAGGAAGCAGACACACTGCAACAATCCTCGGAGGGGTCCGAGCTGTAGACGGGAGCATTACGCAACGGGGAATGTTTTCGTGACATTCCCCGTGTGATTTCATCATTCTGGAAGGCACAGTGGTACAACACGAGTATGCGTCTATCCTCGAGGATCACGTCCATCCCTACATGCAGTTTGTTTTTCCCCAGCACGATAGCATCTACCGGCAGGATAGTACAACGTGTCGAGCAGCTCACATTATATGTGCACGGTTCAAAGAGCAGCAAAATCGAGAATCTGTGAAACCTCCTCGATTGGCCTGTCGGCACTGTGGATCGTCAGGCGTCACTGCCTCTGGATCGCAGGGTTCTGGGTTCAATTCCTGTCCGGGTCAGGGATTTTCTTTGCCCGGGGACTGGATTCTTGTGTTGTCCACATCATCTGAGTATCATCATCATCATCGTCCTTTGTGACGGTGGCTAGATTGGATTGTTTAAAACTTGGACTGTGTAAAAATTGGGACTTTATACGGGCGCTGATGACCGCGCAGTTGAGTTCCCTACAAACCGAACATCATCGTCGAGCGACAAAACTCAGTGTAACTGGCCACAACACTGGATTTGGCGCGGCTCCACGTGCCTGTCGATATTTTCCAGAACCACACTGACTTCCTTCCCTCACGCATTGCAGTGTTCCACATTGCAAAAGTTGATTATTCGGGCTTTTGACAGGTGATCACATTAACGATAGTGGACAGTGTATTTGAAATGAATTAAATACACTGAAATGATGTGAATTTATTGGTAGGGATGAAATTCGTGAAAATTCAGTGACAAATGATATCAGTGTAGACCATTCAAAAACTCTGAACCTGCAACGCTTTCATTTCGATTAATGTGATTTAGTTTATGATAATTTAGGCTGTTTTTTTATATGACTCTTAATTTCAGCAAAAATGAAGTTATATCAAATTAAAATAATTTTACGGCGGATACTTAAGAAAATCGAGTGATAGGATCCTGTCACCAGTTGATCACAGTACTTTCTTGACAGTTCTTGTTGCGCAGGCGGAAATGGATTACAAATACCTTTAATTAGTCAAAAGTTGTTTGAGATGGAAAAAGTCTTTCTGTCTATGTGAATGTATTCACTTAAGTTTATCAGTTTCCTCGGAACAGTGGCCTACCCTGAAGCTTTGTATAATGTGCTTTAGCTACGGATAGCTGTTTAAAAGACACACTATGCTATACGTATCGGCAGGAACACGTAAATGTTTTATTTCCCGATGCAAAGGAGGCTTATTGTAACGGGTCTGGCTGAGGTTGCTAAATAAAACAAGTTTTGTCTAAGTTGCTGTCCTGTATTCTCATCTTAACAGTCCACATGCTGCTACCGAGTCGACTCTTAACACACAGTTCTCGATTTAAAAACATATAATAGCTCATAGTTTGCACTATCACATTCACTGACATAGCATATTTTCTCAGTAGTAGCCAGGAAAAGTAAGTAAGTAACTCGTGACCTGATGTCCGGAGGATCACAACTTTTATCTGTCAATAAACAGCTGGAAAGTTCACACAGTAGTTACCAGTACTGTGTGCTCGCTCAGTACTACACAGTTCACCAGTATTCGGTAACCTGAAATTTCAGAACTTCAGCTACACAATACGTCACATGAAATTACACTGTCCTTTCACTTTAATGTGGTGGCCTGTCAAAAGCCTCGATAATCTCCTTTTGCAGTGCCGATTGTTGCGAGATGCACCGGAAGTGTGTCAGTAAAGTTGCGGAAGGTACTGACGGGGGCGTTGAGCCATGCCGATCCCGGCGCCACGGCCAGACGCACTAGATTTGTCGATCGAGGATCCCCGGCGCAAATGGCCCGGTCGAGGTCGTCCCGCAGATTCTTGACCGGATTTAAATCTGGCGAGTCGAGTGGGCGTGGGAGTATGGCAAACTCGTCCTGCCGGTGCTCTCTGAACCGCGCACACACACACTGCGAGCTGTGTGACATGGAGCGTCGTCCTGCTGATGCGTGCCGCAGCTCCGAGGAAAAATAAACTCCTTGTAGGAGTGCACTTGGTCCCCAAAGGTGGAGGCATACTTGTCTCGATCTGTTGTGCCTTCCAGAATGACGAGATCACGCGGGGAAATGCCCTGACTCTCCTCCGACCTGGACCCTTCCGACAATTGTTGCAGTTTGTTTGCTTTCAGATGTTTTATGCTGTATGTGCCGACAGTAATTTGTCTGACGGTGCATAAAACGTGATTTGTCTGAAAAGGCCACCTGTCACCACCCGGTGGATGTCCACTTGTGGTGCTGACGTGGCAGATTCTGACCTTCGTCACCGGTGAACGGCAGTGAGCGCGACTGCACGAACCGGGCGACTCCTGCGGACACCCGTATGCGGCGACGTTCGCCGGACGGTCATTGAGGAGACACTGTCGGTAGCCTCTTCCTCCGTCTGGGCTGTCAGCTGAGCAACAGTTGCACATCTGTTTGCCCGTACACTTCTCTGTGGCCACTGTCGGCCCCTGTCATCTACGGCCTACGGTGCACCACATTTGCCACAGTGCCTGTTTTGGATTGTGACATTTTGCCGTGCGCAGTGTATTTTAACGGCAGGGGCACACAAACAGTTTAGGAAATGATTCCACCCTTTGCCGGCAAGCTGACGATCGTGCCATTTTGGACATCTGATAAATCACTCTGTTTCTGATGTATGACTATTACTGAACTGTTTTCCGCATCCCCCTGACACTCTTTTTTTTTTTTTTTTTTTTGCAGATGATACATTGTAATAAGCAGCAAGTCGAGTACAGATTTAGAAATAGCTGTTAATCAAATTTTCAATGACATTAATATGTGGTTTAAAGGTAATTCACTGTCTTTAAACTTTGAGAAGACCCACTATATGCAGTTCAGACCCTGTAAAAGTTTTTCTTCCAGTACGTGTATAACGTACAAAGATGTGCAGATTGAAGAGGTCGACAGTGTTAATTTTCTGGGATTGCAACTCGATAATAAATTCATTCGGGAAGGGCGTACTGCAGAATTGCTCAAGCACCTAAATGAGTGTATTTGCTGTGAGAATGGTGTCAGATGTAGGAGATATAAATATAAAAAAACTTGCATACTTTGTTTACTTTCATTCTATTACGTCATATGGGATCATATTCTGGGGCAACTCGTGAAACTGAGCAAAAGTTTTTAGGGTGCAAAAGCATGTGATATGAATGATTTGTGGTGTGAATTTGAGAACGTCACGTAGAAACCTTATCGAGGAACTTTGTATTCCTATCTACTGCTTCTCAGTATATTTATTCCTTAATGAAATTTGTTGCAAGTAATACATCTCTATTTCCAACCAATAGCTCAATACATAGTATCAGTACTAGGAATAAGAAAAATCTACATAAAGATCTAAAATCACTTACCTTGGTCCAAAAAGGGGCCCAATATTCAGGAACATATTTTCAATAAGTTGCCAGCAACCATTGAAAACTTGGTTTCAGATAAAGTACGGTTTAAACAGAGTTGAAAGACTTTTTGATAGGCAACTCCTTCTACTCCATAGATGAATATCTTAACAGAGACTGTTAAGCCAGCTTAAGTAAAAATGTCTGTTAGATTTCAGTTTTGACAGCACTTCGTCACAACAGTCAAGATCAGCTATATTTTGTGTATGATAAATTTTTCATTCTGACAGCATGTAAATTCTGTAAATATTAGCTGTCCCAGTTTACTGCACTGTATTCACCTATTTCTACAATCTCCTGACAAATGATCAGGGTAGTATTCAAATGTTTTATGTTATACTTTCTGACATGTTCCACAGCCGCAAGAATCACCTCATTTTTTGGGCCTACGGAACAAAAATTGAACCTAATCTAATCTAATCTAATCTACCCTGTAGTGCTAGTCATGACACCTGCAGTCTGTCAGTGGTTGTTGGACGTTGACACTGAATGTGGGTGGTGGTCACATTAATGTGACTGGACTGTGTGTTTAATCCATTGGAAGAAAGTCGCAAAATTCTCTGAAAATTCCAAAACTTCCAGAAATTTTGTTTACACCTGATCTCATTACTTACCAAACATCTCAACTTGTCACTGGAAGCAAATTACAACATTTTACTAAATTACTGAAACACCAAAAAATAGGACATCACGTTACTGAAGCTAAGCTGTGACTCCTGAAGGTGAGCACACACGAATCTCACTCTTTGCAGAACATGTCAAGTTTCCCCTCTCTGAATGGCTATAACATTTTGTAACTAATCAGCTTTGTAGCTGTTTGCAGGCAGTGCAGTAATTTTCGTATTTGACCGATGCCCGACTGAAAATTTACTTTAATGATTTTCCTAACACTGTATCTTCCAAAAAGCAAACGAATTGCAATCAACTGTTGTCAGCGGTAGTGTGGCTGGAAAACCTGGGACTTAAACAGAATGTGAAAAAGTCTCAAGTAATTTCACTATCCCATCAGAAATTAATAATTTCTGAATTTCGTGAACAATTGCCTCCTATTTCTCTGAGTGCCATGCTGATGCCTTATCAAAACACCACTGAAGAACTTGAGTATAAAAAACTTCCTGGCAGATTAAAACTGTGTGCCGGGCCGAGACCCGAACTCGGGTCCTGCAGGTTCGCAGGAGAGCTTCTGTAAAGTTCGGAAGGTAGGAGACGAGGTACTGGCAGAAGTAAAGCCGTGAGGACGGGCTGTGAGTCATGCTTGGGTAGCTAAGTTGGTAGAGCACTTGCCTGCGAAAGGCAAAGGTCCCGAGTTCGGGTCTCGGTCCGCCACACAGTTTTAATCTTCCAGGAAGTTTCATATCAGCGCACACTCCGCTGCAGAGTGAAAATCTCATTCTGAGAACTTGGGTATAACTTTTGACAAGAATCTCTGCCGGGCAGAAATACTGTCGCAGAATGTCGGAAGATTTCCATTCGCCTCTGTGTCCTTTCCACAGTAAGCGAAACTAAAATTTCGGAGTCACTCATCCTATCCGACCTCCACTATTTTGACGTAATCCGATACTGCACAGGTAGGGAGAAAGCTAGACAATTAGAATTAATCCCGAATGCTCGTGTGCACTACTTCCGCAATATCCATCTGTGATATCCTCGTGTATGACTGTGTTGGTGCTTCATATACCCAGTTAGATTGGTTGTGGCTACACAATTTATGTGAGTACCATATGCTGTGTCTACTTCATCTCCTCAGTGCAAGATTACCCCAGTACCTTGCATCTTATCACAACTGAAACACAAGGCCTCATTTACCTAATACCCTCCACGTGCCCACCTGAAAGTAAAAACATTTGCAAATTCCTCCTCTGTTTCAGCTGTCTGACTCTGTAACAATGTACACTGAACTCTGTGCCCAGTGAAATGCCCTGTTGCTTTTAAGAAGACACGAGTACATTTCATGTGGTCACCCTCACAACTATTCCACCAAAAATTAACACATATGACCAGTTTTCCTTCTGTCAAACACTAAAGTCAATGGTCCCATAGTCTCCCTTGTACACTTAATGTCCTTTTCATTTCCAGTCACTCCTATTGCTTTCCTTTCCCCTATCATCATACAAATGAAACCCGTTTTTACATTTTCATGCAGTCCAGACGTAAAAAAAGGCAAAATTGAGGAAAAATCAAAATCACGGAAAATGTTAAAACCCCCCAAATATGAGCAAAAACACATGTAATTGACATATATGACTAAAAATTGCAATTCTCTCCAATACTATGTATAAAATCTGTATAAGTGAAGGAAATGAAATTTACAATACAGTGTTCATACAGTAATTTGTACTGAGCGAGGTGGCACAGTGGTTAGCGCACTCGACTCACGCTCAGGAGGACGACGGTTCAAACGTGCGTCCGGCCATCTTGATTTAGGTTTTTCGTGATTCCCCTAAATTGTTTCAGGTAAATGGCAGGATGGTTCCTTTGAAAGGACACGGCTGATTTCCTTCCCCACCCTTTCCTGATCCGAGGTTGTATTCCGTCTCTAATGACCTCATTGGCGATGGGACCCTAAACACTAATCTCCTCCTCCAATAATTTATGCTAATGAATTTTTGTCTCTTGAATTACTTATATTTCTGTAGAGCCTATTGAGTTGTAAAGCTTAGCCAATATTAACTTCATAACTTGTAACTTAGCAGGTTACTTAACATCATAAATGTTGAGCACTGTTTGTCAAAGGACAAAAGTTTATCCATTTGTGGGTTCTATTTTTGTAAAAAAAAGTTACTGTAGAAGCAATGCGATGAGCCGGACTTCAGCGGGAAGGAATTCGTCCGGACACAGAAATTTTGAGCAGCTACAAACTGTCTTTGTCAGTTTTGTAAAATAAGTTAGGAGGTATAGTAATTTTTATTTTATGCACTGTCTATTACTGAAATAAAGTAAAAATATAAAATATCACAGCAGCTCCTCCTCAGTTGACACCGCCTTAACGAAAAATTGTCTATGTGGGTAAGGGGGTCTGTGTGATCCAATGAAGTGGAGGGCTTCACTGACAGTCGTCTAACTACTGGCAGGGCCTCCCAAGTCAGACAGGTCTCCATAGGTGATCCAGACAAAGTGTGTCTCACATCCTGTCTAGTGTCCTGTCCTGTCCTATCATATCATATCCCATCCTATAATCTCCCTTCCTTTCCTTTTTCTCTCTGTGACTGTGTGGCAGCAAGCACATTCCCCTAATGTGGACAGCGGAAGATCCTCAGAAACCAGGACAATTACGAAGGGATGGCTCATGTTCTGTAGTTGCGGTGAAGACGAGCTGTCTAAGGGGTGAGGCCCTGAAATAAAATCTTGGCAGGTGTCCGAGCCATGAGGTGGCAGCCCCACCAGGACACTCGGGGGCTGTGGGCTGATAACCCGCATCACCAAAAACCACGTATCTCAGAAACTAAAAGGAGAAACAGCTGTATGGATCTTAAGGATATGACCTTTGGCCTGAAAAGGAAAACCCATATTGGTTTTTGGAATGTAAGGATGTTGAGGGAGGCAGGAAGGCTAAGACAGGTTGAAAAAGAGAAGGAGAACTGCTGACTAGATATATTAGGGCTAAGCGAAATAAGGTGGCCAGAATCTGGGGAATTCCAAAAACAAAATGGTGGAGTGCATCTGTATGTGGGTCAGACAGGTGAGGATGCAATGTGTAGGAATGGTGTAGGGTTCTTACCATCTAAAAGCAGCAAGCAAAGTTTACTGGAGTGGGAACCGGTCTCGGAATGGATAATAATTGCACTCTTTAAAACAAAAGTGCAATATTTCACTGTAATTCAATGGTATGCACGTACTGAAATAGCTAAGGCAGAATTAAAAGATGCATTTTCTACAGACCTTAACACTGTCTTTAGACAAACAAATTCTGGGGACATAAAAATTTTCATAGGTGACTTGAATGCAAAAGTTGGTTCAGAAAATGAAGGGCTTGAACATATCACGGGTGTGCATGGTATGGGGATCAGAAATGTAAATGGCAAACTGTAGATAGATACGTGCGCAGAACGTGACCTAGTCATTGGAGGAACGTTGTTTCCACATCTTAACTGCCATAAGATAATGTGGGTTTCTCCAGACCATGTTACTGAAAATCAAATAGACCACATAGCCGTAAGCTGCAAGTTTTGACACTCTCTATTAGATGTCAGAAGTAGAAGAGGAGCAGAGTTGGAAGTGAGCACCACCTAGTTTTGGCGGAATTCAGACTGAAGATACTGGCAAATAGAACTGAGTTCAATCACAGAAGCGAGAAAATAGATGTGGCAAGGTTAAAAGACCAACAGATCAAAGAAACATTTGCCCTTGAGCTACAAAACAGACTCCAGGTCCTCTCTGAAGAAAACTTTATGGAAGAGGGAAGTGAAACAGGTTGGCAAAACATCAAAGACAGTTATTTAGATGTGGGAAAAAAATCTTAGGATTTAAGGCCCATGAAAGGAAGGAATGGATCTCCGATGCTACACGGAATGAAATCAGCCACAGGAAAGAACTAAAACGTAAGTTAAATCTTTGTAAGACTAGAGTGTAGAAGAGCGAGGTGCATAAAGAATACACGGAGGCGAAAAAAAAAAAGAAGATATAGCTAAGTCGAGATAAAAGGAAATGGATAGGTGAGCAAGCAAAGTTAGCAGAAGAGGCAGCAAGACCAAGAAATATGAAAGAGCTCTATAATATAATCAGATGGCTGTCAATGAAGAACTTAGATGTGAAGGACCAGTTAAGAACAAGGATGGGATGATGCTTACAACTCTACAGGCATACCTACAGAGATGGGAGGAGCACTTGAAGGAACTGTTAAATTATGGAGACAACCAAGAGGAACAGGTAAGAGATGTTCCAGAAGAAGTTGAAGAAGACCGAGATACAAATTTGCATTGCCCCACAGTGGATGAAATTAGGATTGCTTTGAAAACCCTAAAGAATGCAAAGACTCCAGGCCTAGGCAATATAGCCCCAGAGCTCTTAAAAGCTGATATTGAAAGTACTGTTAAAATGCTCCATCCCTTGCTGAAGCATATTTGGCATGAAGAGAAATCTCCAAAGGAGTGGAGAAATGGTTTGGTGGTAAAGCTCCCAAAAAAGGGAAATTTTTCAGACTTTAACAACTGGTGTGGTATTACATTGCTGTCAGTGCCCACTAAGGTCCTCATCAGAATTATTTTAAACAGAATTAAAGAGTCTCTCAAAAATCGACTGCATAAAGAACAGGCTGTTTTTAGGGCACAATGCACTTGTGTTGATCTTATTAACACTCTTAGGAACACTTTAGAGCAAAGCAAAGAACTCCAAGCAACTGTGTATCTGGCATTCATTGATTTTCAAGAGGCCTGCGATTCCGTGAAACATAAAGTGCTCAGGCAGGTGTCGCAGGAGTGTGGTGTACCACAGAAGATCTTAAACATCATAAAAGATCTGTACGATGGCTACAAATGTTGCATACTCCACAAGGGAAATATGACAGAGTTCACAAAAGTAAAAACTGGAGTCTGGCAGGGTTGCATTTTATCACCAACACTTTTCTTACTTGTTCTAGACTCAGTTACGAGAAGAGTCACAGTAGGCAGGAGACGAAAAATCCGATGGGGGATCGGTGAACATCTGGAGAATTTGGATTTTGCAGACGATATAGTTTTATTAGCTCAAAGGCTGACTTATATGCAAGCTAAATTAAACTTGTGACAGAAGAAACAGAGACTGTTGGCCTCAAGATAAATATAGGCAAAACAAAGGAAATGAGAGTAAATTCAGGGAACATGGAGGTGCCACTATTAATAGGGGAGCAGCGGTTGGAAACTGTCAACTCATTCCTGAGTCTGGGTAGTATAATGGGGGAAGATGGTGGATCTGGAGATGATGTGAAAAACCACATTAAAAAGGCAAATGGTGCCTTCGTGCAGTTGTATCCAATATGGAAAAACAGAAATGTCAGGTACAAAACGAAAATTCGTATTTTTAATACAAATGTGAAGGCTGTCCTTCTGTACGCAAGTGAAAGCTGGAAAATGGATAAAAAGATATCATCCCAGTTACGAAGCTTCTCAAATAGATGACTCCGAAGCAACACGATTATCTGGTGGCCAGAAAAAAATATGTAACGAGAAGCTCTGGCTAATAAGAAACCAGATAACTGTAGAAGACCAGATTTGAAAGAGAAAGTGTGGGCGGTAGGGGCACACATTGAGAAAACGAGACGGAGCTATCGAGAAAAAAGCATCGGAACGGAATCCTCAGGGAATGAGGAAGAGAGGAAGATACAGGAGCACACGGAAGAGGACAGTGGCAAGGGAAGCAAAAAGAGTTGGCAAGACCTGGCCAGAATTGAGGCAAGAGGCCAATGACAGAGACAGATGGTGAGTATCCTGGATGCCCTATGCCCCCTTAGGGGCCAAGGGAGTTAAGTCAAGCCACAGCAGCTAAGTGGTTAAGTTGTAAGCATAAATGTGCCCATCTGCTTAATGACGAACTTTGTCACCACTGCCATTATTGTTTAACATTTTTCTTACGAGCCGCACTTCATACGCTCACCGCACTTCATATGATCAGATCTGTCAAAGTATTATTTTTGGCTCAATGAGAGAAAGAGAGACGTGAAAAAATGACTTTACTTCTTCAGTTGATGTTACAAATATATTAGAAGTCAGCTTAGGGAATTCCTGCACACTGTGTAAAATGTAAATTTAAAAGATAGCTGAGTGCTATAGTTTCGCTTCATGCCTTCTACCACTGCTGCCAATCTTTATGATCTACAGTGTATGGTGCAAAGTATATACACGAGTAGCGTATGTAGTACCGTGTCGTGGTGTAACAAGTCACCTGCCAATAACAACTCACTTGCTGGAAATGGCTGTCATTTCTTTGATTCTGACTGAGCATATTCTTTGAGGCTCACTGTTTGAATGTAAAAGGTTGGCGTTCAATGTTGTTGCTGAATATAGTACATATCAGAAATACATCCAAAAAGATGAGAATGAGTTATAAGTGGCACAAGAAGAAATTGTGGCTGCTCCCCTCTGTCACGTAATGGCTCGATCCCGAATACTTTTCGTCAACTGTCCCGGTTTTCCGTTGCTGCCGCAACCTGTCAGTTGTTGTATTGTAATTGTAGGATGGAGTTAAACCTTGCAAGTTGTGCTGGCAATGCCGGTCACGGATTATGTCAGCATTTCCTCTCTCACGTCGGCCTAAAATATTCCCTTAACTCTGCCACCACCCGCAGCGTGAACTGTCTGTTTTTTGTACCACTTATAATTTGATCAGTCACATCAAATGGCAATAGGAAGAAAATGAGATGAAGTCGAGTGAGACATCAATTAAGAACATAGAATCGAGGTAAGCCTTACTAGGAATAAATGTAAAATCAGGAAATTTTTAACATTAATCTTACGGATTTTTCACAGAGCCCTCGAATTTATGGCATAGAATTGCGAAAAACATAAAATATTAGTTCCAGTGGACTATGTTTTATCATGTCTCATCTCAATTGCTATGTGGCAAGGGGCTTCATTAATTCACAGGTTGTGCTGTATGGTTTAGTGACCTGCAGTAGTGCACACGTGTGTTCGTGCCCACAATCCCGATTGTCCTCACACCTTGATACGCCACAGTATGACCCTGTATAGACATGTAAATAAGCATCAACCTGTATTAACATGCAAAGGACTATAGCTAAACCATACATGGCGTCAGCAAAAAGTAAGGGGAATTTTTTAATTTTGTGGGATTTATACACCCGATTTAAAAAAAATTTTCTAGCTTTTTGATACCCATGTATCTGATATATGTTTGCATTTTCAGCTGTTTTTGAGTGCTCAGCGAATTTTTATGTTAAAAAAAGATGGATCATAGTATCTGCATTAAATTTTGCTTGAAAAATTGAGTAAAGTTCAGCACCGCATTCAAAATGTCGGCTTTGGGCTTTTGGGGAATCTACTTCGAGTAAGACGAGAGTCTATGAGTGGTATAGATGTTTCAAAGAGTGTCGAGAAGACAATGACCATCCTGAAACACCCTAATGTATCAACTGCTGATGACAGTGTGGAAGAATTAAGAAAGTGGCTCTGGAAAATTGCTGAATCACCATCAGAGGCATTGCTGATGAGCTCAAAATTGTTGGATTTCAATGAAAGATGACGACACATAGATATCACTCAGGAATTGGTGAATGAAGTAGACAGTGATTCAGAAGTTTAAAAAAAAAAAGGTGACAAAATCTAGGCATACGGTTATGTCAAAACCGAGGCCCAATCATCCCAGTGGACACTGCCTCAAGAGCCAAAAAATATTTGACAAGTTCGAGCACGTGTGAAGGTTCTTCTCATTGTTTCCCTTGGTTACAGTGGAATAGGGCATCATGAGTTCTACATAGGGTCATATGGTCAATAAGGAATACTGCCTGCAAGTTATGTCCCACTTGTGTGAGGCAGTCTGAAGAAAACGACCAAAACTGTGGCAGAACCACTTGTGGAAATTCATTCATGGTAATGCTACCACATATGCCTCATTGTTTTTTTTTTTTTCCGCAGCCGTTATGTTGCCTCAGCCACTATATTCACTGGACACAGCCCCCCCTGTGACATCTTTCTATTCCCTGGACCGAAGAGTACCACTAAAGGATGCATTTTGCCAACATCAATGAGATAAAAACATAATCGCTGAAGGAGCTAAACACTGTGACAAAAATTGTTCTTTGAAGATTGGAAAATATACTGGCAGAAGTATATTATAACTGATGGGGATTACTTTGAAGGGGACAGAGTTGACGTTGATCAATAAATAAAGATTCCTTAAGAAAAACAAAAATTCCCGTTACTTTTTGATCATACGTTGTGTAGGTTGATTGTGGAGTAAGCAAAAGTCACATGCTACTGGAAATTACAATAGCAGTTGGAGAATTCTGAAATATATTCTGTCTGTGTGTGTGTGTGTGTGTGTGTGTGTGTGTGATTTGTACAGTTTATTTGAATGTCTCCTCTGTGACAGGTCCATAACAGGGCAAGCCCGGGATGCGACGATAGAGCTGCTGACGCGGAATGTCGACTACCGGGCACTGGACTGGGCGGAGAGGCTGGTGTCCATCAAGGGTCTGCAGCGGCTGCTCGAGGTGGCGTCTGAGGTGCCCGAGTGTAAGTACGAGTCGGCCATGGACATCACGCCCAACACCCGCACCGTCGTCTCCGTCTGCCTCGCCAAGTGAGTGCACCGCGAGTTCCGTGAGACAATTGTTTCGACAGAACGTATCTAGAATATCATTCTTTCGTAAATGTAACATACCATAAACTTACATGCTTGAATAATTATCTCTAATCAGTTTGAATTTATTATTATTTTTAACATTGCTTTAGTCATTTTTTGTAAGAAATTTTAATACTGCACAAATAAATTCTTACTTTTCTTGATAACCCCCCCGAATGGTTGTCTTCAGCTCAGCAATGGTTTTATGGTTATTGCTGTAGACAGCAGAGTGTGTAAGTAATAAATTGTGTCCTGAGCTGAACACGGAAAGGAGGAATAAAAACTATTATGTCCTGCTAGGTTCATTGGTATGTAAGTGTTGGCTTTGCCTGATTTTCTTGTTCCCAAATGGGATTTAGCATTATGGAGCATAATATACAGGGTGACAATTATTGAACTATATGATTAAAAATTTGAATTAGTTACAAACTATGGCGTGCACGTACTTTATTCAACATGTAAACTTCACTACAGACATTCGGATTTAGGTTATGACGTGTTATGTATGCCTGCCGTCATCGGCAGTGGTGTAGCGCAGACGAACAGCAACATTCTGTGTGACCTGCTGAAGTGTGAAAACGTGAATGCTGTTGATAACCCCCCCCCCCCCCCCCCCCCGAATGGTTGTCTTCAGCTCAGCAATGGTTTTATGGTTATTGCTGTAGGCTTTGTCTTTAATATACGACAAGGAGTCGCATCCCCAAAGTGCTCCTCCAGAACATCAAACACTCCCCTGCTTCAATTGGGTCGAATTCCGTCACGCACGAACTACAGTCAGTCGAAATTGGGGTCACTTTGAATAGTTGCTATGAAATCATTTTCCAAAACCTTCACGAGCCGTTCGGTAGTCATTGTGCCGTCAAGGAATATCACACCAATTATTACGTAACTGGACATTGCACACTGACGTGCACTCTCAGTCCCCCAAATGCGCCAATTTTGCTTATTGACAAACCCGTCCAAATGAAAGTAGGCTTCATCATGTGTGCACATCCCGTCGTGCCCCACGGCCGACGGTGCAGTTTGAACATCCTAACGCAAATTATTCAGAAATTATGGCGATTTTATTTCTCATATAGTTCAATAGTTGTCACCCTGTATGTTCCACACAAGAGGTGTACTACCTGAAGGGAACACAGTGACTGTGTTGTAAACAGAATTTTTTTAATTGAATGATTCATTCTCAGGCCATAGGAAAGGTACTGTGATCTGTTGGTAGTAAGTCACCATCAGATCTACTTCTACAAATACATCCAAATTCTGCAAACCACTGTGAAGTGTGTGGAAGAGGGTACATCCCATTGTACCAGTTACTAGGACTTTTTTTTCATTCCATATCAGATATGGAACATGGAAATAATGATTGTTTAAATATCTCTCTGCATGCAGTAATTTTTATAGTCTCATCCTCACAATCCCATTGTAAGCGATACATAGGGGACTGCATTTTATTCCTAGAGTCCTGATTTAAAGCCGGATTGTGAAACATTGTTAGTAGACTTTCTCATGATAGTTTATGTCTGTTTTCAAGAGACTACCAGTTCAATTTCTTTAGCATCTCTGAGGCACTCTCCTAATGGTCAGACGAACGTATGATCACTGTGCTCCCCTTCTCTGTGTACTTACAGTATCAGCTGTTAGTCCTGTTTGATATGGGTCCCACACTCTCAAGCAATATTCTAGAGTGGGACACACGAGTGATATGTAAGCAGTCTCCTTTGTAGACTGATTGCACTTCTCCAAATTCTACCAATAAGCCAAAGTCTACCCCTGCTTTATCCATGACTGAACCTATGTGATCGTTCCATTTCATATCTTTCATATCGCTACAGAGTGTTACACCTAGTTATTTGTATGAGTTGGCTGATTCCAGCAGTGACTCAGTGATCTTATGGTCATAGAATACTATGTTTTTTCATTTTGTGAAATGCACAGTTTTACATTTCTGAACATTTAAAGCAAGTTGCCAGTCTGTGCACCACTTTGAAATCTCGTCAAGATCTGACTGGATATTTATGCGGCTTCTTTCAGACAGTACTTCACGTGTATCTCAACAATATAAGGAAAAGATAGATTTTTACTTATGATAAAGATGACATGTTAAGTTGCAGTTGGGTTCAATTAAAAGACACTTACACATTAGCTTTCAGTTTTGACCAAAGCCTTCGTCAGGTGCCTCGGCTTCCGTTACAGCTGTACTGCTCACCAAATAGTGGTGCCTGTGCTGAGAGACAGCATTCTGGCCAACATGAAATACTTATAATCCAACATTTCAAAAACATTAGGTGAAAAAATTCGATTTTTGCATATCTTACAGTCTGATATCTTCACTCGTTTAAGGACTGAATTTCTTTTCATTATCCATCATACTTACTGCACTGCATCAAATTAAGTATGTTACATACTATAAGATGCACCTTAATTTTTAAGAATCTTTTTAAAAATAATGTTTTTACCATTTTTATTATTAGATTGCAAAGGCAGACTAAAAAAAATTCTTAGTTTATAAAACTGAACTGACCTTTAAAATCCCTGAAAATTGTCATATGAATGTTCTTCTTCTCTCTACTCCTCCTCTTGCTCCTTTTCATCATCATCTTTTCCTCCTCATTTATAAGATGGTCTGCAATGCCATTGAAAGCATTATGCTGCACTTCTTGAAACATTTAACAGTAATGTTTTCTCTCACGCTAGCACGCAACTACTTTTAACTTCTGAGACACTTGTTTAATTGTACGTCATTTTAAAGCTCCCTTCGGCACGAATTCGTGTTGTGTTCCATTCATCATCGATTTGTTCCATTCGTCTCTCACATACACTTTGAATGGTTTATTTATCAGAGCATTGAGAGGTTGCAATTATGAAGTCAGTCTCAGAATAACAGCAAGCTCTGTATTTCCCCTGTCTCAGTTTATCTTTCACAGAATTCTTCAAGTGACTACAAAACTGATATAGCTCAAGAAGAGAACATTTCTTCAATACATCACCTTTCCTTCTCTCCCACACTCTGTTAATCCATTATCTCATATCAGTCTTGTCCACCGAACCCTTATCTTGTACATGAACAACAGCAGCAGGCAGTATTTCAGAAGGTTTTGTCATTGTTTTGTGCTTGGAAATAACCTTTGGATTAAGCTTAGTACAACGAGCACAACGTGAAAGGACAACAGTGTAGTGCACTCTTTCATGTCCACTTGTCTTTATAGTTACAGTTTTAGCACCTTTCGTCGCAATAGTTCCTTCACTCGGCACAACAAATGTCTGAGGAGTCCCGTCCGTATTCGCTACTCGACATAGTTCCACATTGGTTTTCAATGTTCCATAACAAAGTGGCATTTCCGAGAC
Source organism: Schistocerca americana (assembly GCF_021461395.2). NCBI lineage: Eukaryota > Metazoa > Arthropoda > Insecta > Orthoptera > Acrididae > Schistocerca > Schistocerca americana. The sequence continues at coordinate 192,415,884 of NC_060128.1, forward strand.
ATTTTGGTTTCGGTTGGCATGCTACGTCCACGATGCTTCATAAACTTGTAGCACTGACCAACTCTGCCCTTAAAATCTGTTAAGTTCAACTGTAGTGAAAGCTTACAAGTGTGTATTTGAATCATTTTTGTATTAATTCCATTACCATTTTGACAGTGTATTGAAATCCGTTTCAGTATGTCATCTTCTATTTTTGGCCACTTTGCATTCAGTCCTCTATTTGCACATTTAGTCTTTCTCATTTTTTTCAGTTCTTCTTTACCAGCCTGCCAATTGCAAATGATTGTTTCCGTCAGTGTAGGGCCGAAATGCTGCTCAGCTGCTCTGTTTGCATGTTCTTCTGCATATGCCATTACTTTCAGTTTATAGCCTGCATCATACGAATACCTTTTCTTTTTTCCATTACAAAAGTAGCTATTAACAAAAATATTGTTTTGTTACTGATAATGGAAATCACTTTCAGTTCGAGTTCACTGGCACCATAGATTGCAATGATGCAACACAGTCTAGACAGTGTTTGGGATTTGTGATGGCGGGGTAGGAGGGAGACAGTGTTATCGAGCTTGTGAATCCCCGCAACTCACGTTCGTCGCATTGGTGCACTGTTGCTGCCAGTTGAATCCGATTCGAATATATAGCCATTTTTAAGACTCGTGGGTATTTTAACTCAAACACCGGACATTTTTATATTAATTTTGAGTATAAGACTCACTCGAGTTTTGGAGGCAATTTTTCGAAGAAAAAAGTGCATCTTATAGCCCGTAAAATGCAGTTGAAATTTTGAAGAGTTTACAGTGGTGGAAACAGATTCTGCATTAAGATCTCTCATTTCGTTCTCGAGTGACTGGGTTCCATATTAGAAGCACAGTAGCGTGAGATGCACCCGTTCGTGTCCTCGTGCACTGTGAATTGTGGTCGTAACAATTGTCATATGTAGAGATATTAAAAAGAGGTTTCTCGCAAATGATAACACGCAATGAGACACGTATGTTGTATGATAATTGTAACATTTCTGTAGTAAGTACTAAGTGCTGTGTGAGGTGGTGTAAAGAGTGATACCATCAGGCAGTGGATAACTCGAAACGAGTGCTTCGGAGTAACGAATCGTGCTGTACCTCGTGAAATTCTGTTGAAGGATGTGGGTTTGGCAAATGTCTGTCCTCGCGTGTATTGCCGACAGTGGAGGATCGAGGAGGTGGTACAATGGAATTGAAGTGTTTTTTGTGGTTAGGATGTGGAACCGTGTTGCACTTTAGAAAACTTTTGATGCGGTAGGATACGAACACCTTTTGCACAATTGTGTACTGTGTACAGTAGAGCAAAAGTTTGGAGATGATGACTGTGTGAATCAGCACAGCAGTGCAGCCCGTCATAAAGCAGCATCTGTGAGACAGTGATCTGAGGACAGTAACACTCCTGAAGTGGACTGGCCTTTCCAGAGACCCAACCAGAGCCAAAAGGAACACATTCGAGACGAATTAGAATTTTGACTTCGCTCCAGACTCTAGTGTCCGACATTATTACCTTTCCTGCTTTTGGCTCTTGAGGAAGAATGGCCTGCACTCCTCCAAAGACATTCAGACACCTCACTGAAAGTGTCCCCAGTAAAGTTCAAGTCCTCATAAAAGCGAAAGGTGGACAGCCCACATCCCTCATTAATATCCATTAACAAGTGTCCAGATACTTTACTACATCTACGAGGGATTTTCGGTAAGTAATGCGACACACCTTTCTTCTGAGAGCAGGTCCGTTTTATTCCAGATTCCATTAAAGCCTATTATTCCCACTCATTGGGCTACAAAACCCTATTTTCTCAACACACTCTCTGTTCAGTGTGACTTCCTTACTAGGAGGGCCCATATACCCACACGGTACCGCTCTACTGGTCGATGTCAGGACCGACACCTTGTTGCATCGGTAACCTCCCCATCATATGTGTGTTGCTTCCCGTGAAGGGCATCCTTCACTGGCCCAAACAGATGGAAATAGGAAGGTGTGAGATGTGGGCTGGGAGTGGACGAAAAAGAACAGTCCAGTAAAGTTTTGTGAGCACAGACTCGTGTGAGGCCTTGCATTGTCACAGAGAAGGAGAAGTTGATTAGCATTTTTGTGGCGACAACACACCAAAGTAGGTTCTTCAGTTCCTCGAGGTTGGTCGAGCGCAGCTGGCCGACGTACGGAAGATCGGACAGGTCTGCACAACCTCTGCGCAGTGATGGCAGATGCCTCACCCGACGACTCGCCATGCTTTTGTTCACTGCTAGGTCTCTCTAGACATCTGTGAGCACCAGTCAATATCTACAGTGCTCTAATTTCCACTGAAAAAAACTCGGAGACATTTTGAAGGCTACAAATAGTCCCACCACCCATCAGAACTTAATCAAACTACCGTATTTACTCGAATCTAAGCCGCATTCGAATCTAAGCCGCACCTGAAAAACGAGACTCTAAATTGAGAAAAAAAATTTTCCCGAATCTAAGCCGCACCAGAAATTTGAGACTCGAAATTCGAGATGAGAGAAAAGTTTTAGGGCGCACCTCCAAATCGAAACAAAGTTGGACCATTATAATATGAGACATAATTTAGGTCGAATGAATGACGATACAACTACAGTAGTTTGGTTCGAGTCGTAAGCTTAGCAGTTAAGCTTTACCAGGTAGCCATTGCTATGCGTCAGGCGCTCCGTCTGTATTTATACGGGTACCCTTCCTTTTTCACGTGCTTCGTCTGGTTTGAATTGATTGCTTATTTTTCTTTGATCTGATAAGTGCCGTTCTCTTTGATATAGGTGTTTATGTCACTCTAATCTGAAAATGCATTACTGCATTGTGAAGAGAGAGAGAGGTGGGGGGCGGGGGGAGGAATCGTCTTATTAGCGAAACAATGGCAAGAGACTGCTATTTGTTGTTACAAACACTGTTGCTTTCTTAGATAATGATCAACAAGAACCAAATAATAGACTGCGTATGATAGATGATGTTCTGAACAAGAGTTTAGCGAAAAATTTTCTCCGTTTGAAAATCTTTGCAGATGCCTCTTTTAGTACATTACATTCTGCACCGAAATTAGAGTCATCTTAGATTTAAAAATCTAGTCAATTGCTGTGCTTCATTTCTGACTATATCACTATTAGGCATAAGAATAATACGAATATAATCATGACATGATATGTGTATTCTTCCACGTTTGCTGTTGTCTCCCTCTAGTTTCGTAGTTTATTAGGCAGACAGGATTTAAATGAGATAGCTGCAAACACGAAAGAATACATGACAAAATGTTTATATTCGTATTATTCTTATGGTGAAGAGAATACTGCATGTTATTCACAATTCATAAAAGTTCCTGTTAGCAACCATCTCTTCTCACAGGTAGGAAAAAATTCAGAACGTAGGGTTTCCCATATTGACAAACATCCCAAACAGTCTTGCCAGTCAGATTTTCGTAGTACACCGAAATGCTGCTACATTTGAAGATGAACAATACGAAATTTATATTTCCTTCATTGGATAATGTATGAAAATGTAGTGTGGTCGAAACTCGGGGCAGAGAAAAAGCTCGTCTTCCACTTTTTTTTTTTTTTTTTTTTTTTTTTTTTTTTTTTTTTTTTTTTTTTTTTTTTTTTTTTTTTTACTGACACAGAGGTTTTGGCGCCAGTATTTGTCTTTGTGCCTGCAAAGCATGCCTGTGTAGCGTTACATATATTCGACCGCAGAAGTTAGTTGTGGCAGCACCTACCAACATTTTTCAGAACTTCTGCTTACTCTGCACTCGATTCTAAACCACAGGCGGTTTTTTGGATTACAAAAACAGGAAAAAAGTGTGGCTTCGATTTGAGTAAATACGGTATAGAGGCTGAAGCAGGAATATTCTACAATGTTCCACAACAAATTCTGAGAGGGTTCCCTGTACTGCTATTATTCGCTCCCATTCCTGTTCCACTCATAAATAGAGCAAGGAAAAAATGGCTGTCTGTATGCTTCTGTTAGAACCCGAATTTCTTGTGTCTTTTGTGGCCCTTATGCAAATGGATGTTGCCGGCAGTAGAATGGTTCTGCATCAGCTTAAATATCACTTCTCTAAGTTTTCTCAGTACTTTTCTTTAAGAAGAATGTCACTTTCCCTGCAGGGATTTCCATTCGATTTCCTGAAGCATTGCCATACCAGTTGTGTGTGTTCGAAATTACCTATAACGAATCTAGTAATCTGCCTCTGAATTGCTCGAATATCTTCCTTTAGTCTGACCTGGTACAGATCCCAAACACTCGAATTGCTCGAATGTCTTCCTTTAGTCTGACCTGGTACAGATCCCAAACACTTGAGCAGTACTCGAGAGTAGGTCACACTAGCATCCAAGCTAGGGCACCTCTGATCAGACAGTGTATGTACGATCAGACATAATACATTGTCAAATCTTACATGGTGTCAAAACAATCCATGTAAGATATGACAACATATTTTCTCCAATCATATGTGTAGCTGAGTAGCTTTTAATTATTTTGCGATGTGGTGTTCTACATCGTTTCCTCACACCCTCAGATCCTTAGAACATTTTTTATTTTTAAATTATCATGTGACAGTCTCTGTGTTTCGAAAGATTCTTTGAGAGTGGCCATATGATAGAAACTGTCCAATAGCAAAAAGTAAAATGTAATATAAAATACAGTGTAACTGTTGTATTGAAGCTAGGATTAATTTTATAACAATTAGTTTGACCGTGTACCTCACACATCAGTGTTCCAAGTAAAATGTAATATAAAATACAGTGTAACTGTTGTATTGAAGCTAGGATTAATTTTATAACAATTAGTTTGACCGTGTACTTCACACGTCAGTGTTCCAGACTTTGACACTATAGCTCCTCCTTTAACTCCAAGAAATATGTTACGTCAATTACTCTACTTTTAGGAATAATTTACACGCTATTTGTGACTTAACTTGCGACATATTTTTGTTCACTTTGAATAAGTGGGCATCACATACTAATCGAACGTGTTAATACTAATATACATGAGATCGGTATTTAACTCAAAACCTTATCTCAGTTCCGAGACAATATAAGAGTCATTATAAGGATACTTAAGGAAATCTGAGCATCTCCAGCACGGGATGATCATCCACAGAGTACTAGCTTCCACAGCCGATCAGGTGTTACCTCTCACTCCATTACCACGATTGCTGGCCCGTGCTGAAGATTAGCATCATTTGTGAGACCTGAGTTTCTCCTGGCGTATACAACTTTCAAATAACTTCCGGTAATTCAGCCAAGTAACACTTTCAGCGACCGCCGATATTTCGGCGGGAGAACACCCCGCCATTTTCAAGGCAAACTGCAACGGACAGGCGGCGTACATGCAGATTTAATACCTCAGAAGCAGGAAAGATAACACACACACACACACACACACACACACACACACACTGAACACTAGTGCCACCAAAGATGACCAAAGTCAGAGCTATCGATAGTGAGACTATGAGTTCGCAGGTGAGGCAGCATTGACTCTGTTCCTCTGTTTTTTGACAAGGGAGAGAGCCGGATTCCAAACAGAGTTTAAACAGAAACCTCCATCCCTGTTAACAAGGTTGCTCGCTAATTTAATCTCAACTGCCTCCCTAATGACACTGTCCCAATAGCTGGACGTGCATGCCAATATCTCGGTGTTATTATATAACATGGGGTGACCAGTATCCAAGCAATGTTCAGCAATAGCAGATCTATTTGGCTGCTGTAATCGTGTGTGCCATTTATGCTCAGTACATCTGTCCTCCACGGTTCTGATAGTTTGACCAATATATGCCATGCCGCAGCTACAAGGAATACGATATACACCCGCCTTACGCAGTCCAAGATCATCCTTAACGGAACTCAAAAGTGCTCTAATTTTAGATGGAGGTCAGAAAACACATTTCACATCGTATTTCCGTAAAATACGACCGATTTTATTGGACGTGTTTCCTACATAAGGCAAAAAGGCAGTAGACTTAGGTGTTGACTCAGAATTATCATCAATCACCCGATGTACAGTTGGTCGATAGCGCAACGCACGTTCAATCTGTCTATCACTAAAACCATTTTGACGAAATGTAACTTCAAGATGGGACAGCTCAGCTGGCAAAGTCTCAGCGTCAGAAACGACATGTGCCCTGTGTACCAAGGTATGAAGTACCCCTTCACGCTGAGCCGAATGGTGACAACTATTAGCTTGTAAGTACAAGTCAGTGTGAGTACGTTTCCTGTAGACTGCATGTCCCAATGATCCATCATCCTTCCTCCTAACCAACACGTCGAGAAAGGGAAGGCAACCATCCTCTTCCACCTCCATCGTAAAACGAATGTTCGGGTGGATCGAGTTCAGATGTTCTAGAAAGACATTCAAATTCTCCCTACCGTGAGGCCAAACTACGAAGGTATCATCAACGTATCTAAAGAAACAGGCGGGTTTTAAAGGCGCCGACTCCAATGCACATTCCTCGAAGTCTTCCATAAATAAATTTGCGATCACAGGAGACAACGGACTACCCATCGCAACTCCATCTGTCTGCTCGTAATACTGGTCATTAAATAAAAAGTAAGTGGATGTCAACACATGCCTAAAGAGATTAGTTAAATCAGCACCAAACCTGGCTTCAATTAACCGCAACAAATCAGACAGAGGAACACTAGTGAAGAGAGAGACCACATCGAAACTCACTAAAATATTAGAGTCATTCAGCCTCAGTCCCTCCAAACGACGTAAAGAATCAGCTGAGTTCCTGATATGATGTTCACACCATCCTACTTGTGGACTCAACAGAGAAGCATATGTTGACATCCACTTACTTTTTATTTAATGACCAGTATTACGAGCAGACAGATGGAGTTGCGATGGGTAGTCCGTTGTCTCCTGTGATCGCAAATTTATTTATGGAAGACTTCGAGGAATGTGCATTGGAGTCGGCGCCTTTAAAACCCGCCTGTTTCTTTAGATACGTTGATGATACCTTCGTAGTTTGGCCTCACGGTAGGGAGAATTTGAATGTCTTTCTAGAACATTTGAACTCGATCCACCCGAACATTCGTTTTACGATGGAGGTGGAAGAGGATGGTTGCCTTCCCTTTCTCGACGTGTTGGTTAGGAGGAAGGATGATGGATCATTGGGACATGCAGTCTACAGGAAACGTACTCACACCGACTTGTACTTACAAGCTAATAGTTGTCACCATTCGGCTCAGCGTGAAGGAGTACTTCGTTCCTTGGTACACAGGGCACATGTCGTTTCTGACACTGAGACTTTGCCAGCTGAGCTGTCCCATCTTGAAGTTACATTTCGTCAAAATGGTTTTAGTGATAGACAGATTGAACGTGCGTTGCGCTATCGACCAACTGTACATCGGGTGATTGATGATAATTCTGAGTAAACACCTTAGTCTACTGCCTTTTTGCCTTACGTAGGAAACACGTTCAATAAGATTGGTCGTATTTTATGGAAATACGATGTGAAATGTGTTTTCCGACCTCCATCTAAAATTAGAGCACTTTTGAGTTCCGTTAAGGATGATCTTGGACTGTGTAAGGCGGGTGTATATCGTATTCCTTGTAGCTGCGGCATGGCATATATTGGTCAAACTATCAGGACCGTGGAGGACAGATGTACTGAGCATAAACAGCACACATGATTACAGCAGCCAAATAGATCTGCTATTGCCGAACATTGCTTGGATACTGGTCACCCCATGTTATATAATAACACCGAGATATTGGCATGCACGTCCAGCTACTGGGACAGTGTCATTAGGGAGGCAGTTGAGATTAAATTAGCGAGCAACCTTGTTAACAGGGATGGAGGTTTCTGTTTAAACTCTGTTTGGAATCCGGCTCTCTCCCTTGTCAAAAAACAGAGGAACAGAGTCAATGCTGCCTCACCTGCGAACTCATAGTCTCACTATCGATAGCTCTGACTTTGGTCATCTTTGGTGGCACTAGTGTTCAGTGTGTGTGTGTGTGTGTGTGTGTGTGTGTGTGTGTGTGTGTGTTATCTTTCCTGCTTCTGTTGGAGAACCGAGGTATTAAATTTGCATGTACGCCGCCTGTCCGTTGCAGTTTGCCTTGAAAATGGCGGGGTGTTCTCCCGCCGAAATATCGGCGGTCGCTGCAAGTGTTACCTGGCTGAATTCCCGGAAGTTATTTGAAAATTAGCATCATTTGTCAGTACGACTCTCCACTTGCACAATAAAAATAAACTGAAGCACAATATCTGCATATTTATAGTAGATATATTATTTTATGTACAAAGAACTTTTGTTGCAAGTCTCATAAGAATATGTAGATATACAAATCACTGCTCTGGAATAGTATGTGTCATTACGAGTCTCTGCAAAACAGTGCCATCCTTTGAAGAATCGATGAATAGGTATGAAATGGCGCAGTTGTGACTAAAGCAAATAGCAAGTATCGGTTCATTGGTAGTGTGCAGGAAAATCACTGTTAGTGTACAAAAGCCATTGTTTAAAAGGCATTTTTGCAACACCTACCAAAATAGTTCTCTAGTGTATGGGATCTGGAAAAGTGAGATAAATGGGGGAGGCTGACTCTACCCAAAGGAGACCAGAGTGAACAGTTGCGTGCTCGTTTGACTGGCAAGCAAGTCTTACAGAAACATTGAAAAATATTATGTGGCATACGCTCAAAGAATGGCAATGTATATCTGAAAAAGAAAACTGTGTCAGAAAATGTTGAGAACCTGTGTGAATTGCTGAAATTCTTCAGCTTTGTATGAGGTGTAATCAAAAAGTAATGGGAATTTCTTTTTTTCTTTATTTTTTTCCTCAAAGAACCTTTATTTATTCATCATCGTCAGCTTTGTCTCCTTCAAAGTAATTCACCTCAGATATAATACACATGTGCCAGTGCTTTTTCCAGTTTTGGAAGCGCTTATGACGCTTGCTTTGTGAGCTCATTCAGCAATTTTTATCTTGTCAGTGGTCGCAAAATAATGTCTTTTTATGGTTCTCTCTAGCTTCAGGAATAAAACCATGTTCAGTGAATATAATGGCTGAGGCAACATAACAGTTGTGGTTTTCATGAAAAAATCATGAACAAGCACTGAGGTGTGAGTGGGAGCATTATCGTGATGCAATTTCCACAAGTGGTTTATCACTATTCTGATCTTTTCCCCCCCCCCTCCCCCCCCCAATAGATTGCTTCTCACAAACAGTGCATAACTTCCAGGTAGTACTCCTTATCGCCAGTGCAACTGTAAGGCAGGGACTCGTGATGTGCTACGCCATTTTAATCGAAGAAAACAGTGAGGAGAACCTGCACATGTGACTGAACTTTTCGAATTTTTTTTTCTTGGCTCTTCAGGCACTTTCTATTGCAACAACTGGGCTTCAGTTTCAAAGATGTAGGTGTTTCATTGCCTGTTATAACTTTTTGTTTAGAATTTCTGGATCATTGTCGGCTTCATTCAGCAATTCGTGAGCGATGCCTACACAATGTCATTTTGGGCAAAATTAACAATTTTGGAACAAACCTTGCTGTTCCTCATTTCGTGCTCAAAAAAAAAAAAAAAAAAAAAAAAAAAAAAAACTGCTTGGCATGAAACGAAGGATAAGGTGACATCCCAAGCAACCTCTCTAATGGTGATTTGGATATTTTTGCAGAACCATTTTCTTCTCTTACTACATATTGTCGTCAATAATTGATGTGCTAGGGCGTCCAGGGGAGCTGTCGTCTTCAGCATCTTCTTGGCGCTCTTTGAAACATTTATATCACTTGTAAACTCTTGTCTTGCCCATAGGAGATTCACCAAAAGCCACAGGCAACATTTTCTATATGGTGTTGCACTTTATTCCATTTCACACGCAAAATTTAGTGCACATTATTTGATCCATCTTTTTCGAAATTAAAGCTTTGCTGAGCACTCAAAAACACAAATAACTTAAATATTCAATACAAGTTAATCTAAATATTCAAATCAGCTGAAAATGGAGACATACGTCTGGAACATGTGCACCAACAAGATATTTTTTTTTTTTTTTTTAAACTGAATGTATAAAGCCTGCAAAGTTAAAAAAAGCCCCATTACTTTTTGATCACACTTCATATTTATTGATACTTTAAGAACCAAGATTATAAACATGAAGCAATGTGGTGGATAAGGCATTCGACTGGCAGGGTTTAAATCCCTGTTGACAATCTTAATTCAGATTTTCTCTCAATTCCCTAAACTGATTAACAGAAGTACTGTGATGGCTGTTCTTATTTTCTGAGCTGTTCTTATTTTCTGAGTTTGAGTGTCATTTCTTAATGACTTCTTCATCAGTGGTATGTAAAATCTGATCTCTCTTCCTTCCTGCTTGGAGATAAAATTGCCATAACAACAGCTTGTGCAGAGGCATACACACAGTCATTCTTTCTTCACTCCATTTGTGGCCGAAATGAGAAACATCAATATTTGGTAGCGAAAGATGACATACAGACACCACTGTAAGAGAAATTGAGTTTTCAACAAACCACAGTTCACAATAGATGCTTACACATTTTGAATCTGTTTTGAGGCATCACACTAGTAATTTTAAGAGAAAAAGAAAACAATATATAGGAACTACATACTTTTTCTGAAGGCGTACATAGTGGAAATTTTTCCCTACCTAGGGGAGTAATGCAGCTCCTGCCATTACAGTCGTATCACATGTTTGTTGTTCAGATTTCTGTACATATTTTCTAGATATCTTGATGCCCTAATGTCTGAAAAAGTACCAAGTAACTACAGCAGACCATATTCCATGAGTTTCTTTTAGTTAAGTAAATTAATTAATTCAAAATGTAGTTTTCCCTGTAAAAGGGTTTACAAGTCAATCAGATCCTTAGTACTATGTGTGCTATGCGGAAATAACTATTCCTTATTGGTGTAAACACGTCTGCCACTTTTCCCGATGAGAAGTGAGCCTATTTTCTCAATTGGATGCCATGTTGGCATTAGTGGTTCACAGCTGAAACTACCAAAATAAAATAAAGAACAAGGAACTACTTAGGCCAAAATACATTGTTTAAACATCAATATTGTAAAAAAAAATATTACCCTACATATAAAGTGAGGCAACGAGAATAATGTAAATGGCTTACCTTACCTCAGACAATTGAAAAATCAGAAAAGTTTTTACTGAATAACAATGGAAGAGATTCCTCTGTCATACTCACAGACAACAATGGTGATTATATTAGAACTAGTGTACCACTTTTTGGCAGGCAGAAGCACCATTCAGTGGAAAAAAAAATTGCTGCCCTGGACCCTTTATGACGTGTCCCTATACAGTACTCTCTGCCACACACTTTATAGTTATTCCCCAGTCTAGATGAAGATTTGCTTATGACTCATTTAAAACACCATAATAGTTTACATGTTGAATTTCAATTTATAAAATTTGACAAACTGTGCAATTATACTGAGAATGGAAATATTGTACTATGTTTGTATTTTATGTTATTTCATGCCTTTGCCACGATATTTTGTTGTTTTGCTATTCTTATCTTCATCATCTTCCTTTTCGTTGTTTTTCATTGTGTTATTCAATATTATTGTTGTTGTTGTTGTTGTTAATTGCTATCTTCATTATATTTGCAGAATCTATGAGAATATGTACTATGACCAGGCCAAGGAGCGATTTTTAAATAATGTTGATGACTATATAAAGGACAAACTACTAACCCCAGACACAGAATCAAAGGTGAGTACACAAATATTACAGTTAAATATGCTATGATAGAAGGGAAAAAAGAATATTTCAGCATGTTTAGATTAGATTAATTATACTTTTGTTCCGCAGATTCATAGTGACGAAATTCTCGAGGATGTAGAACAGTCATAAAACGGTAATACATAATACATATTCAAACAGGAAAAAAAGCTGTGTTAACATCCCTTCCACAGATCCTATTTGGACTGGTCTTCATGGACATGGAATAACTCAAAAAAATTTTAAACATCTTTCATTTAAGAGGTAATAACAAACTTGTCACAAAACATGTAAATGCACACTGCACCACACCAAGTAAGACAATTTTTAAACTATTGTAGCCACTCACTATAGAACAGAAAATCATTTTGGAACTCTTATGTAGATTAATGACATTAGTGCATGAAGATGTGCAGATGTTATTTGATATTGTTAATGATATATACATTAGTGTGTTAAGTTATATATAAAATCAAAGATGAGGTGACTTACCGAACGAAAGCGCTGGCAGGTCGATAGACACACAAACAAACACAAACATACACACAAAATTCAAGCTTTCGCAACAAACTGTTGCCTCATCAGGAAAGAGGGAAGGAGAGGGGAAGACGAAAGGAAGTGGGTTTTAAGGGAGAGGGTAAGGAGTCATTCCAATCCCGGGAGCGGAAAGACTTACCTTAGGGGGAAAAAAGGACAGGTATACACTCGCACACACGCACATATCCATCCACACATACAGACACAAGCAGACATATTTGGTCTTTAAATATGTGTTCTATTTCGGAAACCATTCGGAATTGAGCATGTGTCCATAGGAAGGTTTTTGCTCAGAATCACCCCTCAAGCAATGTACCTTTCTCCTGACTCACCCTGTATACTAAGAAGCAGTAGTTAGTATGAAAGTGTGGCTCCATGCCACAAAGAGTTAGTTCTGCGGGAAGCTCGTGTCTCCCACATTTTTTTTGTTCTGCTTCATTGTGCAACCTGGCTCCAGAGACAGCAGCTTAAAGGGATACAGCACTGTAGATATCTCAGCAGTGTCTGCAATCAGTTTGTGACAACCCGAAAGAAAATTTTTATGGAAGCCGATAATACTATAGTTAGATTAAAATTACTGTTGTTAATGTGTGACATGGAGCAATGTCGGAAGTGGCCACTACAGGGTTTGATAAAAATGGGAGATGCTGTACCAATGATTGAACTGTAGCATACAACAAGCTTTATACCCCTAAAATTAAATGCAATCAACAGTCTGCACCAGAACTAATCACGATTGCTTTGTTCGTGACACTTAAGACTAACATCTATGAGCAAACTCAAAACAAAAAAATTCAGTTTCAGCAGTAAAAGCAAACTGTCATCTCTCACTGTCATTGGTTACTACAAACTATCACTACACTAGCAACTTGAGCTGCTGTGTTATCACACGATGAGCGGTCCCAGTTGGCACTCGGTTGCAGATTATAGGCGACACAGGCAGATTCCAAACAGAAAAAGAATGAGAGGAAGAAAAATAAGGGTAAATAAAAAAGTCAGTCTGATGATGAAAATGATGTGGAAAAGTATTAGAAATAAAAAATTACATTTAAATCAATTAATTGAATAAAAATAATGATCAAAGTCTTCAATTAGATGTAGAAATAAAGAGAAAAATTTGCTGCGTTTAACAAGATTCGAACCTACGACCTTCCACACCATTACTGTGTTCCACCATTGAAGGCTGTTACATTGATGACTATGTTCACCCAATCCCAATGATTAATTGCAGCTTTCAAAACTCTGGCTTCACGCAATGTCATGTGAAGCTTATCTAATGTAAGCTGATCTCTGAGATTGTAACAACTGTATATGTGATACTGAATCACATCTTGTGCAAAAGGATCCAGTAGCGTTAGGTTAGTGCTGCGTATGTGAAACATGTATTTTAGAAATAAAACCAGACAAGCATTTTTAAGTGAACTGACTAAATGTTGTGGCAGTTTGGCAACAGCGAACGGTTTGGGCGTGACACTGAGCGGTCTGATTTGAGGAAACCAGCTGCAACAAGTGAAATGTCAAGTATCAAGTAATTTTAATTGGACTATCATGTAAAAATGCTGTGATTATGATCGAGGAATAAAGTTGTGGCCCCTGCACTGTGCTGCTCGCTCTCAGGTATGCGGTTGCCGCTGCTGACCCGCAACGTGGATGGGGAGATTCAGAAAGCGGCCACACTAGTTCATTGTGAAATGTAGGACAGGTTAAAATTTGAGAAACATGTGTGCCAAAGGTGAAGAAGGTGACAATAATTACGTCGTGCTTTTCGAGACTATCCCGGCGTAGTAGCTGCTCGAGCATCTGTTACATCAGATGGTGCTGTGTAAACTGTACAGTATTTCCGTGAGTCAGCTGCTCGACCCCTTCACACCTCGTACAGCTGTCGTGGCTTGCCGACGGTGCGCCAGCTCACTAGAGGAGGGCAGTGCTGAGGGCTAGTTCTACGTCACCGTCGTATGAGGTGTCACCGTCCGGAGGCCACTGCCAAAGAAATGACGCACAGCCTCCACTTACGTGGTGCACGAAAGTGCAGCTGCTGGCCACAGACCCAGCGTACACACGCAGGTGATCCGTCGGTGCTCGTCTCGACTGTCGTAAATCACATTCTGCATCTCTGTTTACTTGTCTCGTTCGTCTGTCTGCTGCTGACGACGCTTTAGTGCCGCCAGTGCTGGTCCCCTTGCTTTGCCGAGTTGAAATCCCGTGCCTCTATTAAATAAGCTGTTAGTCGTATGTATTTTGACTTATTCTTTAATGAAAGAGTCCCAATATACGGAGACAGATGAGAGGATCTCGGTCTCTCCTAGTCGACGCCGTGTCCCGGACCGAGACGGCATTTGGCAGTGACAGATTTTTCTGGCTGCCTGAATCTGGTGTGACGCCTGTGTTCGTTGCATCCGTCTGCAACAGTGTGACACGTCTGGCCGGTAGAACAATTTCCACACTTGGGTGGGATTTTATACGTTCCTGATTTAGACCTAGGCCATCTTTAACAGAACCCAGTGTAATTATATTGTCAACTGGATAGTTAACAGTGTGCTTTTTAATACATTGTGAAATGAATGTGGTTAAAAGTTCACACTGCTATATTGAAGTTACTTTTAGATCTGACTTATTCACAGTGGAACTTGCTCATTGACACACACGCACACACACACACACACATACACACACACACACACACACACACACACACACACACACACACACATGAAAAAAACACTGTTTAAATTTTAAAATATTGTAATGATATTTTCTTTCTAGCTCAAATAACAGAGAAGTGAGGAAGAAAGGTTGTTCTCAGGGATTGTAGCAAATGCTGGATCGTGGATTCTGAGTGACTTCCACAATTCTCCCCACATGCCAGTGCATCGAGGCTGTGTCTTGCCCATAATGCTCCTCAGTCAAAAGGTTGCTTTGAATGTGATACTGTCCTGTCAGAAGTGGGAAGCCGTCACTTTCCTCCGATCTGTGAACAGACTTAAGCAGCCACTTAGCAGTTAAATGCAGACTCCTACAGCGGTGCAATTCGTCATTTTTCACATACAAGTATCATTTCTGGAGGTGAAAGATGGGGAGAGTGAGTGGGAAAAATCCTAGAACCACTCGAGGATCGATCCCCGGTCCTCTGGAAATGTAATCTAGTATTTACCCACTGACAAGGAAACGTTACCAATTAGACCTCTTATTTTAAGAAGGAAAAAGTACACTCAAGCTATTAGCCCCAGGAACTGACACTCCATAAAAATTAGGAACGAGTGCATCATTAAAGAAGTTACACAGCACTATTCAGTTATAATTGTTGTCGTGTGCATTATTTTCTTCAAATTTTAAAGTTGACGCTGTTAAAGTGAAGTACATTTGCAGGATTCGCGCTGCTGCTCGGCACGATCGGATTGTAAATCGAAAGTGATTAACTTCATTTCGTAACAATTCTTAAGTTGGTTAGGCTTCTTCAGTTTGATTTAAACAGGGTGGCAATTCTTCTGGAATATCTGGAAATATCGGGAAAATTGAGGGAAATCTCTGGGAATTCCAGGAGTTTCATAAAATCTCAGGGAATTCTGTGTTTTTAACCTAACACTGAAATTGGATTTTATTGAGTTTTATAAACTACAAATGTGAAAATACCTGATATTTCAAGCTGTGTTAACTATGTGAACATTGTTTCACATAAATTAGTCGTATCTAAAAACTGCAGTTAAACTAGTGCTTATGGCTGGTATATAGCTCAGCTGAGAGAAAAAAAAAGTTGTTACTGTTGTATGCTGCCTCTCCCACCACCCTCTGGTCACCAGTAATTTCTGTTAATTTAACGGGAGCTCCTTGACACCATCTTCCTCCTGACACCTGGAATTCTTGGGGAGGTTTTTTTTCCAAGTTTGAGTATCCACTCTGCTAGAAGTAAACTGCTGCAAAGTGCCAGTTCGAGAATATTGTTAAAACAGTATTGAATGTTTATATGTGTGACATTAACATATTACATACTAATATTGCTCACCTCTTTTTCACGTGGAATAACATACTGAAACAGGATTGCAGAACACATTCGGTAAATGTAATACCCTCCCCCTCTTCCTCCCTCACCACTGACGTTCCATATTACACGGTTATCACTCCGCTGTACAGTACTTTGAACTCGGGCATTAACCAGCTGCTGCGGGGTGAGTGAGTGACAGGTGACTGGTGCACGTCAATGTTTAAAGGCTGTGTACTATCAGAACTGAGGCCCAGATTTTCACGTGGGGTCGATTTCCGGAACCGGTATCTTGCGAGTGTGCTTTTTTCTCTGTGAAATGCGAAGTCAGATTGACGATGTTCCTCGTGAGCCACTGAGCCAAATGTTTTAATGTTTTTGTATACTTCGCTTAAAATAATGTAGTTACTGACAGTCGAGTGATACGGGTCGCATATAGCCTCCGTTACCTGACCCTGTTCGTGTGATTTTGTGTTCCCTGTTGTGCTACTTTCAGTACGAAAGAACATAGGGATACTACAGATCGTCTAGCAAAACGACCTTCTCCAGATCTCGGATGTAAATAAGGAGACTGTTTTGTGACAATTTTACATTATTCGGCCAAAACGTTACGACTGCTGCCCACCGTGAGACGGAATGCTGCCTGGTGACAGTGCGGGTGTGTGATGTGGTGAGCAAAATATATAAGCAGAGAATAAAAGAAGGGGGAATTGTTCTAGTGATGATACAAGGAAATCCACACCTCGTCACAGAATGTGGAGGTCAGAAGCTTCCTGGCTCTGTAAAATGGGAAAAGTGGCACTCTGTGGCCGATCTGATGACAGAGAACAGTGCTGGTGTAGACACGGGTGCTCAGGACCTCACCATCCGGAGCACATTGTGAAACTCGTGGCTTGCAGTGGACGACCCCTACGTGTTCCCTTCTCGAACTGATGACGTCACCAGTTACGATTGGAGTGGGTGTGGGATTGTCAAAATCAGATTTTGGATCGGTGGAAGTCTCTTGTATGGTCAAGGGAATCACGTTTCTTATTATGCCGAGTCATTGACTGTGTACAGATGTGCTGTTATGCAGGCGAATGACTGCTCGAAATATACAGCGAACTACAGATGCGGGCCGGTGGTGGCAGTATTATGCCACGGGGTGACACTGACTTGGGCTTCCGTGGGACTTGCAGTAGCAATCAAAAGCACCGTGACGGCCACAGACTCTGTCAGCATTATAGTGGACCACCTGCTTTCCTTGATGTCTTCCCTGATGATGATGGTGACGGCATCTTCCAGCAGGATTACTGTCCGTGTCACAAGGCCAAAATGATGCTACAGTGATTTGAGGAGCGTGATAGTGAACTTATGTCGACGTCTCGGCCACCGGATGTGCACGATCTGAGGCCGACGGAACACATCTGTATCTACATCTACATATTCTGTGAGCTACCATACAGTATGTGGTAGAGGGTACCCTATATCGATACGAGTAATTTCCGTTTTTGTTCCACTTATAAATAGATCAAGGTAAAAACAACTGTCTATATGCCTCTGTACAAACCGTAATCTCTCTAATATTGTCTTCGTGGCTCTTACGCAAAATGTTCATTGGAAACAGAAGAATTGCTCTCTAGTCAGCCTCCAATGCTGGTTCTCTGAACGTTCTCAATAGTGCTCCTCAAAAAGAATGTCGTGTCTCCTGGAATAATTCCCACTTGAGGTCCTGAGGCGTGTCTGTAATATATAAATTGAAGGTGTTGGGGTGATAAAGGAACAGAACACGAAGGAACTAATTGTAACAGCTGCATCAGGATATAACGCGGAATCAGTGGCGGCGAGTGAAAATGTGTGCCAAACTGGGACCTGAACCCGGGGTCTGCTTCCTAGGCAGTCGCATTAACCACTCCACTACCCAGACACAGTGTTTGTCACAAATGTATGGACTGTCTTGCCACTCTTTTGGACATGTCCAACAGAATGGACACTACGGGTTCACATAATTGATTTCCCCGATGGGCAATTAATCCGCAATCTTCAGTACAGATGTACATTCACACTCGACCTACAGTGGGAATCTCGAACTGGCGAGCATAGAGGACACAGGTGAGGACTGTGGATAGGTGGTGCTAGTTGGGACTGTGGATCAGCTGGGAAATGTGCCAAGATAGACTGTGCATTTGTGATAAACAGTGTGTCTGGGTGGCACAGTGGTTAACGCAGCTTCCTAGTAAGTTGGAGGTTCTGGGTTTGACTCCTGGTCTGACAAACATTTTTCAAACATTCTACACAGTCTCGATGCAGCTGACGTCATCAGTTCCTTCCCTTTCCTTTCCTTTCCTTTCTCCCCATTCCATCTACAGTTTACATACAATGTATCACAACTGTGAATTCTGCGTGGTGTCTGTTCTTCCGGACGTGTCTGAAAGAACAGACACAATGTTGTCATATAGTCTCCATAAAATGTGCATGTTGTTTGAAGCTACAGGTAACAAATTTAGAAGCTCACCTCTTAATTTCTTCGACGTCTTCCTTTAATCCGACCCGGTGCGGATCCCAAACATTCGAACAGTACACGACAGCAGAGAGCACCGGTGTCCTATATCGGGTCTCCTGTACAGATAAACCACACTTTGCACATTCTCTCTCAATAAACCAAAGTCGACCATTTGTTCCTCTACTACAGTCCTTACGTGCTCGTTCCGTTCGATATTGTTTTGTAGCTTTATGCACAGATATTTAATTGGTGTGACTGTCGAGCAGCTGACTACTAATACTGTATTCGAACATTAAGGGCTGCCACGAGGGGATGTCGCCGGGCACTGTCTCTACTCCCATAAATCGCCGACCCGTACCTTACGGGAACTGCGTGATTTGCACGTAGACATCTGGTGCCACACACCTCCAGAAACCTGTCTAGAATGTGTCGAATGGATGCCACGCAGAATCGCCGCTGTTAAGCATGTGGTCGTACTGTTTTGATTCACCAGCATTACATCAGTGCAGCAATCAGCCGCAAGTATGGTATAAAAGGTATATTCAAATTTTATGCAATACTTGTGGCTGGTTGCTGAATTTAAGTTATATTCCACATAGCTCTACTACAACCAGATTTATAATTTCTCACAAACTTTGTTTTCAACAAGATACCAACCTTTCAGTGATACTCACAGTCTCTCTCTCTCTCTCTCTCTCTCTCTCTCTCTCTCTCTCTCTCTCTGTGTGTGTGTGTGTGTGTGTGTGTGTGTGTGTGTGTGTGTGTGTGTGTGTCTCTCTCTCTCTCTCTCTCTCTCTCTCTCTGTGTGTGTGTGTGTGTGTGTGTGTGTGTGTGTGTGTGAGAGAGAGAGAGAGAGAGAGAGAGAGAGAGAGAGAGAGTGATATTTGCAGCTCTAATACAAAGTATGATGTCTTCTTTGTCGGCAGGTTCGTGTCGTAGTAGCGCTGACATGCTTGCTTCTTGGACCTTTGGATATTGGAAACACAATTATGGGCCGGGAAGGCATTCTGCAGATGATTCTGGTCATGGCAAATACAGATGACGTCCTGCAGCAGAGAGTAGCTTGCGAATGTATTGTCGCCGCTGCATCCAAGAAGGACAAAGCCCGAGCTATAGTTGCTGAGGTATGTGACGTACTAGACTTGTAAGACTGCGGCAGGCGATAAGTACACAATAGTAGAAAGCCCTAGAAAGGAGACATTTATGTGTCGTATTAATACTGTGATTCTATTTGAGAATAAGTTATAACAGGTTTTTCACCGTATGAATGACAAAGGTTACTTTATTTATTATGAGCAATTTCACTTCACTTTGAAAATGGTCATCAGGCCTGTGATAATTTTATATAACTGAAAAGTGGTATAAAGCAGAATATATGCTGTAATATGCCTATACCAAAATGCATTGTGTAGACAACATAAAGTAAAGGTGGGGACACAAAATACGCCAGCAGAATTGGAAGCAAGACTTTCGCAGTTGATCTCTCTGTGCTTCACTGTAGCAGTGTAGTGTCTGTTCTCAAGGTGGCAGGTTGTTGTCATAACTGCCTGCCCGACTGGACAGATACCGACAAAAATTATGCTGTGAACATATATGTGGTAGACTGCTACTCGCCATATAGAGGAGACGTCGACTTGCAGACAGGCACAAGAAGAAGACTGCTATAGATTTGAGCATTCAACCAAAAGGCCTTCTTCTAAAGTAGAAAACACCCACACATTCGCACAAATACGACCTCTATCTCTCAGACATCAGGCATTCACTTCAGGATACCATCATAAATGTTGTAACATCCATGACAGGAGAACTCCAACTGTAATTTCTTTAGTAAACACAGTCACGGTTGCATATGAGCTGTTATTTTTTATCTTGATGACGGATTTCAATAGACTACAGAGATCCTCATCAGATCTACATTCCGTGAACAGGAATAAAACATACCGCTTTAGTTACAGTCGAAATGGACATTAATATAGAAATATGTATCCTCGGTAGGAATCGTTGCCACAGGGAACACTTCTGATTACTGGTTGTATTCGTATCGAGTCTGAAATCAAACACGCCGTGGCGGCTCCTTTATACACTGACCGTGGGTTCACCGAGCGTGAGTGAACGTAACTGCCCTCTAGCGACAGGCATAACAGCGCACCGCAAATTTTAAAGAAATTTGATATTAAAAGTGTACTCCGTTCACCAGCCAAGACCAGAGCCCTGTTGGGCTCAGTGAAGGATGATTTGGGTTTGAGAAAGCCCACGGTCTTCAAGATTCCCTGCCATTGCGGGAGAGTCTATATTGGACAAATGATTCGTACGGTCCAGGACCGTTGCGTGGAGCATCATTGCCACACGTATTTGTTTCAGCCAAAAAAATCTATAGTGGCGGAACATTGTCTTACTGAAGTACGTAAAATTTTGTACAATGAGACACGAGCGGTTGCTTGTTCATCGCGGTATTGGGACTGTGTAGTGAAAGAAGCCAGTGAGATCTGGCTACCTGACAATATTAGAAACGGAGATAAGGGGTATCCTTTAAGTAAGAGTTGGAGCCCTGTTCTGTTTGATATTAAGAAGCAACTGTCCTCATCTCAGTCTTCAAAAACTGTCAGTAGTGTTTGATATCGATTTATCGTTTCCACGAGCTTTCACCACTGGTGCGCTGTTGTGCCTGTCACTAGAGGGCAGTTGTGTTCGCGCACACGCGGTGGACCCACGGTCGGTGTTTAAAGGAGCCGCCACGGCGTGTTTGATCTCAGTTCCGGTGAGACACTGTGACGGCCTACTCACCTGAAGATGGCTGCCAGGTCGACCGCCAAAATATTGTGTCCAGATGGCGATACGGTCTGGCTGGAGACCCGATATGAATACAACCGATTATTACACCAGGAAAGGTTACGGAGGCACTTCTGAATACTGTTTGCCTGTCGGTAGCAAAGTAGCGGAAGCCCCACCCATTGTCCGCGCCGTAACTACACGGGTAGCCAGTGGCCGTGGGAATTGATTACATTGTGCAGAGAACATGTATTAGATATATAATTATTAGGAGTTGGGTGTTTGAGAAAACAATGAAAGATATTTTGATTTTATAAAGAATAAAATACTCAGTAAAACTGGCAAAATAGAAAAACAGTCATTATCCGATGACAGGACTCGTTTAATCGTGGGCTGCCCTCTGCCTGACCTAGTAAATGTAAATGTACCAGTGGTGATCAGTAGGACGCCAGCTCGGTAACCGAGGAGACGTATATGTTCCGCCATCTATCAAAGATGTTATGGCTTCCCATTGGCAAGAAGAGTGCCAACTGGTAACTGTTGAAGTGATGTGTGATCGATAAGTACTGTCATCTGCTAACAGATGTACATAACCGTCTGCAGCTAGTGTAATAGTATAATTAGCTGCTTGTTATGTTGCTACATTTACCTAGATGTAATTGATCTTTGTTTCAGTGACTGAGTCACTGCTTACAAGGAAGATGCAGACCTAAAGCAGAGATTACAAGACATACAGCCACTTGTCCTTTTTAGAATATATTTCAGTTTCTCAACTGCATGCACAAAATAACTAATAAATACAGAATGCAGTGTGTTCATACTGCAACTAATGTCTGCAACAGTGTGCTTGTATGTAAATTTGTAGCTTTTTTTACTGTAGATCTGATGACTGTTTCCAAAGAGAATCATAACCAATCATAAAAAATGAAAGAACATTTATGATCTAAACAGTGAAGATTCTGTTATCCCAAGACACTGTGTTCTTCAATATTTCATATGATAAAACTGTGCAATTGTAGTACTGTTGTGAGGGGAATGTTACATCACTACTTGCAGCACATGCCTTTTGTCTGAATAAGATTGCTGGCTAATGGAAACAGGTTACAACAAGTGATATGCTCATAAAAATATAAAAAATTAAATAAACAGTTATTAATCAGTTACTTAATCTCTGTGGATTGTATGTCAGTTTTTCCAAGACACTGTGACACTTCACAATAATATAATAGCTATTGAAATAAATCCCCATAATGAAATGAGTGTGAATGAAATCAGTGAAGATGCAATAACAGAAATTGATATCTGTGAAGAAAAATTATTACAGACGGACAGCTATAAAATACTGATAACTTACGAGACGCACTGACTCACAGGGAGTCCCCATTCTGAAGAAGCTGTACCAAAGCAAAGACCTGGGAGTGCGTGTGCGTGCCCTGGTCGGCCTGTGCAAGCTGGGCAGCAGCGGCGGCACCGACGCCTCCGTCCGGCCGTTCGCCGAGGGCTCCACCCAGAAGCTGGCCGAGGCCTGCCGGCGCTTCCTGCTCACTGCCAAGAACCAGGATGCCAAGCGCTGGGCCGTTGAAGGTTCGCTTCTCATTTATATACTTCTACAGTAGTGTTTTATGTCCCGGATAGTAGTAATCGATAAAGGTGCTCGAACACTTTTTAAGTAACGGAACTGAGTACTTCTCCTCGACGGCGACTGTCCGTCAGAAACGGTGGGTTGTTCGTAGGTTTTTATAGTGAATATGCTTCTCGAAATTCTCTCAAGTGTGCAGCCAGATTGATTGATCGTCGTAGAAGGAATTTTCGACAGCACGTGCCGGCCGTCTCCTCCCACCACTGACCGTGCGTATGGACCGCACGATGTGCCAACTGCATTGGTGGGGGCAGCTGGTGCTCAGTAGTTGAGTGACGGTCCTCAGTCTGCAATCAGCCTCGACCGTGCTCGGTGTCCCATTTCTGCTGCATTTGGAGAATTTCCAGTGCCAGAGCACACACTCGACTAAGTTGAAATCCACTGTCCTCGTCTAAGAGGTTCTCGTGTAGCCCAATTCTGGTAGCTTCCGTGTATACACAGTCCCAATAGTGGGTTGTGTTGTGCAAAATTTGTGTAGCTTTCTATCTCATTACATAGTTGGTTTCAGGGCAGCATTCAGCATTTGATGATGTTGTAGGGTGCTGTAGATTGGTCTGCCATTTGTGTTACATCCACCTTCCTTCAATTGTGTGAATGGTTTGTCTGATGTATGTGATCCGTTTGCGGCTCACATTGGTGCCGTTGATAGGTTGGCATCGTGTAACAGGGATAGTTGTGTCACGGTTTCTTCTTCTGTTTACTGGCACCATTACATTTTCTAGCGTTGTCTGTCCACGAGTGGCAGCAGCAGCATTTATCGATATCTAGTAACCGTACTATTTTTGGAAGGACAGGGGTGTGTCAGTAGTTCGGTTGGGATGGAGCAGCAGAGAGGTCCGGCAGCGCGAGGACGTGCCGGGACTGCTGGTGGCACGCAGGCATTGCCGGATCGAGGGACTGTAGTTGCGAGGGCGACAACCTCGTTGTCCACTGGACCCAGCACATTAAGTTGAGTGAACATTAATCCAGTAGTGAAACCTCCACTATTTTGAGATCGTGCCGTTTTTTCGTGCATTGCTGCTCGCAGGGTTTCCGTGAGACGAACAGCGACAAGTGGAATGTGTCGAGTTGGCAGAATCTATTAGCCGTCTTGTACTGCCTGTTATTAGTTTTCGAATTTTGTGTTATTATTTGGAGAAGTGCAAGCAGCAGTATTTTAGTGCTTAGTGGCCGCTAATGCCCCAGTTACCTGCCCTGGAGGTCAGTGTGTTTTTGCAGCAGTGTACTTTTCTTCGTCTTGCCGATGCTGTCCGGCACGATGTGTAGTTCGACAGCCCCTGGATTGTGGTGTGATTGTGGTTTCTTTTGTCTACCTTCGTTGTAGTGGTTCCTTCTGACTTTCAATGTTTTAAACACCAGATTCTGAAGGCGCAGCGCTGTCTGTGACTTCGCCCTCCCTTCAATTATTATATCGTCGTACCGATTATCACACGTCGGGTGGATTTGGTAAGAGGATCGATCGATGTTTAAACTGTCCCTAGTTTGAGTTGCCATCGTGTTAGGTGAACATAACTCGTGGCTGCCCGTCTCACCACTTACGCAGTTGTAGGGACTTTTCTCAGGTCGATCCTTGGAGCACTGTCTGTGGATTACTCCCTTTTTTTATTTCGTCTGATTGTGTCAGTTGTTTAAAAAATAATATTTTGTTTAAATTATTCCCATTGCTCGTGGCCTTCAGTCGTCAAATAATTTTGAATTCTTTCGTAACGAGGCCTTCGGACGTCAGCGAAGCTCATGTTACAGTCAATTTTTTAAATTATTGTCTAAAAAATTATTTTGGTATTTTTAACGAGTAATTGTCTCCCTCATTTGTGATTCAGGCCTTCAGCTGTTGATTGTTCTGAAGTATTGCTTGTGGCCTTCAGCCGACAAATAATTTTGAATTATTTCTTAATGAGGCTTTCAGCTGACAGTGTAGCTTGTGTTACAGTCAGTTTTTAAAATGATTGTTTTTAAGAATTATTTCCTTAAATAAAGTGTACGTGTTTACTGTGCAACTGACAGTAACTGATTAGGCCCCGTCCACACCTTTTCCTGCTTTTCCTAAGTCCCGTGTCTCAGAATGCATTCCTGCACTCACACAGGATTTAATACTCTCCAGATTTCTGGAGTCACAGGTCGTCTTTTACTGTTCCTAAAAGGGATATGGCCTTTGATGGCAGGCGATACTCACATTTGATATGTAGTCGTCATAAAATTCTACCAATTTCTCCAGATCCGTTGCCCACGTGTGGAATGTCGGCCATCTTTTTCAGTCGGTGTTCATTGCGTGTCGGCTGTGGCACAGTCTTCTGCTGGAAGGTGCATTAAATTTGGTGGTCGCTAAAGCTATTTTTCTGGAACACGTCCCTGAGGTGGTTCAGTTCCAGGTTTGGGCTTTCATCGTGGGAGATCACAAGAGCTCTGCAGACCAACATGCACAGCACTCCTTCCCTCTGTGATAGGCTATGACAGCTAAACTGAACATACTGGTCTGTGTGAGTTTTTTTTCCGATAAACACTGTGTCCCAGTGTTCCCTCCAGTTTTCTCTGGACCAGAATATCCGAGAATGACAGCTGGACAATTTACTCCACCTCCATCATGAATTTAGTTTGGTCATGGATAGATACAAAAATTTTGCATGACACATCACACTGATAGGAGAGTCTGTACTCGAGGAGGCTATCCGAAATGCGTCCACGTGAGAATCTCCTCGACGAGGACAGTGGATTTCAACTCGAGTCTAGTAGCTTGTCTATAAAGGAGACTGCGTCCTCGAGTGACTCAATCTGGAGTACTGCTAGAGTGTTTGGGATGCCCGTCAGATCAAATTAAAGGGAGACATCTCGACAGTTCGTAGACGTGCTGCTAGATTCATTACCAGTAGTTTCGAGAAACACCTGAATGTTGCAGAGATTCTCCGTGAAATCAAATGGGAATTCCTGAAAGGAAGGAGATGTTCTTTTCGTGAAATGTTATTGAGAAATTAACTAAACAAGCACTGTTGTTTGCCTTGTTTCACAAATTTTATTACTGTTCCTGCACGACCTAGGTTTTTGTGGAACAAGGCAAAAACAGTGCTTGTTTAGTTAATTAGCAATGTTTTACCAAGAACCCACTGTTGATTCAATTAAAATGCTATTGAGAAAACTTAGAGAATCAGCATTTACAACAGGCTACAGAATGATCACTACCGTCAGCGACATATATCTCAATTAATGACCGTGGAGGCAAAAGAAGAGGAAACGGGACTCAGAAACGTATAGACACTTGTCTCCCCTTGCTACATTTGTGAGTGAAATGGGGAAAGAAAATGATTAAGAGCGGTACGAGGTACCCTCCTGTCACACACCACGTGACAATCCACCGGGTATAATTAGTGTAGTCCAGTAGTGGTGATAGCTACATTTAAAAGTAGAAAGAGCTGTTCACAGTTTTCAGAATTCTTAGTTCCTTTCTCAAGGAGGTGAGGGGGATAGATTTTTGAAGGTTTGGGTGGAGTGTCAGGTTACTTGTGCCACAGCTTGGGAAGGACCGAACTGTTGTGATGATGTGAGCAGACAAAAATCGAGGGGACGGATTCTGTAAGAGTAGGAGGTTGAAGGTACTACATTGTTAAGAACTGTGTCAGCCCCAGTCAAGAGTTGATGTAAGAAGAAACTGAAAAGTTTGCGAGTAAGTGGAATGAGAAGTAGAATGAATAGTGCCTTTAAAAACCGAGAGGAAAGCAGTAAAGAAAATAGGCAGAAAATGAAAAGAGAAAGAGTGAGAAAGATGAAGGTAAGGGGGAAAAAATGCCCACATCCAAGTACAACTTGCACATTGAGGTTTTCGTATAAACTTAACTATGTATGTGGACAGTTCACCCATTCCGCGGATTGAGAATCTTGACCACTTTTGCCCGGTACTGACATAGATGCGGGCAAGATATTAGTCTGAGAAATTCCACAATTTTTGAGAATGTTTTAATTTCAGTAATGTAAATGTGACATAAAGTGATGTAGGAGGCAGGCGATCACTATTATAATAATCAGTAGTTCTGCATTCAGGCGTCACTATGGTAGAAATCAAACATGAGGCAAGGAATGACTTTACTGCTCATACAACACATTTTGGAATTTATCTGTCGTCAGATTTACAGGAGCAGTATGGCATTTCAAGTTGTGTGTGAAAAGAACATTCACAGACTTTAAATTTGATGATGGATAAATTTCGAAACATGTCATCTGAATAATAAAATCACTCTGTGCATGATGTTTGACTTTTACCATTGCAACACTATCAGCCTGAATGCAGAAATTTTTTGTGGAGTATAAAAACAACTTAACAAATTTCAGATTCCCCCCTCCCCTCCCCCCATCTGAACAGCAGAGTCCTGCTAATCCAAACCCCGGTAATCCGAACGTTCGGATAATACGAATATGAAAAATGTTAGTCTAAGTATGAGAAACTGTGTGGTAAACTGCTGTATGTACACACTATTTTAATTTACACAGTACAGTAAACATATATTAGAAAAATTGGCAAGAAAACATTAGGTTTAAACAATGCATAACAATGAAAGAAAAGCTGTCAAACTTACTAAAATACAACGGACATTTTATCCCTACTTTTTAGATGACAAAAACTCTGTCATTGTTTTTTGGCGTAATGAAGACAGTCTGTTTGAGACCTTAACTTTTCCCGGCGAATCGAATGTTCAAATAACTTACGGGTTTTTCTGCCAGGTGACATCGTCGAACACCGCCGATATTTCGACAGGAGCACACCCTGCCATTCTCAAGGCACAAATGCAAGGAAGAAAAAATGTGCAAGCAAATTTAATACCTCGGTTCACAGAGGAGAAACAAGGAAGACACCACACACAGAACAAGTGTCAACACAACCAAAGATAACCAACATCAGAAATATCGATAGTTACTATTAATCAGCAGGTGAGGTAGCACTAATTCTGTCCCTCTGTTGTTTGATGAGAGACAGGGCCGGATTCCAAGCAGCATTTAAACAAAATCCACCATCTCCGTTAATAAGGTTGCTTGATAGTCTGATTTCAACAGCTTCCTTAATAATACTATCCCAATAGCTGGACGTGCAAGCCAGAATCTCCGTGTTGTTGCATTCCATAGGATGACCGGTGTCAAGGTAATGTTCTGCAATAGCGGATTTGCTCGGCTGTTGTAAGCATGTGTGATGCTTATGTTCAATATACCGGTCTTCCACATTCCTGATTGTCTGACCAATATATGACAGGCCACAACTGCAGGGAATACAATAGACCCCAGCCTTACGCAAACCAAGATCATCTTTTACGGACGCCAACAGGGCCTTAATCTTAGAAGGTGGTCGAAAAACACATTTCACATCATATTTCCACAAA
The DNA here is from genome assembly GCF_021461395.2 of Schistocerca americana. Taxonomy (NCBI): domain Eukaryota; kingdom Metazoa; phylum Arthropoda; class Insecta; order Orthoptera; family Acrididae; genus Schistocerca; species Schistocerca americana. The sequence continues at coordinate 192,444,364 of NC_060128.1, forward strand.
ATATGGCCAATCTTGTTGGAAATGCTTCCTGCGTAAGGCAAAAAGGCCGTAGACTTAGGTGCCACTTCATTGCAATCGTCACTCACCCGTTGCACAGACGGCTGATGGCGCAACGCACGTTTGATCTGCCTCTCACTATAACCATTCTGACGAAAGGTGACTTCGAGATGTGCTAGCTCAGTTGCCAAACTTTCAGGGTCTGAGATAATGTGGGCCCTGTGAACTAAGGTGCCAAGTACCCCTTCACGCTGAGCTGGATGGTGACAACTATCAGCTCGCAGATACAAGTCAGTGTGGGTGGGCTTCCTATAAACAGAATGTCCCAATGTACCATCAGTCTTCCTTTTGACCAACACATCAAGGAAGGGAAGGCATCCATTCTTTTCCACCTCCATAGTGAACTGAATATTCGGGTGGATTGAATTCAGATGTTCCAAAAACCGGTTTAAATTCTCACTACGAGGAGGCCAAACAAGAAAAGTATCGTCTACATATCCGAAAATACACGCAGGTTTCAAGGTCGCTGACTCCAATGCACGTTCCTCAATGTCCATAAACAAATTGGCCACAATAGGTGACAACGGGCTTCCCATTGCAACTCCATCAGTCTGTTCGTAGTACTGACCATTGAATAAAAGTAAGTGGAAGTCAGCACATGTCGAAACAAATTTGGTAACTCGACACCAAACTTAACCTCAATTACCTGCAACGAATCAGAGAGAGGAACGCGAGTGAAAAGAGAAACCACATCGAAACTGACTAAAATATCAGAGTCATTCAAATGCAATCCCTGCAAGAAATTTGCAGAGTTCTTAATGTGGTGTTCACACCTACCTACTAGTGGGCTCAACAAAGTAGCAAGATGTTTAGCTACACGATATGTCGGAGCACCAATATTAGAAACAATAGGCCTCAACGGGACAGCCTCTTTATGGACCTTAGGGAGGCCATATAATCTAGGTGGTACAGCACAGTAAGGTGAAATAATGGGTGATAGTTTTTTTTTTTTTTTTTTTTTTTTTTTTTTTTAAATAAATCATTATTGAAGAATTACTGCAGCATTTATAACACTACATCTATGAAAATTGGTATTTCATTTCTCAATTAGAAATTAAAAAAAAAACATGTTTCATTTTTTTGGAACTTTGATCTCCTAAAGGAGTGAGATATAGCGGAGATGCTGTGTCGCAGATACGCATAACGAAAAGACTCTCGCAGTTACGTTTTCGGCATTGGCCTTTGTCAACAATACACACATGTACGCAGACACGTACACTCGTGCAAATGCAGCTGACACACATGACTGCAATCTGAGGCAACTGAAACCACACTGCCTTTGTTGTGCCTATCTGCAGCTCAGCATCTCAGCTATATGGTGAGTGGCAACTTTCTTACTCATAATATTGTTACATTCCATCCTTGATATTCCATTGTTTGATTGTATTATGAAAGCATATTCAAAGCTAAATCTATGAAATTTTGTATGTGGTTTCTCTGTTATAAATAGAAAATACACATCTCACTGTTTTTGGAAAGTTGACCCCTAGGGGATGAAAAATTTTAAGAAAATATTTCGTAATTTTTTTAAAAAAAAAAAAAAAAAAAAAAAAAAAACCTTAAAACTACATCAATGAAAACTGTTATTTCATTTTTTGACCAGATGTAAAGAAATATATGTTATGGTATGAAAGTTTCTTTGAAAATATCACCAGAAGAATTTGAAAGACAAGAATAACAAAAACGTTGGACACTAGCTACCAGCATCACTTCTTGGTCAGAAGTACATTTGGAAAAAAGAAAGGTCATGCCTCTTTGGCCTTAATTAGTGTGAAAGGTTTGGAAGGTGGCACAATTTGTGAACAACATAAAAATTTGCATTAAAAAAAAATGTGTGCAAACCACACAGTCCACGTGAGCAAAGCAGTGGACGCTAAGTTAGTTATTGTTAAGTACAGTAAGATTGTCAAGCTTCACAGCAGTTTCTCTGAAAATATCACTACAAGAATGTAACAGACATGATTAACGAAAACGTTGGACTCCACATACTAGAATTGTTTTTTGGTCCGAAGTACATTTGGAAAAGAAAAAGATCATGCTTCTTTGGCCTTAATTAGTGTGAAAAGTTTGGAAGGTGTCCCATATGTGATTAAAAAAAAGTGTGTGCAAACCACACAATCTACAGCAAACAAGTGGACACTAAGTTAGTTATTATTAAGTACAGTAAGATTGTTAAGCCTCACAGCAAGGAGGTAAATTCTACTTGAAAATTATTATTTTGTTTTTTATTGCAGTTGCATAAATCGTAGTTTAGCTGGAACTGATTTTTTATCGTTGGCAACAAAAACCCCTAAGAAGTAAATGTATTGGGAACAAAGATCCTTAAAATGGCTTCTGCAGAACATAAGGCCACCTGCCTTGCAAAATTTTCTCACTTCTCAGTCCTGCTGAACAATCACTTTATTTACTTTAGTTGCAGTCCTCCAGAAAATAATTCCGTAAGATCTCAGGGAATGAAAATATGCTACATAAACTGATGCCCTTTTCTTTAGGTCAACAGAATGGAAGACATTTCTAAGGGCATAACGATACATCGACTCGTTTTAACCCGAATCGAACCCCACGGAAATTTACATACTGCGTTTCATTCGATGTGTGACCGTTAATATCTACTATTAGTGCTAAACATCTACATTGGCATCCACATACGTACTGTGCAAGCCACCACACAGTGCATTGCAGAGGGTACCTTTCACCACTGCTTATCATTTCCTTTCCTGTTCCACTCACAGATAGAGCAGGGGAAAAATGACTATCTGTGTGCCTCTGTATGTACCCTAATTTCTCATATCCTTTCTTCACGGATTATGCAAAATGTACATCGATGGCAGTACAATTGTTGTGCAGTCAGCCTCAGATGCGAGTTCTCTTATTTCCTCAATAGTACCTCGCAAAAAGAAAGTCCCCTTCCCTCGAGGGATTCCCATTTGAATTCACGGAGCATCTCCGTACTGCTCGCACGCTCATCGAACCTACCGGTAACGAATCTAGCGTTGTGCCTCTGAATTGCTTTGATGTCTTCCTTTGATCTGACCTGGTGGTGAGCAGTACACAACTATTGGTGGCACTAGGGATCTGATGCAGCCTCCTGTCTAGATGAGCTGCACTGTCTTAAAATTCTCCCAGTAAACAGAAGTCGACTATGTGCCTTCCCTACTACTGACCTGACATGCTCGTTCCATTTCGTATCACTTCTCAATGTTACACCTCGATATTTAATCGGTGTGGCTCGCGACACATTACTAACGCTGTGTTCGAATGTTACAGGATTGTTTTTCCTACTCATCCTTATTAACTTACATTTTTCTACATTTAGAGCGAGCTGCCATTCATCACATCGACTAGAAAATCTGCCTAAGTCATCTCGTATCCTCCTACAGTCACTCGACAGTGACACCTTTCCGTACTCTGCAGCGTCCTCAGCAAATGACCGTACATTGTTACTCGTCTCTTCTGCCATATCATTTAAGAGTGATTCTATTGCACTTCACTGGAGCACTTCTGACACTACCTTTGTCTCTTACGAGAATTCACCGTCGAGGACGTACTGGGTCCTATTACTTGAGAAGTCTTTGACTAGCTCACATATATGGGAACCTCGTACATACACTCTTACCTCCATTAACAGATGACGTTGGTGATCCATGTCAGATGCTTCCGATAATACAGAAATATGGAATCTGCTGTCGGCCTTCATCTGTAGTTCACAGTATATTGTGTAAGAAAGGGGCGAGTTAATTCCACACGAGTGATGCTTTCTAAATCCCTGCCGATTTGTGGACATAAGCTTCTCAGTCTCTGGGAAATTTATTATATTCGAACGCAGAATACGTTCGAGAATTCTGCAGCAAACCGTAGCTGAGGATATTGCTCTTAATTAAGTGGATCTGTTCCTTTAGTCTACTTATGTACAGGAGTCACCTGCACTTTTTTTCTGGTCGCTCGGGGGTTTTCGCCGGGCGAGAGATTAGAGATAAATGCGAGCTGAATGAGGGACCAGTGTCACGTGATACTCTCTTTAAACCAAATTGGGATTCCATCTGGACTTAGTGACTTATTTGCTTTCAACTCTTTCAGTTGCTTCTCTACATCAGAGATGCCCGTTTCTGTGCCCTCCATGTGGGAGTCTGTGCAACAGTCAAATGACACTACGTCTGTACCGTCCTCCTGTGCGAATGATTTCTTAAACGTGAAATTTAAAACCTCAGCTTTATTTTTCCTGTCTTCTACTGCCTCCTCAGACTGGTTGTCGAGTGGCCGGATAGAAGCCTTCAATCTGCTCAGTGATCTTTACGTGTGGCCATAATTTTCTCAGGTTCTCGGCAAGATCTTACACTGAGGTACGACGGTGGACGTTGTCGTTTTGTGCGTCGATCTTCTTACAGACACATTAATTTCTAACTTTTGCCTGTCGACATTTGTGCATTCTTTTTTGAAGAAAAAGACATCTGCTTAAGACAGCAGCAGTATGTGTTTCTTTACATTCCTCACTAATTCTCAGTGTTTTTTGTCCCGCAACAGGTCTGTCGTACCTGACTCTGGACGCAGACGTCAAGGAGAAACTGATCGAGGACCGAGAAGCCCTCCGTGCCCTGTTCGACGTGGCCCGTTCCGGAGACCAGTCGGTAACATTCTGCTCCGTGACTGCACTGGTCAACCTGGCCAACGCGTACGAGAAGCAAGAGGTCATCCCGGAGATGGTAGAGCTGGCCAAGTTTGCCAAGCAGCACATACCACAGGAACACGAACTGGATGATCCCGACTTTGTTACTAAGCGTCTGCTGGTAAGTAATGCGCACTCGATTAACTTGCTGTGACACACCTTACTCTTGTGTCGTCGTGCTGGAATTCTGTGTACATCGTATTTAGATATACAGTATAACAGTGTACTTGTGTATTTTCTCTTTACTTGCAGGTTCTTTACAGGAATATTTACTACTAGCATCAGATATTGTCACAATTTTTACGATGTAGGATATCAGCTCTTAACAAGTTATTTATGAAATTGCTATAGGATTAACCAGAGGTGACCTTTGTAACTCTGTGCTAGAGATGTTCAGCTTCAGGTGTTCATTATATTATTTTTGCAGTCATCGATATATTAGTGCTTGGTTATTCTTTCTCGCTTTCCTTTATTTAAACTTTGTGAAACCTTATGTAAGTGTTTTAGGGGGTAGGTCGTTTCATGTTAATAGTCCAATAACAGTCTTTGAGTCTTTCATATCAGAAAATACTTTTCTTTTTTAATCAGTTGTTTAAAGCATACAAAAAAATATGGGAAAGTTGACAAGTCTCCAGACATCGTTTATTTGTACACTTCCCAGAAAGATATTTATCTTCCTCTTTTATGATAGTGCTAATTTGCAGTGTGTTGTGTTGCTTTCGTGATCAAATTTATACGGTTTTGACAGTTTTTTGGTACAAGATATGATATGTGACTGCATATTGCAAAAGTTAAACTTGTACATTTTTGTGTACTTCGTTTTACAATTTCAATAATAAAGGTCACAGGAACTGAAAACAAAATGGCAATAACTTCCCAAAGTCACCGGGCTTCGGCTAAATGTGTTGTTCTGCCCAATAGAGCCATGATCCGCTCCCAGTGAAGTATACGAAGCCTTGTTGCTCTGATTGCCACTCGTTCGAGATTAAACATAAAAATTAAACATTTTGTAATTATAATTTTTCACGATTAATATGGAGGCATTCTTTATGCTAAGGATCTGTTTTTTATTCGAAGCATCTTGTATTTAATTCAGAAAGTGTTATGTTAATTTTTGAGCTGAGTTCAGAGGCAGTCTTTACTGCACAGTAGGGAACTAGCAAATTGTTGTGCCAAAGAAAGGTTCCCTGTAACAAAAGAACTAACTGCTTTGTAATATTTGTCAGTTTTTAATTTTTTATTGCTGTTTAATGTAGATACTACGCAGCCATCACTTTGTTACTACGTGGTAAGTGTGATGCCTTAAAAAAAGTTAGCAAACACAGGGCACACAAATACAGAAACTGTCCATGGAAATACTCTCAATTATATGTGCCAGTTAGTCAGTTAAAAAGTCCACAACCAGGTTAAAAAGTCCACAATGATTCTAGGAGTCACCATATTGTTTGATGTGAACATGGTAGGATGCTAGTGGAAAGTTGGTGAATCATCTTGCTTAATCTCTTGCATAATGAAACTTACTAATCACGATACTGCTCACGGAGAAAAATATGTGATTTGAATCACCTTCTCATGATGATTGGCACAAGCTAGGTGGGGAGTGTATGATGTCTGTCCCATGGATGTAAGTGGGAAAGTTTCCTTGATGGAAGCACGTCCACAGAATGAACGTTACATCAGGTGCTGCATGCCATACATCCAGTCGATAAAGCACCACATTCTGTGAGGGGAGGGGGCAATTTTCACGTATATTACTGGCCGCTCTAGGCCGTCATGTTTGTTCCCATATTTATTTCCAAGTATTACATACCATTGTTTTAAGTTTATACATGCGGTGGGATGCATTGAAAAAGACGACACACAAATGCACGGTGTATGTTGCCTCCTGTGTGAAGATCTTCATGTACTGGTTTTGTTGACTGCCTCTGTGTTCTGCTCGTCATAACCCTCACTTATTAATGTATACAACACCTGTAACAGGAAACAGTCCTTGAAGAAATGTTGGTCAGTCCCAATAGAACCTACAGTAAAACTCCCTTTTCACCAGCAGACTGACCCAAAGAAGTGTAAAATGCGGGGAATGGTAATATACAAGAACACATAGGAAACACAAGAAGCTGCAGATTTTGTGCCTATTGTTGTCTGTTTACGACGGCTGCCAACTTTAGTGTTTTAACCAGTATTGTGTTAAAAATTTTATTTACCACAATTTTACACTGAAGAGCCAAAGAAACTGGTATACTTGCCTAATATCACGTGGGGCCTGTGCGAGCACACAGAAGTCTCGAAACACAACGTGGTGTGGACTCAACAAATGTCTGAAGTAATGCTGAAGGGATGTGACACCATGATTCCTGCAGGACTGTCCATAAATCCGTAAGAGTACGAGAAGGTGGAGATCTCTTCTGAACAGCACGTTGCAATGCATCCCAGATATGCTCAATAATGTTCATGTCTGGGGAGTTTGGTGGCCAGTGGAAGTGTTTAAATTCAGAAGAGTGTTCCTGACGCCACTCTGTGGCAATTCTGAGTGTGAGATGTCGCATTGTCCGTCAGAATGTACAATGGACACGAATGGACGCAGGTGATCAGAGATGATGCTTATGTACATGTCACCTGTCAGTCGTATCTAGACGTATCAGGGGTCCCATACCACTCCAACTGCACACGTTCCTCACCATTACAGAGCCTCCACCAGCTTGAACAGTCCCCTGCTGACATGCAGTGTCCACGGATTCGTGAGGTTGTCTCCACACCAGTACGCGTCCGTCTACTCAATACAAACGAGACTCGTCCGACCAGGCAACACATTTCCATTCATCGACAGTCCAGCATCTGTGTCGATCTGCCCAGGTGTGGCATAAAGCTTTGTATTGTGCAGTCATTAAGAGTACACGAATGGGCCTTTGGCTCTGAAAGCCCATATCGATGATGCTTTGTTGAATGGTTCACATACTGTCACTTGTTGGTGGCCCAGCATTGAAATCTGCAGCAATTTGCAGACTGGTTTCACTTCTGTCATGTCGAACAATTCTCTTCATTCTTCATCGGTCTCTTTCTTGCAGGATCTTTTTCCGGCAGCAGCGATGTCAGAAATTTGATGTTTTACTGGATTCCTGATATTCACGGCACACGTGTGAAATGGTCGTATGGGAAAAATCCCCACTTCATCGCTACCTCGGAGATGCTGTGTCCCATTGCTCGTGTGCCAACTACAACACTACGTTCAAACTCAGTTAAATCTTGATAACCTGCTATTGTCGCAGCAGTAACCGATCTAACAACTGCGCCAGACACTTGTCTTATATGGGTGTTGCTGACCACGGCACCATATTCTGCCTGTTTACATATCTCTGTATTTGAATACACGTGCCTGTACCAGTTTGTTTGGCATTTGACTGTATAATGACTATCAGTAATAAAGCTCACATTTGAACTTGATTATCTTTTTAATGTAGTTTCACAAAAGACTTTTGCTTCCATGTTTTATTTAAACCATTGGACATGATCAGAGAGAAGAAAAGAACTCACACTTGCGTGTATGTTAGCACTGGGCCAATGCCTTCATGATAATCACAAAGACAGTGGCTGAGTGCTGACACACAAATGCGAGCACAGGTTTTCCTGTTCACTCTGATCATGTCAGATGGCGTAGATAAAATCTGGAAGCAAAAGTCTTATGTGAAACCACATTAAAAAGATATATATGTGTTCTAATGTAAGACTTATTAGTGATAATCATAATAAAATTACAGTAAATAAAACTTTTAATACAATATCGGTTAAAACACTAAAGTTGGCAGTCTTCATAAATGGAGAACAATAGGCTCAAAATAAACAGCTTGTTGCTGAGAAGGAGGTCACTCAGTTCAGGGACATCCCAGGTGAGAAAGAGGGCAGAAATTGTCACCGAGTTACGGAACATCTCGAGGAAGAATGTTTACATCTGACATCAGGTTGTACCGACCTAAGACTGCATACCAAGTACAGATTAGCATATTTGACGCTGAAGTAGCAAAGATTTGTGAAAGCCCATTATAGAGATGGCTGTCTTCAAAAGCACTGCTTATTTGTATAAATGACTTTGAAAGCAAATTAAAGCTGTTGTAATACAACACAGTGAGCAGAAGGAATGCTACTAATGTCAGCATCGTCAGATTGTGATTATCATTAATGCAGTGACTCAGCGTACTTTCCCACCCTTTCAAACACTGCAAACCTATAACACAGGCGACCGTGGGCCAACACACCAACAATGAAAATCTCCAGAATGAGATTTTCACTCTGCAACGGAGTGTGCGCTGATATGAAACTTCCTGACAGATTAAAACTGTGTGCCAGGCCGGGACTCGAACTCGGGCCTTTGCCTTTCGTGGGCAAGTGCTCTACCAACTGAGCTACCCAAGCACGACTCACGCCTGGTCCTCACAGCTTTACTTTCACCAGTATCTCGTCTCCTACCTTCCAAACTTTATAGAAGCTCTCCTGGGAACCTTGCAGAACTGGGGATGTTTCCAGAATGAAATTTTCACTCTGCAGCAGAGTGTGCACTGATATGAAACTTCCTGACAGATTAAAACTGTGTGCCAGGCCGGGACTCGAACTCGGGACCTTTGCCTTTCGTGGGCAAGTGCTCAGTAATTCTGCGTAGAGTCTGTTTTCTGCTTTGTTCCCAGGCTTACTTCGAGCAGGAATATGATGCACTTTTTGCAAAAGTCAGTGTTAAAAGCTGTGATAATGTCAAAGAAAACTTAAAATGTGGGAAATTTTGAAACACAGAATCATTAATTACAGGAAAACGTGGTACTGAGAGAATAGGGCTTCTGTTGGGACGAGCAAAAATGAACATAAAAAGGGGGAGCACATAAAGTGCAGGAACATAAAAATGAGATTTTTACTGTGAATAGAGATCACTCCAGAGTAGAAATATCAGTTTTCATCACTAGTCGGTCAGTTAAGATGTATTTCACAAGTAAAGTTCCAGGTGGTCAAGGGATGGTGAAGACGCCAAGTTCACAATCTTTTGCACTAAAGACAAAGTAAACTGTGAAGTTTTCCCTTTTAGAGGTGGCCAGGTAATGGCAAACTGAGGCAGAGCCTGTCACAATGGATGCTCACATGACCGACCTGCAATTGTGCTCATGTTTCCACTGTCATTGCCCTTACCAGACGTATGTGATGTTACGTGTATCCATTAATTGTCTGCACATCCCACCCAGAGGAAATTCGGTTGAATCTCCATATCACACTGGCTCAACTACTTTCTGCATTACAGTCATGAAATGAACGTTGTTGGCTTCTGTTGTCGTTATGGTAAGAGCCGATAGTACACTTAATGGGCCAAATATGACAGGCATCTTTTTCAGACCAAATGACGTAAGAAATTGGAGAGCTTGCATGGTAACCACTGTTCTGAGGGAGGGATAATGACTGTAAAAGACCAAAGAAGGTGCTAGCCACACACGGTCAATCCATTGTTTGTGACCCATCAGTGAACGTCATAATCACATCTGCCTGTCAAGATATTGTTAATGGTTGATATTTCACATTTGAGGCACAGACAGATCTTGCATGAACTGGATAGCATAGAAGAGATATTTTGAAGGGCTAGTTTTCCTACTTGACTTAGTATTAAGAAATTGTTCGTATGTGGCAGTATTTGCCATTTAGCAGTTGGCTTTAGGTTTCATTAATAACAATAATCGGTCCATATCATTTATTATGCACTCCTCTTGTGCAAATATATTACTCACAGCTCCTTGCCAAATATTTGGATGGCACTGAAATATGCAATTGAAACCTAAATTGCAGTTACAAATGTATACTTCTTGGAAATTACGTCAATGAGGAATAATTTCATTTGGATGCCTCATTTTTTTGCTGTTTCTGTCATTCAGTTTACGTTACTTTTGACAGAATAGTTGTTTTAGGATTGGTGGTACCATCTTCAGCTGTGTGTGTTTTAAAAAATCATTTATTCATTGTAATCAGTTTTGGTGCTATATCATCAGCCCCTATATGCATCAATGTGATAACACCATTAGTCATCCAAGACACATGAAACAATGTTACAAAAAATGTCAACAAATATTCTTTCATTAATAAACACAATATATACCTAACATTATTTAAGCACGTTATCATTAATTAAAGTAAATCACGTATAGCTACAAAATAATTGTGTTTCGTAATAACTGCAGCCAGTCATTAAATAAATCGACCTTCGAGAGTATGTACTAGCAGAAATTGTGAGGCCACAAAACAAGACTGTTGCTCAGTGAGAGTACTGAAAAGTATATTTTGAGTACATTAATCAACCATATGAACATGTAAACAGTCTCTTACCATCAGTATACACCCTGTAGTTAGCATTAGTTAGTCAAAATGAGCTCTGTCTATGAAGTTCCACTATCTGTGTGCAATATGAGTAATGTGTGTGAGAATGGTTCTTAAATAATGACAAGTGTAAACTTGTAGACCCAATAACAGTACAACATACAAATTCTTATGGGGTGTCCTCCCCTCCATAATAAACCACACGCTCTTAGCTCACCACAAAAGTGAAGTTTGTAGACACTGCAAAATAGGATCACAAACCGTAACTAATCTGTAAACCCTGTAATGTCACTGCTCGGACATGACCAAACAGTTGTCCACATGATATTGGTAGCACATAAGACAGGCAAATTCGAATCCACCTTGAAGCCTTGTGTTGCCTTTCTAAACAAGATACCATTACAACGTAGAACAACTACATTCAATGTCCAAGCGTTAATAGTAGTCATGTGGCATAATAACCCATACATAATTATGCTGCATGACTATTATTAGGCTTTAATACTGAATGTAGGTGTTCTGGCTATGAATGGTATCTTGTTTAGTGAAACACAACATACAGCTTCAAATTCAGATTTGCCTGTCTTCTGTGCTATCCATATCACTTGGAAGCTGTTCGATCATGTCAGACATGTGATATTTGTGTGTGGGGAGAAGGTGGGGGGGGGGGGGGGGTTTGCAAGCAGGTGGTCTCTCTATCTCGTTAATGGATTCCTCAGAAATCCAGCAACTTTTTTATTATGTTTTATGTGCCTCTTCTCCTGTCCTTTGAGTCGTCTCCTCTACTCCTTAATTATTTCCATTCTGCAGGAACTTTTGTTACCATATAAATTATTAGGTAATTGCTGGTAGCTTAGAACATAGCGTAAAAGATCCTTAATAGTAAGCTCCCTGGTTTGAATCTTGCGAATATCAGTATTTTTTTAATCCCATGTGCATTGACAATTAGAAACTTAATTTAACAAATGTTGAATCTGTTTTTAAATAAAAATGACACCTTTTTATTTTTAATTACTGTTTCCATAGAAATAAATTAAAATTTGTTACAGACAGGCAAAATTGCTTATTCCTAAATGAAAAAGTATTATAAAAAGATGTTATTTGTATTTAAAAATATGATTGCATGTTTGTTAGTTAACATTTCTGTTTTTTAATGTAAAACAAGTTGATGTTAGCAAGATTTGAACAAACAATCTTACACTTGCGAGACTCAGAAATTGCGCACTAAGTTACTGGCACCTGTGTTAATAATTTGCAAATGGTTTTACTCTTAACAGTGCAAAGAAATCTTCTAATTTTCAAAGCTGTCTTTTTTTTTCCAGCTTCTTGAGAATTGCATCATACTGCTTTAGGATAGTGATGTCTGGGCATTCAGCTTCAAGTCATTTAAGTGTGAATAAAACCGAAGAGGGCCAACATGTAAGGTCCGCTCATCAAAGTATATATGAACTTTTGTTCGGGCTCGGACTGTATTTGCAATATGTTACATGTTTATTCTACCAGTTCCTTTTTTTAACTATTATAATAGTACCTCTGTGGTTTGTTTCTCACACTGGCAAAATACACTGTCGACGAGATTCACAGTTACCGCTTGCCTGTTTCACAGGTCCTCGGAAAGGAGGGCGTGACTTCGGCCCTGGTAGCTCTGGCGAAGACGGACAGCCACAATGCGCGGGAGCTGATCGCGCGCGTACTGAACGCACTGTGTGGGGAGACGGAGCTTCGTGGCATTGTGGTGCAGCAGGGCGGTGCCAAGGCGCTGCTGCCGCTGGCGCTCGAGGGCTCCGAGCGGGGCAAGCGGCAGGCCTCGCAGGCACTCGCCCGCATCGGCATCTCCATAGACCCCAAGGTCGCCTTCCCCGGCCAGCGCTTGCTCGAGGTGAGTGAAGTGTAAACCTTTCTGTTCCACCTGGAGGCAGGGTTGTGGTCGTTGTGTGTAAGAGGCAGTCAAATAAAAACCGAATACCCGCCACAGTAAGACTGTGGAATCGTTCCACACACGTTGCAGACATTTATCCCACTGGGAGACAGGGTGATCAATTCCTGTTTCATAGAATGCCGTTGGCCACTGACAGATCCACAGTAGCATCCATTCTTCCACTTTCTCGCATGACTGAAACCGATGTCCACACCTCATTCTTCAGGTTACTAAAGATGCGAAAACTGTAAGGTAAAATATCGTGGTTATACAGAGGATGTTGCAGTGTTTCTCAATGAAGTCACTGAAACGTAGCCGTCATCCGATTGGTAGTGTGGATGTGGCCATTTGTATTCTGCAACACTGCACATTTTATGACCGCACAATTTGAACAGAAACAACCAGTAATACGTCTGCTTTCTGTAGCCTCAAAAACACCTTAACTTCCATCTGCAACCACTTCCTGCTAAATCTGTACACAACGGAGAAGAACAGATATACTCTACACAGAAAAAAAACATCTTCGTCAGAGGTAATTGCTGTTATATAATTAGCCGAATTAATAGAAATTAATTTACAAAATTTTATGCAAAATATTTAAAAATTGTTTTAAATACATGGAATATAATTATTTAATCATGAAATAATAATTCTTATGACCATGGATTTGTATGAATTTATTTTATGTGAATGAAGATCATAGGATTCCTAATGTATTATCGACTCAGTCACATTTCGACATTCACAATAGTAACCTGCACTACCCAAAGGGTGCAACCAGTAAATGATATGTTTCAATAATTGTGAATGTATACTATTTTGATAATGTTGCTTCTATATGCAATAATAATTAGTTGTATTTGTCTCATATTGATAAGTTTGACTATATATGTTATATTTACCACATTAGTAATCTGTGCTGGAACAATAGGTTGTATTTGCATATGTACAACATTTCAATAACTGTGCTTAAGTGTCTCACACTGAAGCCATAAAAGGCTTCAAAATTGACTGCAAATAACATAAACATAAAAAAACTGTTCCTTGTTTATTCACATACTGCATATTTGGAACGGATATTGGTCTCGCAAGTGGCAGTTAATTGCTAACGTGATCAGGATTCACTAATACTGCAGTGTCCTCAGCCTTTGTATTTTTCTGATCCGATTTGTCCTTCATAGGTGATAAGGCCGCTCATATCGCTGCTGCACATGGAGTGCTCAGCTCTGGAGAACTTCGAAGCCCTGCTCGCACTCTGCAACCTGGCGCAGGTCGCGGAGAATGTGAGGGCACGCATTGTGAAGGAGGGTGGGATCCAGAAGATCGAGCACTACATGTACGAGGACCACACGATGCTGAGGAGAGCCGCCACGCAGGTACGTGCGGCGTAACAGAGGCTGGTGCAAAATTGAGATTGTGTTACGTGATTGAGCAGTTTATTTGTTTCCTTCCAGTGTTAAATATGCAAGTGTGAGAGTTGTTTGATAAGCCCGGTAAAAACACAAGAAAAAATGTTTTCTTTTTTTGTAAACAACTCATCTCACTTCTCGACATAGTCTCCTTTGAGAAATATACACTTGGTCTAGCAATCCTCCAGCTTTTCCATCCCATTGGAAAAATAGGTTCTGTCAAACTCTGCAAAATAGTCATTGAGTGCAAATATCACTCCCTCATTTATCAAAGTTTCTTGCCAGCAAGCCAAAGTTTCAAGTTAGGGAACAGGAAAAAGTCCCTTGGCGGCTATGTCTGGTGCGTAGGGTGCGGCACTTTCACCATTGTTATCGCTGATATGTGGGATTGTGCATTATCCTGATGAAAGAGTACTTTTTTACATATTAACATGGGCCTTCCCAGCTGACAAAATTATCTTTCCCTTCGTCATTGCACTGTGACCAGCCTTTGTCCATCATTTTGACTGTCGTTTTGACTCTGGTATGTAATGGTGGATCCAGATTTCATCAACAGTCACAAATCAGCCCAAAAATCTTGCGGATTGCAATTAAACATCACTAGACATTGTGTTGAAATGTTGTCCTGGATGAGCTGTTGGTCGACTGTGAAGAATCGTGGCAACCATTTCGCACATAGCTCCTTCGTAACTAATTCTCTGTGAGGGATATTGTGCACTTGCTCTATTGATATACCTACAGTCTCAGCAATCTCACAAATTTTTATTTGGTGGTCTTGCATTACCATATCATGGATTTTGTCAATGGTTTCCTTTGTGGTGACCTCAATTTGGATGGTCAGAGCGTGCTTTATCTTCTGTGCTTATCTGGCCACGTTTAAATTCATTAATCCAAAACTAAATGGTTTTCAATTGTGGTGCAGAGTCTCTATGAACATCATGCAGTTCTGTTTTGATTTATGCGGCAGTCCAACCCATCAAATGAAATTGTTTAAAAACAGTGTGAAATTCGATTTTCTCCATTTTCAATCTCAGTTGACACACTGACCAATTCAGGTGTCTGTCAGCAGTGAACTGTACGTTGTTGAAATTTTTTATATGATCCTTGAAATAATCTAGCTTACCACCCGTGAAGAAGTAACAAAAATATTCCAACTCTTGTGGAAACTTAATAGACTTATTGGACCATCTGCATAATAGTCCTCCCTGGCTATATTTGTCACACAAAAATTAATGTACAGTAACATAGAAAATAAACATTTATCTTGTCTTCAGCGATCTTCTGTGTTATGTAATCTGTGATATGAATTCTTTGAACAAAATTATAACTCTCCCTACCCACCCACTCTAGCTATTCTCTCTTGCGACCCTTTCTAGCAATCCTCCCTCAATGCCCTCTCTTTTCTCTTACCTTCTACCCTTTCTCTTTTCCTCTTATATTCTACCGTTCTGTTCCTCTCTCTCTCTCTCTCTCTCTCTCTCTCTCTCCTCCTCCTCCTCCTTTCCTTACACATATTCCCATCATTTCTCTCTCTCTCTCTCTCTCTCTCTCTCTCTTTCTCTCTCTTTCTCTCTCTTCTTCTCCCCTCCCCTTTCCTTTCCCTACTTCCTTCCTCCCTTCCCTCCTTATCTTAATCCTTAAGACATTGGCACTGATGGACGTACTCGATATGTGCACTGTGTTTTAACCATAAAATCTGACAGACGTATGTCATACTTTTTCACTCCCGAGT